>NC_072432.2:56403333-56730000 GCF_028878055.3 Symphalangus syndactylus
TCACAGAGCTAACCATATTTAGAAACAGCTTATTTATATTGCCATATCTAAAACCCTTTTGGGGGGCTCATTTCCAGATCTTGTCTCAGTAACCTTAGAAGAAAAGGAGGAGTCTCACCAAGTCTACAAACATTTAGGGTGACTTATATTTTGGCTCAGCCTGATAATCCCCCAACTCCTCTTAAAGGAAAGATGACCAAGATGCCAGCAGACCAGGTGTCCCCAGTACCTTGATTTCCCCTTGATTTATGCAATAATGCCATGGGAGCACACTGTGGAAAATAACCCCTCCCAAAACATTCATGCTATATTGATCACTTAAAATATGTTTTCTTAGGCTAATGTGGTATTTTGTTTCTAATTTTATATGTGTTTATATTCACAAAGCTTGCTAGAATTTCCAGCATGGCCCTTTAGTTAAGTTCCTATAGCACCATATTACTGATAACCAAAATGGAAGCAGAATAGAAAATGACAGGGAATTTTCTAATAATATTCAGGAGAATTTTCTTTTACCTTTATATCATTAGCCATTTTGAGATGGAAAAATAATTTTCTAAATTGTAGCCTAAGGTGATAATCTTCTAACTACAGTCTCCTTTCTCAGTGAAAGGGTTGGAGTCTTTGTTTTGTTTATTGCCTTTGAATCATTTATAGATTTAAAGCCACCCCACTGAGCACCAACTCATCTGCCAGATGCACCGGGCCTCAATGGGTTGGAAGTGAAATGAGGGGTCCCAAGCAGGGAAAAAGATGGAAACCACATTCACAGTTTATTTGCTCACAGATGTTCACATAATAGAAGCTGAAATTTAAGAAGTAGTTTCTTTGTATTTGACAAGAGACAAAGGAAAACAGTTGTGTGTGTGTTGGGGGGTGAGTGGGGAGGTGGGAAAGCAATGAAACCATCAGAAGGACTGGGAATAACCATGTTCACCAACTTGAGCAGGGGAAGCTCATTGACAAGGGTACTGATTTTCATTCCCAGGAACACCGACTGGCATTCGACTCTTGGCGAATCCTCAGCGAGTGACTTTTACATGAGGAAGGGACTAGGGTTTGATCCTGGATGATGACTCAAAGACCTGCCTATTGATTCCTCCCCTCTCCCAGTACCCTGAGGAGTGGTAAGGAAATCATGATGCAGTGTCAGGGTCCTGACAACTCCTGATGCTTTGTGATACTGCTAAGACATTGCCTACAGACGTTCTCTCTGCTGGTGTCAGTACTGTCGGTTTTGGTCTGTGTTTACCACAGTGACCTGTCACCTTTGTGGTATGAAGATCTCTGTTCACTCATGCAAGATAGGGTAGGACAATGTAAGTGAAAGAAGGACATTGCTGTGACTTTATAGGTTTAGACTTTCTAGATTAGAAGGTTAGGAGCTGTGTTATTTCCTCCTCTGTGTTGTGTTCCCGTAATCATTGTCAATGATCAAATGAATAACAGGCTCTGAATTATGATCTTTATGGCCTGAACAGCTGGATTTCTTTTAGGTTTGGCTAAGTAAAAGATTAAGATGCTTTTCCAGTATACTGATAATTCTTCTAAAAATTATATGGAATTATATTTTAAATTGATGTTAACTGAGTTCTCAGATTGGGAAGTATCTCCCTTCTCCCTTGCCCTGGCAAACAGTGACTGTCTCTATTAAAACTGCAGTACAGAGAGGACCATGCCAGATTTTCCAGACATTGTTCTATTGGTATTTTCAAGTATCTTATTTTCACTGGAATGAAACTTAAACATATATTTATAATTTAAATTCCATTCCTTACATTCTTAAAACTTCTGCTTTTGAATGGTAATAATAATACTCACTAGCCAGGCAGGCTAACTACTGTATGAATAAAACCTACATTTCAGTAGCTTGATACAATAAAAATTTATTTTCTTGTTCAGATGGGAGGGATGAGGAGATGTTCCATTCAGAGACCCAACTTCCTTCCATCTTACAGTTCTACCCTCTTTTATATTCTTAGTGTCTTGTCCATTCAGCTGGAGAATGAAAAAACAGAATTTTTTTTTTTTAAGTTCAATAGCTCTTGGGGATAAGTGGTTTTTGGTTACATGGATGAATTGTATAGTAGTGAAGTCTGATATTTTAGTGTACTGGTCAGCCAAGTAGTATACATTGTACCCTATATGTAGTTTTTTTCTCTCCTACTCTTTCCCACCTTCCCCCTTCTGAGTCTCCAAAGTCCATTATACCATTCTGTATGCCTTTGCACACCCATAGCTTAGCTCCCACTTACAAGTGAGAACATGCGGTGTTTGGTTTTCCATTCCTGAGCTGCTTCACTTAGAACAATGGCCTCCAACTCCATGCAAGTTTCTGCAAAATACATTATTTTATTCTTTTTTATGGCTGAGTAGTATTCCACATGTATATATACCACATTTTCTTAATCCACTCATTGGTTGATGGGCAGGCATTTAGGTTGGTTACTTGTCTTTGCAATTATGAATTATGAATTGTGCTGCAATAAATGTATGTGTGTACATTTCCTTCCTTCATTTCCTTTATCAAATAGTAGTTCTACTTTTAGTTTTTTAAGAAATTTCCATTCTGTTTTCCATAAAGATTACACTAATTTACATTCCCACAGGAAATATCAGTGTCCAAAAAGGAGAGAATTTTATGCACCAGAGATGTTTATGGGTCAGGCCAGGAGGAGCCCAATTATTTCCACTTAACTTTACTGATTACAATTTGGTCATACAACCACACCCTAGTAAGAGGGAAGTGTAGTTTAGACAACACGGCTAGGAGGAAAAGGAGAACCCAGATATTGGTGTGTCCTAGCAGACTTTAAACTAGTCAGCTACATATGCCATTAGAACATTAGTTGCCAGGTCATATCGTGCAGAGCAAGTATCTGTCAAATGACTGATATTTGTGAGCTTGTGAGCCCACTCATCGGCATTATCTTCAACATCTTCATCCAGGGGTGACTCAAGAGCATCTGAAGTTGAAGCAGTAGGCAGTACAGATGTAGGAGGGTGTTTCATGCCTTCTTGATCATGTTTCTGATAGATATTTTATTTCTGGCATAGAGTAATGACTGGCTGAAAACATTGAGTAACTTATAATCAGTAGTTGGTGACAGATTAATTTACTTACGATTTTCTTCTTACTTTTCTATTTCTTGGAAAATTTCTGAGTTAATGACAGATTCACCTGGCCGGTTAAGGAAAGTCACCCTAACAATCTGCATGTGTGACTATCAAGATAGTAAGACATAAAGATAGTCTATATTACTTTACCTCTGACTGAAGTTGAACTATTAGGGTATCTGGGGTACTAAACACTAGATCATCAGACATCAACTGCAGATTAAAATTAACTTATGACATGTCTTCTTTGCCCATTAGGCTTTCATGGCTATTAGCTCCTGGAGGCCTGGGACTTGTTTTATGCATTTTGATCTCCTGGCACCTACCTTGTTGTCTCTGACATGGTAGATCCTCAACATATCTTTCCTGCAGTGGTTCTCAGAGTGTGGCCTCAGGACAGCCACGTTAGCTAGCACTACCTGGAAACTTGTTAAACATGTACTCTTGGGCACATCGCAGACCTACTGAATTAAAAACTCTGAGGGTAAAGCCCAGCAACCTGTGTTTTAACAGTCCCTCTAGGGTTCTGAAATGTGTGGAAGTCCAAGAACCCCTCCTTTAGTAAACTGAAATGGACAGATCTTAACTCTGCAGACCTCAACACTATCTTGTACTTCATTGTTGTTCATCGTTCTCATCTGTTTAATCTTTGGTTTTAACTCAAGTTTAAATAAAGCATATTGATAACTTTTTGTAGAATCAGATATTTCTGGAATTTACCCATAATAATGGAACATTTTTCAGTTTCACTGTATGTCCTATAAAATCTCTGTCAATATCAAAGCTTAGCTTTAAGAACCACTTTTAAACATTCCAGATAATTAGAGATTTGGAGGGAGATATTTTTATAGTTTTAAAAAACATTTTCATACTGTACTGAAACTTCATTTAGAAGATTCTTAAAACAGGTAACAAAAGTTAAGTAATGTGGTTTTAAGACAGTAAAATAGCTTTATGGCCAGTTAAGACGTAGGCTGGAGGACCAGACACTGGGGCAAAGGTAGACTCTGACGATGTGTAGCTGTGTGGCCTGTGACAAATTATTTAACACTAGGTGCTTCCGTCTCCTCTGTAAAATGAGGATAATAATAGTGGCTACTTCACAGGGTGATTAGGAGAATTAAATGAGTTAATATTTGTAAGTAATTCAGAATAGTGCCATGGTAAGAGCTATGTAAGTGTGTGTTAGAGGAAATAATCATCTTTTAAGAAATTAAAAGCACACGATGAATACTTCATTATTCCAAATCTGGTGGAATTGAGGGACAGTGAGAATGGGGAAGAGCATACTTTTAAAACAGTGTTTCTCTGCACATCAAAATATTTCATCAAAATCAGCTGGTGTTTCAAAAATGCAATTTCTTAGACCCATCTGCACCCCCAATCTTACTTAGAATCTCTCAGTGAGACACACTTGTCTACACTTTCAGCAAGCTTCTCAGTTGATTCTTATGCCTAGTAGAGTTTTGAGAAACTTTACAATAAACAGCATGGCAAGCTGAAAAATGGCTTCCCCCTCAAAGATATTTACATCCTAATCTTGAAACCAGTGACTGTTAACTCATGTGGCAAAGAAAAAAAGCCAGGGGAAGGGGTCTTTGCAGATGTGATTAATATAAGGCTTTTGAAATGAGGAGATTTTCTTCGATGGTCTGCATGGGCCCTAATGCAATCACTTGTGTGTGTGTGTCTTGTGTGTGTGTGGTTTTTTTTTGTTTTTGTTTTTTTTTTTTGAGACGGAGTCTCCCTCTGTCACCCAGGCTGGAGTGCAGTGGCCTGGTCTTGGCTCACTGCAAGCTCCGCCTCCTGGGTTCACGCCATTCGCCTGCCTCAGCCTCCCAAGTAGCTGGGACTACAGGCGCCCGCCACCATGCCCGGCTAATTTTTTGTATTTTTAGTATAGACGGGGTTTCAACATGTTAGCCAGGATGGTCTCGATCTCCTGACTTCGTGATCCACCTGCCTCGGCCTCCCAAAATGCTGGGGTTACAGGCATGAGCCACCGTGCCCAGCCCACTTGTGTTCTTATTAGAAGGAGGTATGGGGAGGGGATTTTCTTTTTTCTTAGTTTTTATTTTTATTTTAAGTTCCAGGGTACATGTGCCAGATATGCAGGTTTGTTACGTTGATAATCGTGTGCCATGGTG
The DNA here is from genome assembly GCF_028878055.3 of Symphalangus syndactylus. NCBI lineage: Eukaryota > Metazoa > Chordata > Mammalia > Primates > Hylobatidae > Symphalangus > Symphalangus syndactylus. The sequence goes on from NC_072432.2 coordinate 56,408,598, forward strand.
GGAGATTTTCACACACACTGAGAAGGAGATAGAAGATGCAGCAGAGGGAAATTTAAACATGCTGGCCTTGAAGATTGGAGTGATGCAGTGACAAGCCAAGAAATGCCACCAAAGGCTGCAAGAGGCAAGGGCAGTTCTCCCCAGAGCCTCTGGAGGGAGAGAGTTCTTGCCAACACCTTGATTTCCGGCTGGTGATTCTGGCCTTTAGAACTGTGAGAGAATAAATTTCTGTTGTTTAATATCACTAAATAATGGTAATTTGTTACAGCAGCCACAGGAAAATAATACAAGCAGCATCCTTTAAGTTGTTTGGTTTTATACCTATAAATAAAATATTTTGAGCACATGGTCCAAAATATGTTGACTCATAAATATTTTCACATAACACTGTACCGATTTATTTATACATTATGATAAACACAAAATAAACATTTTAAATGAAGCATTAAGAAGGGAAATTAATATCTAAAAGTAATTTTATATTACTAATGGTATAAAAAATCTTTTACTCCTAAAAATTATTGTTTTACAGTGAAAGCAATGTGATAGAATATGCTACATTAGTTTGAAAAATCTTAGTTTAACACTTTCTTAAAGATATGCTTCAAAATTTGGCTTACTTGGATTATTTCATTCTAATGATTATGTGGCTAAAAAAGATACATTTTGAGGCTATGCAGATTCAAAAAGAAGTAGTACATCCTTGACTATCCTTACTAAATCAGAAAGTTATTTTATTTTCCAATTCCATTTGCAAATTATGCAAATAATTTTTAAATCACAATCAGCTAATACATTTCCACCTTAACCATCTTGTCAATCAGTTGCTTTTTTGAACTAATCAGATGATACCAAGTCAATATACTTTTTTTTTTTTTTTTGAGACAGGGTCTCACTCTGTTGCCCAGGCTGGAGTGCAGTGGCATGGTCATGGCTCACTGCAGTCTCAACCTTCCAGGCTCAAGTGATCCTCCTACCTCAGCCCTTGCTGAGTAGCTGGGATGTCAGGTGCATGTCACCATGCCTAGCTAATTTTTAATCTTTTGTTGAGACAGAATCTCCCCATGTTGCCCAGGCTAAGTCCATATGTTTTTAACAAATAGAATGTTTTTAACAAATTGAATGTCTTTATTTGAAATATTTAAAAATAGCCCCAAGTTTCTAAAGGAAGCAGATAAGAGAATATTTTAAGTGAGACATAGTGTTTTCTGGCGACAAGATCACGTAATCATGGAAATATTTGCAGACATCTGTTTTCAGAATGTTCTCTTTTTTAAGTGATTTTTTAATTCATTGTAAAAACACTCCTCTCTCATGGGAGGAAATACTAAAAAGGGAAAAAAAGAGTTAAATCTTTAGAAAGTTAATTGGTGGATTTGTTTTTTCAAAAAATATCTTCTAGATACCTTCCAGGGTTGGTAATCTCTTATATTACATAAAGCTTGATAAAATTTGAACATTTGTATTTTTATAAAAGAATATGAAACTCATCTTTAAGTTTAACAACTCTTCAATACTGTCATGAGATAGCTGATGAAACTCTTTGGAGTACATGAGTTTCATATTTCATACAATCATTCCATTGTAAAATACTATAAGTATTCTACTACTTAAGATACATAATTTATAAATATATTTAATGAGATAGATACTTGCACCACGTTGAAAGCAAATCAGTGGTTAAGGATGCCGCTGCCAGCTCCTCAGAGCCTTGGACTTCCATGATTCTCGGGGTACCTCATTCACCATGCCCCGTATTTAACTTTTGGATATGCAGCCAATTGTGAGAATGTGCCACTGTCATTCTGTATATACGATATTAGTCATACTTAATTTATTTTTTAGTGTTTGGATAAAAAACAAATAGAAATCGAAATTCCAATATTTTTTCTGTCATAAAGTGATGAATACTTTTCAGACTTTCTGGGATGCTGACTACTTTGAAGACTGTAGCTTCAAAATGAGAAGAGTTTTCTGTATAGATTATAGAGAATAGAATGGGATTTGTCAAGATGGTACAGAAAAGAAGGATCTGAGACAAAAAAGGGAAAGGCTCAGGAGAATGGATGACAGAAAGGGATGAGAACCAACATGGGAAAATAGAAGTGGTTGTGCAAATGTCCTAGTAAGGTTTCCCCCAAAATAGTCTCTGAGATGGAGCTTGGTATGCAGCAAGTTTACTAGGGAGTGCTCTTGAAGTCAAAACCTTGGACAGAAGGAGGGGTTAGGTGGTTGATTGGCCTCAGCAAACCACATGGGGTGCTCTGAAAATGGGATAGTTTTTGTGAGTTGTTTCAAGTTGGGGTGGCAGGGGGTGAGCTTTCATAGCCCACATTGACCAGTCATTGGATACAGACTGACTTGGAAAGAATGTGTCCTTGGGTAAGGCAGCAATTCCCTGTGAGTGTTGGGAGCTGAAGGCATCCAGAGCCAAGGTCATCAATGAACACCCTTCCCTGTTGCTAGGACAGTGAGCCCCCAACTTCTCTAGCACAGGCTTTCCTGCAGCAAACGTTCATTGCTACCAACAAAGACTCTGAGTCTGAGGGAACCGAACAGCATTCTTATAAATCAAATAAACTTGAATTAAGACATACAGAAAGTAAAATTTAGTTTTAAAATACTACATTGATTAATTGCGCTCTCTAGGCCACAAAATCTCACCAAGGGCCATATCACCTTCTAGAGGCTGAAAATTGTTTCTTGGGGGTAAAACACACACACACACACATACACATATATATGCATAAAACACAGACATACAGTACATAACAGTACCACCATGTATTTGTGGAATTAAAATGGCTGAGAAACAATGCTTTAGACAATTAATGGATAGTAGGATAGTAATTGTGTGAGTGTGTGTTGCGGAAGGAGGAGGGCATTCTGAGTATTTTAAACAAAATATTTAGAACTCAGGTCAAGAAAGACATAGATTGAAAAGAAGAGGAAGATCCTTCTTTCCCCACAGAAAACCAAGAGGTCTTTAAAGAAAAGCCATTTTTTCTCTCATAATCTTTAGATCCTGTCAAAGTCCTGGGCATTTCTAAACCAAGCCCTCGAATCTTCTCCCTGATGCAGGTGATCGATCTAAAGGGCAGGTGGCCCCTTGTTTGTAGCCCTGGGGTAGGAATATCAATTACCTATTAGGGAGAAGGAACTCAAGGCCCAGAGGCGACACTCGATCCACCAAAGGTCACAGGAGTCAATGACAGCTTAGGACCTAGAACATTAACTGAAGCTTTATTCACTTGAAAACCCAATTTTCCAGGACAGAAAGCAAGCTGGTTTTCCCTCAAAGATGGATACTTCTCTGTGGCATCTGACACTCCATTTTTCTTAATTACATAGCTGTGGTGCTCAGGAAGATATGAGTGACTTTGTAGGACTGAAACAGAAAAGTCAGACTGTTCAAATATAAGGCATTGCGTAAACTGAAAGGGATACATTATGATCAACAAACTGTTAGAAGAAATAACGAGGAAAAATTCCATTCGAAGAAAACTAATTCTTTACCGAAAAGAACTAGAGTTTCCAAATACTGTGCTGTGCTGTGCTATGTGTAAACAAGACTGAGCCTTAACCCATATCTTCCACAGGGGTATAAATGGCACCCCTTGAGCTGTACAGTACAGAAGTCCTGATCCCCTGTGAGGACAGTGCCAGGTGCATAGTAGATGTTAAATAAATATTTTCTGGATGGGTAAATGTGCTGTCAGCTCCCTTCAGCTTCCATAATCATTTCCCTGCTAGACTCTAGCAAACCTTCCTCTAGTTGTCCTGGTTGTGACATTGAAACAGGGTGGATTTGTGTGACATGTGTTACCTGATAGGTGCAATTATTATCCTCCTTTTACAGACAGTGTATGAATAAACAGTATATAGAGGCTTTAGGAACCAAATATCTCAGGTTTAATTTTTGCCCTCTGGCCTGATTTGCTCGGTTGTCAAAATATAGTGAATTGCCCTGGACCTACAGAATGCATAGTGGCCATCCAAGTAGGCGTTCAAGAAACATTTTTTGAAAGCCTCATTACATGCCAGGCCCTGAGTGATACTGCAGAGGTACAGAGATAAATGATACAGACTCTACCCTTAATTAGTTCATTATTTAGTAGATGGCAGCCCCTAGAAGATTGGGGTTGTGAGAAGAGAGCAAATTCACTAGTACAGAAGTTGCCCAAGGTATTTGTACTTGAGAGAAGGCTGTGCTGTTGGCATATTTTGTGGGCCTCTTGGTATACCTCCACCCCAGGGCCTATGCTTGGGGATACCCTCACCCCTGTTCCGCAAGCATAGGCCCTGGGAAGCATCCAGTTTCCCTACCTAGGGATGCTCCTAGACCGATCACTGTGGCAGCAATCTGAGAACAACAAGGAGGAGGGTGCAGATGAAGTTTGAATTTTAAAAGATGGGCTTGGAGGCTATGGAGTAGTGGTAGTGAGGCTGGAGAGGAAAGTCTGTGTGTAAATGATGCAATTCATAGTAACAAATGTTTATTGAGTGCTTGCAATTTGTTAGGCACAGTTCTCAGCACTCTGCATGTGCCGATTTCATTGAATCTTCACAATCATATGTGGTTGATACTAATTATTATTATTATTATTATTGTGTTTTTCAGATGAGGAAAGTTTGGCATACAGTAATTAAGCTACTTGCCCAAGGACACACAGTTAGTAAGTGGCAGAGACAGGTTTTGAATTCTTAACCACCACTCTATCCTTCACCGGACTTGATAGATTGGAGGTGAGAAGTGTGTTGAAGCGAAGGCACAAACCACTCCTTATGACATACTCACTATGATGGGGAACACCAGAGGGAAATAGGATTTAGGATGCCAGGAAGAGTGTGGTTTGGGACAATTTGGGACCTGTAGGTAGAGATGCTCAGTTAGCTGATGGTATATGGTTCTGGAATTCAGGAGAGAAACCTGAGCCTAAAAGAAATTGAACTATATCAAAACCAGTCAATCTACATGTAACAGAGAACTAAACGGTTTAAATAACATTTGAAAATCTGATCTTGTACTTTCAGAAGCTGATCTCCAGAGTCACCAGATATCCTCATCCCTAGCATTTATACAAAATAAGTTGATTTCTCTGGCCTTTCTCATTAGGAGGCCAAGCTCTGAGTAGTAGCAGTGATGGATTTACAACTATTCATTTACAGTCTTTCACCCAGCATTTGTGACATAATTGACTGGCATTGTTGGTTTAGTTTGTGTCCATGGAACAATTTCTGTGTGAAACTAATTGACATATATGGACATCGGATGCATGGCATTGGTCCCATTGGCACCATGTACCAATCAAAGGAGCTGACTGAGAGCAACATCAAGAGGGAGGGGAGATGCTGCTGACATTTTTATGAGTCTACAGAAAGAATGTTTCAGGGCTTATATTCAATAAATCTACTTGCAGAACTGATGGGGAAGATAAATTATGCCTGTGCAGTTCTTTGTTCCCTGTTCACCAAAAGGGGGCTGCCCACATGCAGCTGTTCTCAACGGGAAATTGCTTTTCAATCTTTAATGAAGGATGTTCTTCAAGTGCAGCAAGTGCACCCTCTCCAACCCCAAATCAGAATATGCCCCCATCTTTTGCCGTTTGCAGAATGCCTATCATGGAATCCATTATATGGAGATCTTAGGTGATGAGTGGCTTAAAACCAAAGATCTTCAGCTTTAGTGTAGTGATGGCTTCCTGGGGCAGAAGTTATTCAGGTAAACTCACACAGCTGCTTCTCTCTGCCCTTCTGGGGATGGGAGTAGGGCAGGACGCTGGTGCTGCTGAACAGGAGAACTCGGAGCATGTTGCATTCTCACTAGTCAGAAAATGGACAGAAACTTGAAAAAGAGAAAGAAAAATAGCAACCAATGCACAGTCACTCTGAAGAAAAGCTGGGCCTGCAGTTTTCTGAATAAGCAGGAAGATTGGTGCCTCTAATTTTCTGTCTCTAATAGCAATTGACTAAAGGACATTCCTTCTCTTCTCTTGGTAGCCAGGACGGGGTTGCTAAGTGAGTCCCCCTGTGTGAGAAATGCGTGTTTCTTGAAAGGAGTTAGCATTAGTCTCACACTCTCTTGTTAAACCACTAGTCTTTAAACTTTCACAATTGTCTTGCCCTACCAATACTAGAAACCTCAGTAAAGACTCTTAATAAATGTATGTATTCTTAAATTACATGTGTGCACATGTGTGTAATACTCTACTTGTAACATGAACATTTAAAAATTCTATCCCTTGCCATGCAATTTAAGCATACTGGAATGCACTTGCTTGAAAATAGCATTATTTCAGTTATTGGTTATTAATAATTATTGGTAAAAAGAAAAATTCCTTATACTACAATAGGCCCACATGTGTCTCAATACCAAGCCGAAGAAAGCCTGGATTGGAAAGAGAAAAAGACTGAAGAGACTTCTGCTAGAACCTAGCAGGGAAGGGATTATAAAAGGAAGTTTGTTCAGCAAATATCCACTGAACACCTATTTTGTGCCTTTGAACAAGACAGGCCCCTGCCCTAACAAGCCTGTGTTCTTCTGAGAGAGTCCAGCTGCCCCATTACATGACTCAAGAGGGTGCATTTACATAGTCTTCATGGCTGCCCTGTGAGGGGAGGTGTTGATGAGGGAAACCAGCGAACATATGCTGTGTCAGATAGAAGTAAATGCTATGAGGAAGAATATGCAGGGTGAAGGGGTAGAGTATGAGAGAGGCTGATCTTTCCCATGGGGGAAATCTTCTGAGAATGGGGATTTGAGCCTTGACCTGAATGCTGGGAGGCAGCTAGTCCTGTGAATATTGGAGGGAGAGCATTCTGGGTATTTATTTTGGGTCTCATCCTTGCATCCTTGGTTATAGGTGACTTAAGCTCAACAGGCCTGAGAATGACCTCCTGAAGGGCTGGCTGGCTCCTGGGGAACAGGAGGGCCCATCCTCAGCAGCTGTGAGCTGCCACATAAATAAGGCCCAGGGCTTTGTTACAGCCAGTCTGCTCCCTGTCAGGCCTGACAAGGCAGCACCCTTTGTGTTTGCTAATAATGGATTTCCTTTCTGAGGCGCCATCAGGCTCTAACCGAGTTGGTAAGCTGGGCTCCTCTTTTCCTACTTCTCCCGGTAGAAGGCTGCATCCTCAGAAGCTCTTGCAGCCATTTATGAACATAGATTGCCATTGTCTTGTACAAAATGAGTTTCTAAACCGTGCCAGCGGTTAAATCACCAGCTGGCTAGACCCTAGACTTTAGCTACCAAGTATTTTAGAAAAATGGTCTTTGATGACACTGCTTGTAGGGAAGTAGGAAGTTTTGTTGTAAGGGCAATGGGAGGTTTTGGGAGTCTCTTTCCCCACATATTTCTACTGAACTTCTTTTTCATTATAGAAATAACACATTGTTAAAACAAGTCCAACAAGGCAATGGTTTAAAAAATTTAACAATCTCCAACCCTGCTCTTCTCTAGGAACATATATGGCAGAGGCCAAGAGTGTAAGCTCTATGCCAGACTGCTGGGTATAAATCCTGCTTGCCACTTGCTAGCTGTGTGATCTTGCACAAGTTATTTCACCAATTTTGTTCTCAATTTCCTTATCTGTAAAATGAGACTGTAAAATGGAACATTCTTTTACTCACCTTTTGCAGTTGTTATAGTGAATGGGTGGTGCATAATGCTCTTAAAATAATACCTGGTACAAAGTAAGTACCATTCTCATATTAGATCTTACTAACATAGCTATCATGAGATGCTATTTTTTTGGTTTGTTTTCTCTTATGTAATTATATAGAACTTGGCAACTCATTTTTTTTCTCGGAATCCATCAACAGGCATCCTTCTAGATTCAAATCCAAGCATATATAGGTATTATCAATTTTTAACCACTGCCTAATGCTGCTTAATAGGGATCACCAGTTGTTTGAACACTACATTTTTAGTAGGCATTCAACTGTTTCTAAGCTTTTACTCTTACAAATAATATAGCAATAGACTATTGTATATATATCCTTTTTTATGTTGCTCTGTTTCTAAGTGATAAATTCTTTAAAGTGGAATTGCTGGATCAAAAGTCATGAGATTTTAAAATGGTAATAGATATCCCAAAATATCATAGCAATTTGCACTTATACCAGAAATATATGAGTGCTCATATATTTCCCCATGTGCTTACCAGCAGTGGATATTTTTAATCTTTAATTTTTTTCCAGTCCAGCAGGCAAAAAATAGAATCTCATTGTCCTTTCAGTTGACATATCTCTGACTGCCAGCGAGGTTGGGTACATTGAAAGGTTCTAAGTGGGGGCATTAAATAGTAAAATTTCCAGTTTGAAAGATCAGTAGGGCTACAACATGGAAAGCTGGGAAGGGTGGGAGTGGGAAAGGTTGATCTGGAACTAGGGAGGATCGTTAGGAGGCTGTTTCTGTTCTTCTACCTTTACCACTATTTTGACAATAACCTCTATTCCCAAATGTCAGCCTCTAACCCTTGATCTTCGTCCTGGATTTCAGCATCATGTTTCTTTTTCTGTATCAGAAACGGAATGCTAGTTGTGGAGGCAGATCAAACTCCACATACCCTGAACACATTCCTGATTTTTATGTCCTCTCTCTCCCAAATCTATCCTTTCTCTTATTTACTGGATTTATCTAATGACCTCACTATCCCCTTCACTAAATATAGGGGTGTTTAGTTAATCTTGTCTACACTACAAAACTTGGGGTTACTTTTCAGTCCTTATCCTTTGCCTCCCACAACCAATCAATCCCTAAGTCCTGTGATTTTACTGCTTGTCATTCAAGTCCTCCCTGCCTGTCATTCTTTCTTTTGCTGCTGTTGATCACAACCTCATCTTTTTCTAGATTATTGTAGTATCTTTGTGGGTTCTAGCCTGATCCTGTTACTTTATTCTATTCTCTCTGCTTGGAATTTTCTTCCCTCTTTTGCCCCCTGATTGTGAAATGAAACTTTCTCCTAAGCTCAGCTTGAGTGTTCCTTTTTTGGGGACGTCTCCTGTTATTCACATTCTTGCTCCAGGCAGAGCTAACACTTCCTTCTCTCCTGCTCCTGTTGCATTCTGTACATTCTTAGGTTTCAAAGCATATTGCATATTATCATCACTTGAATGCATAGCACTTCTTTTTCCTTCAAATATCTGTGACTTCCTTGTAAACATGGTCAATTTTTTTCATATTTAAAAATATTTTTAATTGGCACATAGTAATTGTACATATTTATGGAGTACACAGTGATATTTTAATATATTGCTACTTAATATATACAATGTACACATGATCAAATCAGGGTAATTAACATATCTATTACCTCAAACATTTATCACTTTTTTGGGATGTTGGGAACATTCGAAATCCCTCATCCTTTTATCCAGCACAGCACCTGCAGAAAGGTAATATTTAACAGTTTGTTGAACAAGAAAAGCAGATTGGTTTAAATTTTTGCTGCTAAGAATTAAATTAATTAAAAATGTATTTTATTTTAAATTTTAAAAATTGTAAAGTAGTGCTGGCTCCTTATAAAAAATTTGGGAAAAAATTGAAAAGTTGAAATCAAAAAAATGACAAAAACTCATCCATGTTCCCATTTATAATTTTATCTTGATTTTTCCTTCTTAGTTTAATGAACACATAATAACCTGTAGTGGGATGAGTTTATTCCCCTCTTCTACAAGTCCCCATTCCTATAATTTGGGAACCCCATACTAAACTAAAAAGAAAGGAGCCTGCTGTAGTGTCAATTAATAGTGGGAAAGAGAAGGGTAATCCGTTAATATAAGAAAACATAAAAATATCTTAACAGAAGGTTATCCTTCACTGTGTTTTGATGGATGTAATATTTTTTCACACTGAAGCCAGTATGGTGCCCCCGGGGTCTAGAGTTAAGTCCTTGTGGGAATTGAATTGAATAGACTGTGAGCACCCATCTTGAATCCCACCACTTGATATGTGTGCTTTGTCACTCTGTCATCGTCATATATTTTTTTTCTTAATAGTAAAGTCTCTCTTGTGAGATTCTGCTTCTCTACCTTATTCATTTTCGCTGACCACCTAAAGCAATCAACAAACCAGTATTCGTGGTCTACTTTGCGTTAGAGCTTGAAAAAGATGAGGTGGGATAAATCTTATCCCACTAGATCTTTATATCATTAGATCATTTATATCACAAACTTCCTTTGGGATTTCAGGTGTGTACTTGCTTCATCAGCTAGACAGTAAATCCGTTTTGCATACTGACTCTTCTTCTCTTTTCTATGATGAGATGTGGTTACAATTTTTATTTGTTATTTATAATGGCATAATTTACATACTTAATCCTATATTGAATTTATATGTTTTTTTAATTTTTGACTATTATAATTGTTGTAATTAATAAATATTTGCAGCATTAAGCATCTTTCCTCTTCCTTTTGGACAAAGTGTGAAAAAAAGAAAAAAAAATCTCCCTGTATTTTAGTCCTATATCCTTAAGCCATTTCTAGATGTAGAATTACTGAATCAAAGTATAATAGTAATTGGAGGCTCTTCAAACATTTTGCCAAGAGTTTTTCAAATTTACACTCTTTCCTGTTATATATGAAAGTGACCATTTTGTTACACCATTTCCAACAGTGAAGATTAACAAAAAATAAGTCCCCACTAATTTGCTAGGTGATAGGCAGTTATAGAATTTTTACAAATTGTTTCCTCACATCTTTGGGAAATCAAGAGTGACAGAGACTATTCATCTGTCTGGAAAGGTTTTAACTGTGCTAAAGTCTGTTATGGATGACTTTAAGTGTTCTGATAGTTCTGTAATTCTAGGCTACTCTGAGTATTATTCCCGTCTACAAGGTGCAGGATTGTGTTTCAAAAATGGACAGTTATAAATAATATGTGCTGTGTCATCTTTATGTAAGAGGGATGACAGACATCTTATAAGAGATATGGCAGTTGGGGGCCCCAGGGAGAAAGGAAAGGAAAGATTTAATTAAAGGGTAGATTAGGTGGTCTGGAGAGGGAGGAGCTCACTAAAATTTGCTAACTATGCATTACAGTTTTGTGAGCAAAGGACTGTTAGAGAATGTTACATGGAGCTTACTCTCTTTTTCAGTTAAAACACACATACACAGATACACACACACGCACACACAGATATGTGCATACTCATCTAGGTTAAGGCAGAAGATGGGAAACGGAAAGGCACAACAAAAACTTCAGGAGTCTCAACTACCTTTCAATCAGAACATTCTGCTTATTGAGAATTCCTGTCTTTCATGACATTTCGTTGCCTTTGTGTAGCCATCTTCCTTTCTTGAGCTTATAAACTGCAAAATGCAAGGCTTGGATTTCAAATCACTATTTGGAAATCATAATTTCAAAGTCCCCAGAGTAGGAAGTACTATTTGTAGCAAATGCTCCTCAAAGTATTTCTAGCACTTCACAGATATTTTCTCACTAGTCTTCATCTATTTTTATTGTTGCTGTTCCTTAATAGAGAAATGGGACTGGTGATATGAGCTTCTGCTGCTCATCCTTATTCATTCTCAGTGCTCAACTAAAGAAACTGACAAATATATATTTGTTGTCTACTTCATATAGAGCCTTGAAAAAGACAAAGAAAGCTAGCTAAATCTCGTCCCACCAAATATTTGTTTAGAAAAAAAAGACTTGAGGTGATTAGTGATGAAATGAAGATCTGTTTTCAAATACATCTCAGTCAAGTTTGGTGGAGATACATGTTCATCAATAGTAGCATGGTTTCAGTGGGTAGTGATTGGGGTGAATGCAAGACCAAGGTTAATAAGTAGCTGAATTTCTATAGAGTCTAACAATTTAGAAAGACCTTGCAAATGATTATTCTTCCTTGAGCCTCACCAAAGCCCCATTTAGGACCAGAGTCTTCATTTTACAGCTAAGGAAATTGAGGCTCCTAAATGTTAAATAAATAAGCAGAACCCCATGAGTCCGAACGAAAACAGTGATAGACATCACAAGTTCACGATTCGGTGAGGAGATTCGCCTGCTTGGATCCAAAGATTCTACAAAGTAATTTTCAAGGAATAAGATTTCAGAGGTAGGGTAGAGCCTTTGGAACTAAATTAGATGAATTGATTTTTTTAAATTGTGAGCAGGAATGTAATACATTAAAAATGATGCCTGGCCTAGGATGGAGGTTAAACGGGGATGGGGAGAAGTTTGGAGAGGCTGACTGAATTATGTTGTAATAGCCAATGTGTGAATTTAAATGTTGTATAAGAGGACGATGTAAAATGGAGAGGAAAAGGTCCAAATGAAGGACATATCAATAATCCCAGCAAGTTGGGAGGCTGAGGCAGGAGGATTGCTTGACCCAGGAATTGAAGACCAGCCTGGGCAAGATGACAAAACCCCATCTGTATAGAATATTCTTTAAAAGTTTAGCCGAGCATGGTGGTGCATGCCTGTAGTCCTAGCTACTCAAGAGGCTAAGGCAGGAGAATCACTTGAGTCCAGGAATTCGAGGCTGCAGTGAGCTATGATCATGCCATTGCACTCCAGTCTGGGAGACAGAGTGAGACCCCATCTCTAAAAAACAAAACAAGAAAACACGGAGGTCTTAGTAATTAAATGGACATGGTTGATGATAAACAAGGGGAGATTCAGTTTTGAGGCTGGATGGCAGTTCAGTTGACACAGACATGGCTCCTTGAATTCTCAGACAGCCAGACAATTCTCTGAAAGCATTTGCAGTGCTGGAGGAACACAGAGCTAGAGCGTAGTTACGTAGCAGGAGTTTTCTGGCTTGTGTATAATTATCAAGTTAATTTGATGAGGTGAGCTATCAAATAAGAGATAGGGAGACTACACACCTCATGAGTGGCTTTTATCAAAGTGACATTTCCAGTGTTGATCAGTGTGTTTCTCTGCTATAAGAACAGCAGTGCCAAACCACTGGATCTAGTTTTCTGCCTTGTTTGGTGACGGCGTTTTTTTCAAGCTGTGTTATGGGACAGGTAGGGACTAGAGTTCTTTAGTAATGAAGATTTCCATTATGTGGATGTGTAAAGTTTTCAATCACCTTGCAGAAAAGTAGATGTCACTATTATGACAATTTGTACTGCTCCATCTTAGCCTGACTAGCACCATTTCTGAAGGTACCTTTCAAACCTATTACTGCTATTGTAGAAATGCAAGCTTTAACCAAGTCACGTCTGTGTGTGTGTGGGTTTGTGTGTTTGTATCAGATCTACTGTTAAAGAGACAGAGACAGGATGTAGTGAAGAGGCCTGAACTTAGGATTTTCACCGGGATTTTCCCAATCTGCTGTGAGGCTTTCTCCTGGTTGTCTGACTTTGGGCAAATCCTTTGGTTTCTCTATATCTGTTTTCCCATCTATGAATTAACAGTTGGGCTACAGGCTGCTTATAATCTGTGCCCTTCCACCCAGTTCCAGCATTCTATTGTTACATTCTATTTAACATTTGCTAGGGAAAAGTGGTAGCTCCTATACCTTCAGTGTGCCTAATAAATTGGTGTAACTATATTAAATTGATAGCATTAGCAAAAGATAGTTTGCTAGCCACTCAGAAACACACTTTTCCCCATCATTGGAAAATAAATAAACTTGAATAGATGATTTGTGTAATATTCCCTTCACAACTCTTTTAACTTAGGAGTTTCATGTGAGGAAAATAAGTGTAACTGTTTTCAAAAGAAATAAAGCTCCAGAGTTTAAACTCACTGTTTTATTACATCTGCTATCTGGAGGCAAAAGAAGTTTTTTTTTTTATTATTTTATGGAAAAGTGATGTCTTTTATTCAATAGGTTAATATGGGCACCAAATATTTCCGTGGTGGGAATGGGGTGGTTAGGTTGGGCAGTAGAGTTGAAGGAATACAGTGCAGAGAGAACCAGGTAGAAGCAAAAAAGATACTAATCAGGTCCATATCTCTTTTAGGGGGAAAAAAAGACACAGTTGCTCCAATGAATCTAAAATTAGTAAATAAAGAATTGTTTAGTTATTCAGCTACGTTCTCCCCGTAAGTGACAAGAGTGAAGGGAACTGAATAATCTATTTAAATTACATTGTCACCCTGCATTTTTGGGGGTCTTGGCTACTTTGTCTCGCCCTGGAAAGTTTACTCTCTGTATTGGCATCAGCCCACTCCTGAGGATCACACTGTCCTTGATGGTAGTAGTATACTTTAGGTGTAGCCAGTGAGTGCTGGGTGGCAAGGGATGGAGGGAGGCTTGAGACACCTGTGTGTATCCTCCCAGACTCCATCAGGGAAGCACATGCCTTGTGAGAGGGCAAACCCATGCCTTCCTCTGTAATATATTGTACTCTGTAATTCTAAGGCAAAATCACAACTCCTTTGGTTGCTTTTGAGACCTGCGCTTTTGAACCAAAGTTGGACTGTTCCGTAAGATTCCCTACCCAGAGTTTAAAGCTCACTCTGATCTATCCCCAATTAACTGCAATCTTTTGTTCCATTGCCTGGGTTCTGTAGCCTTCAGTTACAGGATGCAGGTGCAATTTTGCTAGCAGCTAAATCTGGTCCCTTGATAACTACCAAAGGCAGTGGCTTCCAACAGGGGCCGCACTGGCCTTGGGCCTGCTGTGTGGTCAGACTGCTAATGACTGCATCTGATATTTATCATAAATGTCCAGGAATGAAGATATTCTAGTCTAACATTCTTTTTCTGCCTCTCATGTGAATTTGAAGTTGCTCATAGCTGGTATAAAGAAGAAATGAGTTGCCTGCTACTAAGCGGGTTGCAGTTCCTCCCTGGTCTCACCTTCCTTATCTGATAAATGAGAGAGTTGTCTGAGGTCATTGTCTACTCTGACACACCAAGATATCACAATATCCACATTTTATTACTGTTTTCCTATCAGGTTCCTGCTCAAATCCTATCCACTTCAAGAGACCTCTGTGGTCAGACTATCCTGCATCCATCAAAATTAATTTCTTTGTGATATTGTCTCATGGTGTGTCCTATGGTAACCCTTACCACAGCCTGCTTTGTATTTTAGGCCTTGGATCTGTGTCTGTCTCCCTGACTAGACTGTTAACTCCAGGGTATCAAGGCTGCTCATGTCTTATTTATCTTTTCATTTCTCTTAGTGCTTTCTGCATTGCAGGCAGGCACTCCGGAAGTGTCTGAGCAGTACAGAACTCCTCACCTGTAGTCATAAAGAAACAATTTGTAATCAAGTCCTTAGGAATACAACTGGTAGAATCTCAATTCCTATTAACCTCTTTAGATGCTTAGCAATTGAGGAGATAGGTAGTTTCTTCTCCCAGCCCAAAGTTAATTAAAATGACAGCTGGCTCCAAGAATTCTAGTTCCCTAATGCATTTTTAAAGTTCTATAGCAAATAAGGTTATTTCAATTCCTGCCAGATTAATGACCTACAGAGAAGCAGCCTGTACTAATATTCTAGAGATAGCAAGTCTCAGGATCCATTGAGAGCAGAGACCAATCCGTGCTCTTTTTCTGCCCTGTCGGGGCAGGAAATTCAGAATGGTGTCATTCAGTGTATTCATCAAGTGGTTATTGAACTCGTAGGATGTTCATGGTATGGCAGGACATACCAAGCTGAAGAGAACACAGCCTCTGTTGTGAAGAAGCTTGGGGGTTTATAGGTTCTAAGAAATCACTCACATGAGTCTAATGTGAGGCTGAGTTTAATAAGTGCAATTAGCAAGTGAGAAAATGCCAGTGTGGGGTTCAGAGAAGAGAAAGCTACCATCTGACAGAAAAAAATTCAAAAAAAGCTTATTGGACAATGTAGAATTTGGGAATCGCATTGAAGGATAAACAAGATTTTAGTAGATAGAGGAACTGCATGAGCAAAGGTGAGGAAATGGGAAATCCTGGAGCATAGCTATGAGTCCAGTTTATGCAGAATGGAGAGTACCTATGTAGTCATGAGAAATAAGAGGGGAGGTGGGGAGGGCTCGGGCCATGGAGGATGTTGGATTCCAAATGTATGGCTTGTCCTGAAATTTGTAGGCATTAGGGGGCTAGGAAAGGATTTTGATTAAGGGAGTGAATATTTTAAACCAGGGGTTGGCAAACTATGGCAGGTGTCCCAAATCTGAACTGCCATAAAGTTTTATCAGAGTGCATTGTGGCCTATTCATGTATGTATTGTCTATGGCTGCTTTTGGACTACATGGGAGAGTTGAGTAGTTGTGACAGAAACACTGTCCATATGGCCTGCAAAGCCTTAACTATTTATTCTCTGATCTTTTACAAAAGATATTTGTGGCCCCCGATATAAACATCATTCATTCATATAACCATTTATTCATTTATTCTTGATTAATTTAACAAACATTCAGCATTTACAAAGTGCTAGGGATATGCTTTGGTATTCTTTCCCCTGTTATTTAAAGTTATGTCTTTATTCAAGTTATCCTTTAGAATCATTCAGAGAATTTACATTTTGTGTAATTCATTATTTGACATGCAGCTTCTTCAAATGCTATGGGAAATGTTCCTTTTTCTAACACTCTTGGCTAATTGTATCAGGGCTAAAGTTCCTATATAAAGTAATGTTTATATCAATGATTCAGGTACAAGGTGAAATTCCTATATTGTAAATTAAAGACAGAGAGGTCAATTATACTGTATACATAAAAGTTAACCTGGCCTTTTTATCAATAACTGCTTGCCTTACCTTTCCTATGGAAAGATGGCGACAGCAAGAGTGTGGGCAGGTTTTCCCACAGCCTTATCCCAACCATCACCTCTACCACTGCTCCCGTTCTTGTGGTGTTCCGCTATGGAGCATGAAAGTATTCCTATCATGACTATATTAGTTTTTTAGGGCTGCCAAAACAAATACCACAGACTGGGGCGTAAACGTAGAAATTTATTTTCTCGCAGTTTTGGAGGCTGGTGATCTGAGATCAGTGTGTAGGCAGGGCTGGTTTCTTCTGAGGCTTCACTCCTTGGCTTGTAAATGGCCATCTTCTCCATGTGTCTTCACATGGTCTTTCCCCTATCCATCTCTTTTGAGTCAGCTCTTTTCACAAGGACACCAATCGGATTGGATTAGGACACACCCATATGACTGTATTGTACCTTAATTACCTCTTTAAAGGTTCTGTCTCCAAATACAGCCACATTCTGAAGTAGCAGGGGTTGGGACTTAGACATATGAATTTGGCACGGTTAACAGAATTTAGCCCATAACAATAAATAATTTGTAGAATATGTGCTTTATTTTTATATTCGAATTTAATTTAAATGATATCTCTTTATGAGAACCTCTCACATTTTAAGAACCACACGTATCTTCGTCCCATTTATGAGCAAAAAATTGTGCTGCTGTGGCTGTGGAACAGAGAGCAAGCAGTCCACATATATATCAAGCCAGGGATTCCATCTGTTTACCACCATCCTCTATCCAGCTGACCTCCAGCAGAGGGAGATCTCCAATCTCCTCCCATCAGTGCTGCTGAATTCATCTTTCTAAAGGACAACTTATCCTGTCTCTTACACTACTGTGGGCATTTTAAGGGAAAGGATTGTGTTTGATTTATCTATAAACCTTAGGAGCCTAGCTCATTGCCTGGTGGAGAGCAGATACTCAGTAAATGTTTATGGAAATGAAAGTGAGATGAAAATACATAAAGCTGGTGCTATTTCAGTTAATAATTTTCAAAATAAATGATCTCAAAATGTAGTCACTCAAAGCAGTAACTATTTTCTTATTCACTGGTTCTGTGGGTCAGAAATTCCAGTGAAGCACAATCAAGATGGTTTATATTTGCCACACATATCCAGAGCCATGGCTGAAACGATTTGAAAGCTTGGAATGAGTTGATGGCTGAAATTTTTTCACTCACATACCTTGCACCTGGTGAAGGCTGCCTCAGCAATACCAACTGGATCACCTATGTGCAGGCTTTCTATGCGACAGTCCACACAGCTGCACTGTCATTAGACTTCTTTGCTGCTGGCTTAGGGTTCCAACCATGACTATTTCAATGAACAGGGCAGAGGCTGTATCACATTTTATTACCCAGCCTCAGACATAACACAGCATAATAACCTATTGCATAAGCTATTACAGCATATTGTACTGCCCAAGGTTTCACAGGACTGCCCAAGTCCAAGAAGAAAAGAATTAGATTCCTTCACTTGTTGAGAAAGTGGTACTCATACTTGTTACATAAAAAGTGTAGGATGGGAGTTATTATTGTGGCTGTCTTTGGAGAGCAAGAGCTGCTATTAAAAAAACAACCCAATCAACAGATATTATACAGAATTATTTTTGGTCATGAAGTGTCAAAGAGGCTTGAGGATGAATACTATTATCTGTGTGATGTCAATAGAGAAATGGTTAAATAAACCATCTCCTTGGTCTTATCCAGCCATTGAAAAAGTTACTTACAATGATGTGTAATAACATGGAAATGTCAGTTACATTACTGGTTAAGCTACATTAGAGGAAGCAGCTTGATGTATGTCTACAATCAAGCTTCCTATTAATTCCCTTCCTAAATTAAACTCTTCCACCCAGAATTATAGGCCATCCTCTTCCAGCAGTCTTTCTTCACGGAGGAGCCAGCATACATGCTTATGCAGGCAAACAGATCCCAGAGAAAGGCCACTGTGTGATGAGGTTTTTAAACTGTAAATTTCACCCGAATGGATATGTGGACCAGTGGAACAATGGATGGCAGATTCACAATCTCCATGATCATATACATTACCCTTTCTGCCTCAGAGATAGAGTGATGCTGGAAGTGTTTCTCCTACATTCTCCCCTGTCAGGAAGAACTTCCCTCTTAAGCGAAGTATGAGTGGGGTGAGTGTATTCCTAAACTAACGTTTATGTAATAGGTGAAAAAGCATTACAAAAATATGTGATTTAACTATATACACATATATCACACACGCACTTAAACCTTACATATAGAAAAAAAGAGACTGAAAGAAAATATGGAAAATAAATACTACTTATGTTTTGTTTGTGGGATTATGGATACCTTTTTCTTTTCTCTATGTTTTAGTATTTATTGAATTGTAATTAATATGAATTACCCTTTAAAGAAAAAACTGGGCTTACTAAAATTATAAAAAATTATTAAATTATCTATCTACAAATGATAGATAGATCACTTCCTAATATCTCTTTTGGAATAAGCCCTGCTATAGGATTACTACAAGATTTAGTAAAACACTTTGAGAAGAAACATTCTAAGAACAGATTTCTCTTTCTGGAAACTGAAAAAAAAGTCAAATCTAGAACTTGACCAGTCCATGAAGAAGTGAAAAAAAGATGGTAATATAAACCACAAATAAAATTTTAAGGCCCCTCCAACCATTTGAATGGACCTCTCCTCTCAGCCAAGGGCATTCCAAAATTAACCTGAAAAACTTGTTCAGGCCTTAATAGAAGGAGGGGTGAACATTCCTCATTATACCTTCCTCCCTTTTGGAACTCAGGAAAATCCAACCAGCATTTATTATTATTATTATTATTATTATACTGTAAGTTTTAGGGTACATGTGCACAATGTGCAGGTTTGTTACATATGTATCCATGTGCCATGTTGGAGTGCTGCACCCATTAATTCGTCATTTAGCATTAGGTATATCTCCTAATGCGCTCCCTCCCCCTCCCCCTACCCCACAACAGTCCCCAGAGTGTGATGTTCCCCTTCCTGTGTCCATGTGTTCTCATTGTTCAATTGCCACCTATGAGTGAGAACATGCGGTGTTTGGTTTTTTGTCCTTGCAATAGTTTACTGAAAATGATGGTTTCCAGTTTCATCCATGTCCCTACAAAGGACATGAACTCATCATTTTTTATGGCTGCATAGTATTCCATGGTGTATATGTGCCACATTTTCTTAATCCAGTCTATCATTGTGGACATTTGGGTTGGTTCCAAGTGTTTGCTATTGCGAATAGTGCCCCTATAAACATACATGTGCATGTGTCTTTATAGCAGCATGATTTATAGTCCTTTGGGTATATACCCAGTAATGGGATGGCTGGGTCAAATGGTATTTCTAGTTCTAGATCCCTGAGGAATCGCCACACTGATTTCCACAATGGTTGAACTAGTTTACAGTCCCACCAACAGTGTAAAAGTGTTCCTATTTCTCCACATCCTCTCCAGCACCTGTTGTTTCCTGACTTTTTAATGATGGCCATTCTAACTGGTGTGAGATGGTGTCTCCTTGTGGTTTTGATTTGCATTTCTCTGATGGCCAGTGATGATGAGCATTTTTTCATGTGTTTTTTGGCTGCATAAATGTCTTCTTTTGAGAAGTGTCTGTTCATGTCCTTTGCCCACTTTTTGATGGGGTTGTTTGTTTTTTTCTTGTAAATTTGTTTGAGTTCATTGTAGATTCTGGATATTAGCCCCTTGTCAGATGAGTAGGTTGCAAAAATTTTCTCCCATTTTGTAGGTTGCCTGTTCACTCTGATGGTAGTTTCTTTTTCTGTGCAGAAGCTCTTTAGTTTAATTAGATCTCATTTGTCAATTTTGGCTTTTGTTGCCATTGCTTTTGATGTTTTAGACATGAAGTCCTTGCCCATGCCTATGTCCTGAATGGTATTGCCTAGGTTTTCTTCTAGGGTTTTTATGGTTTTAGGTCTAACAAGTAAGTCTTTAATCCATCTTGAATTAATTTTTGTATAAGGTGTAAGGAAGGTATCCAGTTTCAGCTTTCTACATATGGCTAGCCAGTTTTCCCGCACCATTTATTAAATAGGGAATCCTTTTCCCATTGCTTGTTTTTGTCAGGTTTGTCAAAGATCAGATAGTTGTAGATATGTGGCATTATTTCTGAGGGCTCTGTTCTGTTTCATTGATCTATGTCTCTGTTTTGGTACCAGTACCATGCTGTTTTGGTTACTGTAGCCTTGTAGTGTAGTTTGAAGTCAGGTAGTGTGATGCTTCCAGCTTTGTTCTTTTGGCTTAGGATTGACTTGGCGATGCGGGCTCTTTTTTGGTTCCATATGAACTTTAAAGTAGTTTTTTCCAATTCTGTGAAGAAAGTCATTGGTAGCTTGATGGGGACGGCATTGAATCTATAAATTACCTTGGGCAGTATGGCCATTTTCACGATATTGATTCTTCCAACCCATGAGCATGGAATGTTCTTCCGTTTGTTTGTATCCTCTTTTATTTCATTGAGCAGTGGTTTGTAGTTCTTGAAGAGGTCCTTCACGTCCCTTGTAGGTTGGATTCCTAGGTATTTTATTCTCTTTGAAGCAATTGTGAATGGGAGTTCACTGATGATTTGGCTCTCTGTTTGTCTGTGATTGGTGTACAAGAATGCTTGTGATTTTTGTACATTGATTTTGTATCCTGAGACTTTGCTGAAGTTGCTAATCAGCTTAAGGAGATTTTGGGCTGAGACAATGGGGTTTTCTAGATACATAATCATGTCATCTGCAAACAGGGACAATGTGACTTCCTCTTTTCCTAGTTGAATACCCTTTATTTCCTTCTCCTGCCTGATTGCCCAGGCCAGAACTTCCAACCCTATATTGAATAGGAGTGGTGAGAGAGGGCATCCCTGTCTTGTGCCAGTTTTCAGAGGGAATGCTTCCAGTTTTTGCCCATTCAGTGTGATATTGGCTGTGGGTTTGTCATAGCTCTTATTATTTTGAGATACATCCCATCAATACCTAATTTATTGAGAGTTTTTAGCATGAAGGGTTATTGAATTTTGTCAAAGGCCTTTTCTGCATCTATTGAGATAATCATGTGGTTTTTGTCTTTGGTTCGGTTTATAAGCTGGATTACATTTATTGATTTGCTATGTTGAACCAGCCTTGCATCCCAGGTATGAAGCCCACTTGATCATGGTGGATAAGCTTTTTGATGTGCTGCTGGATTCGGTTTGCCAGTATTTTACTGAGGATTTTTGCATCAATTTTCATCAAGGATATTGGTCTGAAATTCTCTTTTTTGGTTGTGTCTCTGCCAGGCTTTGGTATCAGGATGATGCTGGCCTCATAAAATGTGTTAGGGAGGATTCCCTCTTTTTCTATTGATTGGAATAGTTTCAGAAGGAATGGTACCAGTTCCTCCTTGTACCTCTGGTAGAATCCGGCTGTGAATCCATCAGGTCCTGGACTCTTTTTGGTTGGTAAGCTATTGATTATTGCCACAATTTCAGAGCCTGTTATTGGTCTATTCAGAGATTCAACTTCTTCCTGGTTTAGTCTTGGGAAGGTGTATTTGTCAAGGAATTTGTCCATTTCTTCTAGATTTTCTAGTTTATTTGCTTAGAGGTGTTTGTAGTATTCTCTGATGGTAGATTGTATTTCTGTGGGATCGGTGGTGATATCCCCTTTATCATTTTTTATTGCGTCTATTTGACTCTTCTCTCTTTTCTTCTTTATTAGTCTTGCTAGCAGTCTATCAATTTTGTTGATCTTTTCAAAAAATCAGCTCCTGGATTCATTAATTTTTTGAAGGGTTTTTTGTGTCTCTATTTCCTTCAGTTCTGCTCTGATTTTAGTTATTCCAACCAGCATTAACATCAACACAGATCTTGAGTCTGATAAGAAACATTTACAAACTATTCTCTCTGAAGTCTGCCATGTGGAGGCTTCATCTGCATGATAAAACCTAGGTCTCTACAACCCTTTATTGTAACCTAGACAGTCCTTTCTATTGATAATAACTCTTTCAACCAATTGCCAATCAGAAAATGTTTAAACCTACCTGTGAACCAGAGCTCTGCTCCTTTGAGTTGTCCTGCCCTTCTAGATCAAACCAATGTAAATCTTAACTTGTATTTGATGTCTCATGTCTCCCTAAAATGTATAAAACTAGGCTATGCCCAAGTCACCTTGGGCACATGTTCTCAGGATCTCCTGAGGGCTGTGTCATGGGCCATTGGTCATTCATATTTGGCTTAGAATAAATCTCTTCAAATATTTTGCATAATTTGACTCTTTTTGTCAACAGTAATGCAAATATCAGAATACAGAACTGGTAAAAATTCAAAGTTCTAAACATAAATATATTGCAAGTGTTATTTATTACTAGAAGGATTACGGTAATATGGCAGCATTCATTGTCTTTGGGTCATGGACTTACAGGAGTGCCCCTTGTTCTCTTATTAACACTTTTTTGTATTTTCAGTTGTGGGTATAAATTACTTTAATAATCTGAAAAAAGAGCAACAGAGTGAGTTCAAGAGCTGGTGAGCCAGTGAGGCTAATAGACAGGTCAAATCAGGGTATTGACTTGGACTTGGGCTTGGGCAGCATAATTTTTGCTAGCAACGTAAGGACATTTCTTCCAAAAGAAGAGGGGCATTGACATTTTTTCCTCAGCTTTGGGCTTTGTTCTGGCCTGGATTTTGGCTCAACCATCTAGAGCTTCTTGAAAGTGGATGACAGTCATTGTCCCCACAAAGGCATAAAGCAAGGTTCACCAGCAGATGCCTGTGGAATGCAGACAGTGGGCCTGAGCAATGAATTCAGCCTACTTGTGTTTTCTTTGGCATGGATAGTGTTTTAAGGAAACTGGGAGACGTAGAATAAAAATCTAGAATTTTGGCTTCTAAAAAGTGTGAAAACATTTGGTATTCATTCCAGTATGGACACCAGATACCAGAAGGGGGTTGTAGCTGCCCTTGGTCCCTGTTATTTCCCCAACACTGGTATAGAGTTGTGGTTATAATTCATCACCACACCTGTACTGTTCCTTTGAATAGAAGAGAATGCCAGGTCACAAGGACCTAGTGTTTTAAGAAAAGTATTTTCTTGAGGAAGAGATGAGAAGTTAAGAAATGTTTGATATGCAAGCAATGGTCTGCTTATTCATTTAGGTCACCTGCCTGGGCTGGTAGTCCTTTGAAGTAGTGACCTTGCTGGGGACTTGGGAGAGTGTGCTGAGAGTCTCTCCGGGCATCACAGAGTACAAAGGAAATGGATTTCACAGCCCAGGACCAGGCTGTGTGAGACTGAGGGGAGGGTGAAATTATAAGAATAACACGCACCCTCTGTCATCCTCCCAGAAGTTCTAAGGAGGTCTTTACCCTGGTAAAAATCTGTATCAGTCAGAGAGGCTTGGTTATGCGATGGTTTCCATAACAGACCCCAAATCTCAGTGTCTTAAGGCAGTGGGTTTTATTTCTTCCTTACACTATGTGCATATCGATTGTACATGAGCCAGGAGCTCTGCTTCATGGCATTATCACTCCAGCACTTCTGCTGACAAAGCAGACGCCACCTGGAACATTGCCAGTAGCTCTAGTATAGGGAAAGAGAGCCATGGCACACTGCCAATTGGCTTTTCAAACTTGTGCTCGGAAATAACATACATTATTTCTGCTCACATTTTGTTGGACAAAGCAAGTCACATGACCGTGCCTAACTACAAAGATTATACTTCTTATAATTAAATCATGCCCAGATGTCATAGTTGGAAATGTTTGGTAGATGGCTCTAAGGACTACAATATAAACTTCTAGAGTCTCTCTTAATTTATTGGTCCTATAGAAGGAATTTGAATCAGTCTACCTTGAATTGGGCTCATGTTGACTTGACTGTTTGTGTTAGCTGTATTAGGGTTCTCCAGAGAACAGAGCCAACAGAAGAGAGAGAGAGAGAGAGAGAATATGTGTGTGTGTGTGTGTGTGTGTGTGTGTGTGTATGACATAATACATCTCTTTTTTTATATATATATTCTATATACATCACTAACTCAGCACACTTGACTGGTTTGTATTTTCCTAAGGGAATGCATCAGTATTCTTCCCTGAAAGATTTTAATGGTTGCTCAAAGGTATTCACACAGACATTTTAGTCTTTCAGGGGATTTTTAGCTACTGAAAAGTCACATCTATTGTCAACAAGATATACACTGCTTTTTATTTTTAAAGTACCTCCATATGATTTGTCTTTGTGGAAAAAGGGAGGTTATTTATTAAAAAATTTTTATACAGATATTTCCATGTTCGTATTGCCCCAAAATGTGACCTGCAGCTGGGAGTTGTCTGGTCTGACTGGACATTTATTTACTTTTATCAAAGAGGGGTGATAAGAAATATTTCTATATAATAATTAATAGAAGACAGGCCGGGTGTGGTGGCTCACGCCTATAATCCCAGCAGTGTGGGAAGCCAAGGTGGGCGGGTCACTTGAGGCCAGAAGTTTGAAACTAGCCTGGCCAACATGGAAAAACCCCATCTCTATTAGAAATGCAAAAGTTAGCCGGGTATGGTTGTGCATGCCTGTAATTCTAGCTACTAGAGGAGCTGAGACACAAGAATCACTTGAACCCGGGAGGCAGAGGTTGCAGTGAGCCAAGATCATACCACTGCACTCCTGCATGACACAGTAAGACGGTCTCAAAAAAAAAGAAACACACGACAACAACAAAAAAAAACACATTACTAAAGTCCACATGTTGGGGGGAATAAATATAGAGCTTTTCTAAAAATGTTAGTTAATGTATGATTTGAAGTTTTTAAAAATTTTCATCAAGGAATGCAAAACCTTTTGTGGGTCTCTTTATGTTTTACTTAGCCTGTTAAGTAGGAGAAACGAAAAACATTGTTGGAATTTCTTCCTTACAAATGCCTTCTCTTCTAAAATATGGAATCCATAGTGGCATAATTATTTGCTCTCTCCAAGTCAGGATCATGAAAGACCCAGGCTCAGGGCTTAGAAAAGCAAGATCCCAGCCCATTTGGCTGGTCATCTCATAATACATAATGGGTCATACTCTGAATTGTACTTACTGGTGGATTTCTAATGACTGGTTTTGTGTAAGTGTAAACTGTCTGGATTAAGAGCAGAAATAAAGGTGGCCTCAACAAAAGACAGTAGAATCAACTGTCTCTTTGAGAAAATAAAATATAACCCCTAAGTGCCAACAAACTGTCTTCCAAAAGTCCTTATTCCAGGAGCTTGGCTCTTCTAAGCCTTGCCTTCTATAGGGCCATCCCTTCAGCTGCCTTTATGCAGGACAGCTGGCTCTTTATTTTCCCCCAGAGAAAAGCAATTCCATTCTCCCCAGGTGGCAGGAGGCTTCATTTCTTCTTGTACCAGTATATGCCTTCTTTTCATCTAAGGATCCCTGAAGGGTTTTGCAAAGAATGAAGAAATACTTGTAGATAACAGAAAGCATGTTACCCCATTTTACAGATAGAGAAGCCAAGAAAGAAAGACTTAAAAGGCAAATGAACAAAAAGGCTTTTTTCAAGTATAGCAGGTGATATTTTCAGGCAGAAGACAGAAATCATGGCTGTAGTTCTAATGGAGTGATCAGATTAAATTACTATTCATAGGCACATTTTATTGGCGTCTTCAAAATTAGACCTGCAATTAAAACATAATTATACTTTGCTCTTTAGTGGTACCTTTCACCCAGGGAACAGAAAGTGCTTTACAAACATTAATTAAGCAGCACAACACCCTATGAGGAAGGTAGGAATTATCCTACTCTTAGATATGGTTTCATTGAAACTGAGGAATTTAGTAATTTATCTATGATCGCCATAGGAAGTGTCATTCAGTATTCCATAGGGCTGAAGTCTTTCTGTGGTCTTATCCTTCACTTGGAGTCTTTTGAATGCTGTGATAACTTTTTATGAAAAGTATTTTTAACAACTTATTATCAGCATTTTGTGTTTTTTAATTTTTTTATCTGTGCTTTTGTGAATGCTTTTAATGTATATCTATTGTAAATTTTAAGTCAGAGATTAAACATAGGGAACTTTTGGTATTTTTATTCATTAGAGTGCTTTAAATAAGATCTCAATGTTATCTTTTATTAAATTTTTATTGAACTACATTAAAGTAATACAGAAAAGTGCACAAATCATAAATATAAGCCCTGATACATATTCACAAAGTGAACACTCCTATGTACCAGCCAGCACAGAGCATTACAAGCACTCAGAACCCTTTCATCCTGTGTCCCCACTTCCAGTCACTGCCCTCTCAAAGGTAACCATTAGCCTGTATTCTAGCAGCATAGATTAGTTTTGCCTGTTTTTTTTACTTTCGGTACATGGAATTATACTATAGATGGTGGTTTTTGTCTCTCTTCTTTCATTGAGCAGTATGTTTGTGAGATTCATCCATTTTGTTGTCTGCAGTTATACTACGTTCATTCTCATTGCCATAGAGTAGTCAATTGCTTAAATACTCCACAATTTCTTTCTTCTACTGTTGATGAACAACTGGGTTGTTTCCAATTTGGGGCAATTTAAGTATCATTTTTAATGGTATGTTGCTGCACACAGTCTTCATCAATTAGGTTGAAATAAATCAAGGGTATTCTTTTCACATAGATTATCATTAAAACCAATGTCTCAATTGTTCATTGAGAAAAATAAATGATGTGTAATAAGGGGTTACTAGATGTCAACTATACTTCTGATAAAGAGGATTGAGAGTCTTAAGAAGCTGTTTCCCAATTGCAGGTTTGGGAAGAATCCTAACATTTTTCTCAAAACCTGAAAATATCATCTGACTTTATTGGTTGGTTGAATTCACAAGAGGCAGCTCTGAGAAGTGGGAAGAGCACAGGTGCCAGGCAGGCCTGGGTATGAATTCCAGCTCCAACACCTGCTAACCACGTGACCTTGGCCAACTCAGCCTTACCGAACTCCACTTTTCACAACCATCAGATGGTCTCTAAGGTTGTTGAAAGACATGAAATTACATACATAGCACTAAATAGGAACTCAGTACATAGCATATATTATTAGAAATTTTGTGACCCAGTTTAACTCTAAATCCTACTGGATTATAGTTTGGATTATTAAGAATATTTATTTGAAAAATTCAATGAATATTTGTACAGTAAGTGCAGAACTATTTATATTCAAAGAGACCCCCAATAGTAAATGGACCGCCAACATTGTTTCCTTTTAAGATATATTAATGATGAATATACAATAGTCAATTAATTCCATCTTGGCATCTCTGAAAGAGTTTATCATAGATGGAATAAAAAAGCAGATCAAATGTCATTACAGACATGCTCTTTAAACTACTTGACTTAATGTATGGTTTAGCTTAGAAAATTGTTGGTTTTTAAAGCTCAGAATTCTGTGGAAGTCAAAGCTTGGGCAGGAAATTGCTGTGAGATCTTGCATTTATTGGATGCTACATCAAGAGCTTCATCTTAAATGGTATTTTAGAGACGATAATGATTGGCGTGAACTGAATAAGAGGGGTGGATATTCTTTTGCTTGATTCTCATAGGGTTACTTACCAGTTAACTACATTTCTCATTCCTGAATTGACATTAGAAAGTCATTTGTCTAAATACATTATCCTTTTGTCACCACCTTTTCCTAGTCTGTCTTCACCTATCTCAGGAAATGGTACACAGTTGCTCAGGCTAGTGAGCAACACTCAAGCCTGAGTATTCTTGACTCTTTATTTTCCTCACACCCAGTCTATCCAAAAATTCCTGCTAATTCTATCTCCTAAATATTGTGTGAATCCACCTGCTTCTCTCCATCCCATTGCCACTATCATACTTGGGTCCACCAATATTGTCCACCTGGATCACTTCAGGAGCCTTTCACCTGATCTCCTACCGTCTGTTTCTGCTCTTTTACCATTCTACCAATGTGTTGCAGCTAGAAGTAATCTTCTAAAACAACAAATAAGATCTATTTTGTTTCTGCTTAAAACTCTTTAATGGTTTTACATTGAATTTGAGGTAAAGTCTGTAATCCTTAACTGAGCCTTAAAAATGACCCTTTTCTCTTTTGCTTCTCTGCCTTGATGGTTTCATGCTTTAGCCACACAGACCTCCTTTCTGGTCCTTGAATGCATATGTCTTTTTTCACATGCTTTTCTCTTTACTTCTCTTCCCTAGCAAACTCTTTCTAATTCTTCAAGTCTCGGGTTTAACATATTTCTTCAAGAAAACATGATCTCATGAGTTCACGCGTTGAATAGTTGAGTTTCTTTACTGTATCCTCTCATAGCATCGTCTACTTGTATTTATAATATTGTTCATACTTCACATTTTACATTTAATGATTACTTTGCCTAGTAGTCTGTAAGCTTTATGGGAACAGTGGTTTTGTCTATTTTGTTTACTTATATATGTCTATTACTAAGTGATCAATAAATATTATTGACTGAATCATGTATTTCTATAGGATAGGATTAAGTTGTTAACATATCTCCAAAAGAAACAGTGGACAAGTTTTAGCTCTTGAGAAATGGTAAAATGGTATTTTAAAATAGTGAAGTCATTGAAGGAAATTGTATGTTGTTTGTGAAACTAAGGATGGCAAGCCCCTCAAACGAGACTATAAAAGTTTCATGCTGATACTTATTTATACCATTTTTCTTGATTTATTTTGTTATCAATAAATAGAGCTTAACTTCACAATATAATTTAAGCAAAAGCAACAATAAAATACAATATATATGGTCTTTGATCACTCAGTAATGACATGCAGCAGAAAAATATACCCAAAGGAACTCCTTTTCCAGACTACCTATTCTAACCTCGTAATGACTTGTCTTCTTTATATATTGAGCATCTGCAAGATGAGAAATGATGCCTCTTTCTCCCCTCTGCTGCATCAGCCGTGTGCAATATTGGTTCCTTATAGTAGTGCACAGGAATCACTTCATTTAGAATCTCCTGGGGTTTTTAGTACAAGTGCAGATTCCTGCTCCCATCAAACATTTAGTGATTTAAAATCTCTCAGGGATGAGGACTAGTGAACCACGTTTTTAAGAAGAACCAACATTTTAAAGTTGTCAGCTTAGTGCCTAATCATTACAGGTATAGGAACTGACAACAGGCAAAATGATGTTAACTTTGGGGAATACAGAATTACAATTTTTTCATGCCTTCATCAGTAAGGTCACAGTGTCAGCCATAACCTTGAAATAAGCCTGAATCTCTAGCACGGTAGGAGTCATAGAAATAATGCTAAAAGGACCTCAAAAGATCATTTGGTTAAGCTTTGAGCTTCAGACATATTTATACCCAAACCACACATGACTGTTAATGGTCTGTTTCCTTGCTGGAGATGTTTAAGGACAGAGAACCCATTAATATATCTGGGTTTTATCACTGAGACAGTCAGATAATCCCTAGGTGATCCTCTTTCAAGTCAACTAAAACCTTTGGGCTTTATGTAGGATTTCTTTCTTTTGCTTGGTACTTAATAAACACAGAGAACAACTAACACAATCATGATCTAAAAATACTTATATATAGACATCTTTTCCTCCCTCAGGACTGATGCCGAACGGTACTTCCATACTCAGACTCATTAAATTGGAAGAAACCTTAGACGCTACTTAAGTTGAACTTTCTCATTTTACAGACAGCTAAACAAATGCACAGATTAGCATATTCAGTTATAAATCTGATAGATTTGTAGGCATATTTCAACACCCCAAATTAATTTTTATCCTGGGTTATATTTTTTCCACTGTGCAGTTGGAAAGCATCTGGTTCAAATTCTTCTCTATCACTTACTGCCAGTATGAGTTCAGCACATGATTGGACACACCTGAGCTTCATTTTATCATATAGTAGAAGAAGATAAAATCTATGGGTTATAATTGTATTGAGAATAAAATGAGATATAGCACAGTTCCCAGAACATAATAGGTGCTCAGTTGAAAAATGCATGTGTTTGTTATTGGTACAATTTTTTGGAAGGCAGTTTGGCAGCATATATCAAAATGTAAGATATGCATTCCCTGTGACTTGGCAATTTCACTTATTGTAAACCAGGTTCCACATGCAAAGTTCAGAAACCTCTTATAGAGCAGCTCACTATTAGTTACATGTGGGACAGAACTTATTTACTCAAGGAAGAACACAGAGTGAAGTCTTGATATAACCCAAATACTGTAGAACAGTGATACTGTCCTTTGACAAATTTCTAGAAGAATTTAACTGCATCGAATTTAGTCATAAGAAAAGTAGTAATGATAAATAATGAGAGGTAGGTAATAGTTTATTTAATGCATATGATGTGCCAGCTCTAAGCTTATTTACTCAATCTCTGCAATAACTTCAATGCAAGTATAATATTAAACATATTTTAGAGAGATAAAGCAACTTGTGCATCTTGTGGGGAACAGTCGAGTGGCAGGGATTGTCATAATTAGTGACTGAACAGATGTTGGTTTGATTCTGCAGCCAAGTGCTCAAATCTGTAACTCAATTCTGTGGTGCTTTAAAATAAATATGTTTGTGCCAAGGCCCAATCCCAGACTTTCTGAGCTGAAAAGGTGAAAGACAAGCAAGGTTGAGAACAACTGTCATAACCATTAGCTTCCTGTCACTCTGTGCCCTTATGGTGGTCTAGTTATTAAAAACAAACAGTCAGCCCTCCACATTCAAATGTTCTTTACCCATCAAGTCAACCAATGGCAGACTGAAAATATTTGAAAAAAGATTCCACAAAGTTCCAAAGAGCAAAGCTTGAATTTGCCACGTGCCATCTACTGTATTGAATCCACAAAAATGATTTATAGACATTGTATAAGGCATTATCAGTAATCTAGAGATGATTTAAATTTAGTGTGTGGAAGGGCCAGACACAGTGGCTCACTTCTGTAATCCTAGCACTTTGGGAGGCTGAGGCGGGAGGATCATATGAGGCCCAAAGTTTGAGACCAGCCTGGCCAATATGGCAAAACTCTATCTCTAGTAAAAATACAAAAATTATCTGGGTGTGGCAGGGCACATCTGTAATCCCAGCTGCTCAGGGGGCTGAGGTACAAGAATTGCTCGAACCTGAGAGGAAGAGGTTGCAGTGAGCCAAGCTTGTACCACTGCACTCCAGCCTGAGTGACGGAGCAAAGCTCTGTTTCAATAAATAAATAAATAAATAAAGTATATGGAAAGATGTGCATAGGTTATATGCAAATGCTATGCCATTTTATATAATGGACTTGAGCATCCATGGGTTTTGGTATCTGAGAGGGGTCTTGGAACCAGTCTTGCACAAATAGCAAGACAGTAGTATACACTACTGTACATATGATGACCATCGATTATTCTTGCTCTATTTTCACCCATCGAACTCTTCATACAGCATCTTCAAATTGCCTCAGAGTGAGGTCCCCATGTGAAAGACCTTGATGAAGAAACCTAATTAACTACATATGCACTTGAATGTTTGTTTTACTTACTAAATGATTGGGTGTGGGTTTTCTTCTTTCCCCTCTTCAAGAAAGCTGGGGTTTTGAGGCAGCCACAGACTGCAATATAAGTATGAGGAAGAAGGGAGGGAAAATCTTGGAAAACTCTGAGGCCTGACATTTCCCAGACATGCCATAATTTGCTTTTGACCTTGCTCCAAAAGGCGTGGTTTCCATAACAGAATGTGTGTAATGTAATGTGACCCTACTGGAGGAGTTCCGCGCTAGGCTTCAGCCTTTCCTTTCTTACAGCCTGGGACTGCATTTGTTGGTTCTACCTTGCTAACTGCTAAGAGAGGAACTGGTGCCTGGGCCCTGCAGTCTCCGCGTACTACCCGCCTTCATGGCAGCTCCAAGTTTCAATGCCACTTCCTTCTCTACCAGTATCATAGATTGGGTGGAAATAATGTATGCCCCAGGTTATAGGTGTAGTTCACAAATGTTCATGAATTATATCCTTCTCCTTATAACCAGTTCTGCCTGGTAAAGAATCAGGGACCTAGAATAGTTTTTCTTTACATTTGGTAGCAGAAAAGATTGAGCAAGATTTGGGAGGTGAAAGAATCACCCAAAGCAGCATGGAGATGCTCACAGAGCTAGACAGAACTCAACTCTCAGCAGTTCCAATCTATCAGACATGATTACCTCCCTGTTTGCCTTGTAGGCCGTCTCACTCCACATGAATCTTCTGACCCGAGCTTCCCTCCTGAAACAGACGACAAGGTTGGAAGAGGGGTCAGCTGTCTGGGTGATTTGGCAGTGCCTTCCATTAGGACTGCTTCTTTCTCCATAATGATGAAATTTAATCTCACAGTTTAAATGCTTGTTCCAAAATATTTCGAAATGTGAAATACATACGAGCCAAATGACAAAAATGTTTTTTTAAAAAACAAAAACATGGGCTTCTTGTCACCCACCACACTAGCTGTTTCGATGTCTGTTCAGTCAGTACATTATTCTTTCTGATCTTCATTTCTGATGATATCCAGATGGTCTAAAAGTCAATCTTTTCTGTGAGAGAGAAATTCTCTGTGAAGTTACAAGTGAGTAGCCGTCATGTTCAGATGGTGTGGATAGGAATTAAGTGGAATGATATAAGGGTTGTCTGTATTCAATTAATAGTAATTGATACTTAAATAATTACAGTGACTATATATTCACCTTGGAGTTAGGCTTTATCATTAATGTTCTTAACTCTTAAATGGAAACTGTATCTTTCTCCTTAAATTATAGGATACTTGTAAAAGCCAAAACTGCTAATGTTAACATTTCTTCCTATTTTCCCTAACTCTTCTAGAATTAAAATATTGTTTTGGTGGGTTTGAAGACATTCTGTAGGAAGCTTACCCCAGGTGGATTCTGAGGGCTTGAAGTGGGTCACGTTGTCAATTATGGTGTTTAAGGTTTGTTCTCTTCCCTTTTAAATGTAACCTTAAAATGGCTAATTAATAATAACTTATAATGATAATATGATTTTTGTTTGTCATCATCATTTATCACACTTTTAAAAGAAAA
The DNA here is from genome assembly GCF_028878055.3 of Symphalangus syndactylus. Taxonomy (NCBI): domain Eukaryota; kingdom Metazoa; phylum Chordata; class Mammalia; order Primates; family Hylobatidae; genus Symphalangus; species Symphalangus syndactylus. The sequence goes on from NC_072432.2 coordinate 56,442,237, forward strand.
TAATGATTTTCATTTTTAAAATGAAAATATCAATGTTAGCCTCTATCAGTTCAGTGTCTATCCGGTGCTAAGCACTACGATAGACACTTTCATGTATTATTTCATTTAGTTCTTTTTAGAACCTATAAGATGGAACATAATTATCCATATTTTATGGATGCGGAAATAGAGGCTGAGAGAGTTTCAGTAATTTCCCTAAAGCTACACAAATTGTGAGGATGAAAACCCAGGAGAGTTGGACTCCAAATCCCAGCTCTTTCAGCTTTGCTGCATAGTTTACCAGATTAAAAAACCTCCATAGACTATGTTCATATGGAGCGAATGAAAGGTAAGAAGCTTTCTTAAACCAGTTGCTCGTTTACTGCTAGAATCCAAATGGAAATAGGTGATGCTTCACTTTCCCTTCCCATACACAGATATGTTCACACCGTGTTCTAGAGTGGGGATCCTCAGCCCCAGGCCATGGACCAGTCCTTGGCCTGTTGGGAACCATGTCACACAGTAGAAGATGAGCAGCAGGTGAGCCAGCATTCCAACCTGAGCTCCATCTCCTGTCAGATCAGTGGCAGCATTAGATTCTCACAAGATTGTGAACCCTATTGGGAACTGCACGTGCGAGGGATCTAGGTTGTGTGCCCCTTATGAGAATCTAATGCCTGTTGATCTGTCACTGTCTCCCATCACCTCCAGATGGGGCCATCTAGTTGCAGGAAAACAACCTCAAGACTCCTACTGATTCTACATTATGGTGAGTTGTATAATTATTTCATTATATATTGCAATATAATAATAGTAGAAATAAAGTGCACAATAATTGTAGTGTGTTTGAATCATCCTGAAACCAACTCCCTACCCCCAACCCCATGGAAAAATTGTCTTCCATGGAACTGGTCCCTGGTGCCAAAAAAGGTTGGGCACCACTGTTCTAGAGAAAAAGTGTTAAATAAAATTATAGGATGCTATTTTTTTTTTGACTGAGCTCCTGTACCATACCCCAACAGACCAAACCAAAATGGAGTCACTCATGCTAAGTGCCATATGACTAAACTGAAATATCAAGGAAGCAGGAAAAAATCCTTCAACCAACTAGTTTTTTTGTAAAAACAGGAGATGCACAGCAAACAATTGGAAGGGGCCCAGTTAACCTGAGCCGGCAGAGTATGGATGTCCTCTCTGCTTTAACCCTTACAAGAAACTCACCTGCTATTAACCAATCTGCTTTTAGTAGTATTCTATTTCCTTGTCCCTGCTTAAGCTGCCTTATAAAAACCAACTGTTCTGCCATGCTCAATGGAGCACTGACTTTTTTTTTATGGATGAAGTGTTGCCCAATTCATGAATCATTAATAAAAACCAATTAGACCTTTAATCTCAGTCTGTTGAAATTTTGTCTTTTGACAAAATTTTGATATAGGTTAGTAGTTGTTGATTTTCTTAGCGGCTAGAGTGTGGGAGAGAACCTTACATAATTGTCTATTGTATGGCAGATACTTAGAAACAGAATTTCAGAAATGCATTTAGTTATAAAAATTGTAATATGAGGATTTGAAAAATGCTCTAGGGGGAAGAAAACTGCAAAATGGATGCTGTCATATAAGAACTGACTATGAATGTCTCTAAAGACCTAATAACTTGCACTTTACCTTTTCTGTCTTCCCCACTCCTTCTCTCCCCTTTTCTCCCTCTCTCCCATGCTTCCGTTTTTATTCTCACTCCATCTCTACAGCTTTCTCATTATAAATAATTTTCTTTTCTAACTCACCAGAAGGATTTAACACACTTCACTGGTATGAGAACTCATGACTGCAGTAAAAGGAGGGTGGCCTTGGGCAGCAATACAGAGTTTGCAGTTGCTTCCTAGATCCTGTGGTCCCCACATTGTGTTCTATGAACCAGCAGCATTTGTCATTACCTGGAAGCCAGTTAGAAATGCAGAATCTCAGACCACATCTTAGACCTAAAAAATCAGAACTTGCCTTTTCACAAGACCCTCAAGGAATGTGTATGCATATTAAGTTTGAGAAGCACCACCCTAGCTGAGTCTAATGGGTCTTTCCCTCCAGAGAAGAATCACTACTTTAAAGGGAGAAGGTATTTGTCCGATGACATTGGTTTCAGGGTCCTTCTATAGTCAGCTATGGTTAGGACTGGGGCTGGTCTGTGGGTGGGGAGACATGTGTTACTGCAGATTATAGAACAGAACTGACAATGCACAGGTAAAGTGTCTGATGGGGATTCTGGTTACCACTTCACTACCACCACTGATAGGGTTGCCATAAAGCAGGTCCTTTGGGGCCTGGGCTTTTGTAGCAGTCATGTCCTCAATTCTCCATCAATAGATATACACACACATACACATGCACATATACATGGATCACATATACATGTTCCTGCCCATGTCAAAAATAGTCATGTGTGCTCCTAAGGGAAAAGGAAGAGAGAAATCAAAATCCATTATGTATCTGCCACATGCCAAGCATTGCAGTAGGTGCTTTCACTATAAAACTAGAGAGAAAATAGAAGGTTATTGTAAGCATGCACTCAATTACTAGCCAAACTTCATTAAGCAGAACCTCTGCATATTTAATAGATCTTTAACTGGTATTTTTAATGATAACCTCATTAAATGATTAAATTAAATGATGAGATCCTAAAAATCTAAGTCATAAAAAAGTAATTAAATTATATTAATTAGAACATTCATGTTTATAATATCATCTTAAAAGTCAGTTTCCAAGCAACTTCAAATGCAAAAAAATATATTCTAGCCTAAACATTATACATTTAACACCAGCGTTAGTGGCTTGAAAGGGACCCTCGTTCCCAAGAGTGGTTTTCTGGAGTTGGATACTGTGCTCTGAGTACTGTAATTTAAACAGTTGTTCCCTTACCAATCTCTAGGAAGCCTGTCTTTTACAGTATTTCTTTCTTACATAACAAGTAAAAGTTTCCCAGAACTTACCCTCTACAAGGACCGGTATTCCTAGCATGGGATTGAGTAATTCTCGTATTCTAATCCTTTAATGCTCTGACTGGCCGGGTGATTTGGGGATGTCACTGAATCCCTTTGGGTCTCAATTTTGCCCTCTGTGAAATGTTAAAGTGGTGGGTTTGACTGGGCTCTAAGTTCCTTTTCATCTCATACATATATTCTGGAATATATGAACGGGATATTTTAAAATAGAATATGTCAAAGTTTAAATGGATTTGGCTGGGTCTTCCCACATGCTTCCAGCACTTCCATGCTCCCAGAGTCTTCATTTCCTAAAACACCCCTCCTCTTAGAGGCTTGGCTTGTGTTAGACATCAGCTTAGCTACTGGGCAGGAGCCAAACAGCCTCCTGGTGGTGAGGTACTAACTGGTGATCATTAAACAAGAAATCTTGTTCTCATGATGACACCATGGCTTCATACATAGATTTGAGTGTCTGTAGTCGATTAATAGGTGGCACATTCAACATGTATTTTTGTTTTTAGAATGTTTACCATATATTCAGGATACAGTGTGTTCTAATTATTTGAAAATTATAAACTCATTGATGGTATAGGAGCATAATTCTCCGCAGTACCAAATTTTTGATTGGCAACACAAGCAAGAGAAAGAACATAAGCTTTGAAGTTAGAAGGATTTGTGTTTAGACAGAGCCCCTTACTAGGTGAGGGGCAGCTCTGGTCATGACAATTAAATTCTCTGAAACTCAAATTCCCAATCTCTTATGTAGGGGTAATGATATCTACTTTGTAGAGTTATAACGATTCAGCATAATGTATACAATGCTTCTGTCACGTAGATGCTCAATAAATGTCCGCTATTGTTTGCAACTAGAACCATGGTTCTCAAGTGCGAGTTTGTGAGCCAGTGTGATCTTTGGCATCATTTTCACCATTTCAATAGTGTAATATATTTGCAGGGTACGTAGTTTTTCACAAATTTAAATTTATATCATGTTACTTTTTACACAGTGATATTGAGAGTAGCAATTATTGTTTTTAACTTATTTAGCAAAAAAAGAGGTAGTTTTAAGACAGCTACCCACATTTTGTCTAAATTTTCTGATCTATGAATCCAAAATAATAAGAATCATTGAATTAAGATATCTTAATCATAGTGAATATCAAGATCTACTGAATCAGATGATTTTCAAAATTAAATCATTTTAATGAGGACAATAGAATTCCCTAGCTACTTCATATTACAGCCAGTTAATGTCTCCTGATTTCCTATTATACTTATCAGGATAACAGTTCACACTTGTGTGTGTGTGTGTGTGTGTGTGTGTGTGTGTGTTGTTAGCACCAGTGCTCAGTGTAGTCTCTGTGTGTGTGTGTGTTGTTAGCACCAGTGCTCAGTGTAGTCTCAGGTTCTTGTATCTTCTCAAAAATATTTTGGAGTCAGACACAACAACGCAAAGAAGGCAGATATTGTTATAGAGTCTGGACCCTGTAATCAAACTGCCTGGATTCAAGTCCTAGATCCACCACTGGCTAGCTGTGTGACCTCTAGTAAATAACGTACCTTTTCTGTGCCTCAGTTCTGTCATCTATCACATTCTGAAATCAACAGTACCTATGTAATAGGGTTGCTGTGAAGGTTTACTAATATAATCCATGTAAGCATTTAGTGTAATACCTGATATATAGTAAAGACTCGATAAATAATAGCAAAAACAACAAGCAGATAAAGAGAAGCAAATAAAACACTTGAGAATTGGGGAGTTGGACAGGCTTAAGATCCACCCACTTCCGTCACCATCCCCTCCTTTTTGATTTCATTATATGACTTTAGGCAAGGTAGTTAGCATCTTTGCATCTGATTTTCCTCATCTGTATAATACCTACCTCACACATTTATTGTTAGTCTCAAATAAGCTGTAATATGAAAATTACTTAATATTGTGCTTGACTCATAGTTTGCACAATAAAAGCTTTATCTACTCCTTTTACAAATCTGTATTTCACACAGCCCTGCCTGTGTACATTTTACATAGTGATAATTAATAGGTATTTCTTACAGCTCTGTACCCATCGTTGTCTCATTGCCTCTCACCTGCATTCTCAGTTACTCTATGACAGAGAGGAGAGCCTGATACTGGTTGCAACCAAGGTTAACTAGATCTGTTGGCCGTTCCTTTGCTTTAGCCAAAATTGCCTCCTGATAGACTTCTCTGATTACAAGAGAGTTTGTCAGAAAGGACAGTGGATTGGGACAGTCTGCGACAACTTGTTAAAGTTGGGAGGCTTATGGGCCCACACGGTCTTTTAAAAACATGCCATATTTTAAGAAGATTGTGTTTGAAGTCTCTCTCTTCCCTGAGAACTCCAACCTCTAATTCTTCCTTTATGTGATTCTCACATTATCTGTTCATGAGGCCAAGGTGGACTTCCCTATTAGACTTTACCACGAATCCTGGCATGCATGGGGAAAACTTGTGAGACACATTTTTGGCCTTAAACTGATACATCCCTCAAGTTAAATAAGTTCCACATTCTTAAGGAAAAAAAAAGTAATGCAATTTTAAGAACCGTTTTGGAGTGAGATAAAGTTTCATTTTCCCTGCTGGAATTGAGGGAATAAAGGAATGAGTGATTATAGAATAAATAGCCAAAATAGTTTTATATATGTTTAAAAACCTCTGCCTTCATATGATGTTCTAATATATAAGGATGCAACATTCCTTACTTCAGCCTTCTTCCTGTGCCTTTTCGTTTATTTATTTATTTATTTATTTATTTTTGAGACAGAGTTTCACTCTTGTCACCCAGGCTGGAGCTCAATGGCATGATCTTGGCTCACTGCAACCTCCGCCTCCTGGGTTCAAGCGATTCTCCTGCCTCAGTCTCCCAAGTAGCTGGAATTACAGGCACCCTCCACCACACCTGGCTAATTTTTTTTTTTTTTGTATTTTTAGTAGAGACAGGGTTTCACTATGTTAGCCAGGCTGGTCTCGATCTCCTGGCCTCGTGATCCGCCCGCCTCGGCCTCCCAAAATGCTGGGATTACAGGCGTGAGCCACTATGCCCAGCTGCCTTTTCCATTTCTTAACCTCTTGTAACTTGGTGCCTGTTTCTTTTTCTTTTTCTTTTCAATGAAAGCAGCATTTAAGGAGAGATTCCTTCCAAATGTAAGAATGTAAAGAAACAGTTAAAACTCTGACTCTTTGTGAATTGTACTATAAACTCTGACTCTTTGTACTATAAAAGGTATGGGGTGAAAACGTGGCAAGCATTTTCTGTAGAGGGGCAAAGCAGTGGTAGGCTTCCCATCAGGCAGCAGATAACATCTTGCCAGGAACAGGAAAGGACCAAGTGCTGACTCCCATGTTCACTTGAGCACCTTTACTGCAATGTGTCGCACCTCAGGACCCCTGCTCAGAATAGAACATATAGAGAGAAAGAGGAGCAAGAAAACAAACGTTTGTTAATATCAGCCACATGACATAGCTTTTCCCAAACCTAACTTATTCAAAGACCATTTATGATTTTTTTCCATGTCTATATATTACCTCTTCTATTACTTCCAGGATTTCTTCTTTAAATGAATGGACCTTAAAAATCATATTATAGTTTTGTCTTAAGAAAGAACATCTAAGAAATTATGGGTTTTATGTTCTAGTTTCCTAACACATAAAAAAGAAACCCATGACAACTAAAATTAAAATGTAAAATGTGTGTATTACTTAAAATCATCTTGTGTAACACTAGTGATAAGCATAGTAAACCCTGGGAAACATTGAACTGGATTGTCCTGCTGTTGAAGTTGCAATCAGGAATTCTAGCCACATTTCTTTTTTCTTTTTCTTTTTTTTTTTTAAGACAAAGTTTCGCTCTGTCGCCCAGGCTGGAGTGCAGTGGCCTGATCTCGGCTCACTGCAACTTCCGCCTCCCGGGTTCAAGCAATTCTTGTGCCTCCACCTCCCAAGTAGCTGTGCCCAGCTGATTTTTGTATTTTATGTAGAGATGGGGTTTCACCACGTTGGCCAGACTGGTCTGCAACTCCTGACCTCAGTTGATCTGCCTGCCTCGGCCTCCCAAAGTTCCGGGATTACAGGCGTGAGCCACTGTGCCCAGCCTTGGCCACATTTCTAATGTGGTATTAGGAATGTAGAAGGTAAGTTGCAAAGCCGAGGTTGGTAGAAATACCTGTAGATGTGCCCAGACATTCAAAGCCTCCTTCCCTTTATGTCTACTCTCAACTCCTCCATTCTAATCACATATGCCTGAAAGTTAGGGCTTCTCTGTCTTTTGAGTTCTTGACCTCCATACTTAATACCATTTCTGCTTCATCACTGATTGTGGTCTGGGGGTTGTCAACCTCAGACTGATGATGCCCTCATGTAGAGATTCCCTTTGCATTGGTTTCCTTTTGACTCTGGGCTTTTCCTAATTTTTATTATTATAAAGCTAGTAACAGTAAATTAGTACAAAAGGGCTAAAATAGCTCTGGGAAGAATCTTGTCTGGAAGGATTTGTTTTGTGACCTGGAATGGGGCTGTTATCAGTTAAAGAGCAAATCTTGTAAGAAGAGAATTTTTGAAAAGCTTAAAACAAAACACTGTGTCTGCCTATATCCCTCATAAACATTTTATATCTTAAATGTGAAAAATGTGGACCACCCTCACTGGTCCTCTCATTATCTCCTGAGCCAAAATACTGTTCAGTGTTCTAAGAAAGTAGTGATTTCCAAATATTCTTAAACATGATTTCACTATTCTTCACATGCATCCCCAGAGACCATGGACAGTTTTAGGGCTGGATAAATACAAGTTCAAAAACATCGAGGAAAATTACTAGTCTAAAACTCAATCTTCTGCCTTCTGGTTTAGTACCCTCTGCACTGATCTGTGTTTTCCCTTTTTCTTTTCTTTTCTTTTTTTTTTTTTTTTTTTTTTTTGAGACGGAGTTTCGCATTTGTCACCCAGGCTACAGTGCAATGGTACGATCCTGGCTCACTGCAACCTCTGCCTCCCAGGTTCAAGTGATTCTCCTGCCTCAGCCTTCTGAGTAGCTGGGACTATAGGCGTGTGCCACTCACCCAGCTAATTTTGTATTTTTAGTAGAGATGCGGTTTCACCGTGTTGGCCAGGCTAGTGTCAAACTCCTGACCTCAGGTAATTCTCCCTCGTCAGCCTCAGAAAGTGCTGGGGTTACAGGCGTGAGCCACTGTGCCTGGCCTCATTTTTTTTTTTAGTTGAAAATAATATACATAATCTGGCACAAAATAAAAATACCTGAAATACAAAAGGATAATGAGGAGGCCAGAGAGCCTGGTCCACCTTTACCAAGATAGTCTCTGAATGAAATGTGGATTATTTTAGAGGCAAAATTTGTAAAATAGCACTAGTACGTTATATTACTAGTGTAGTTGGTTTATAAAATTCACAATAATTCCATTGATAAAAATGCCAACTGAATGTTATATTTATAATAAATGGGATTAATCTGGGGCCATGAGGCTGTACTGTCTACATTCACAGTTTTAACCAAGAGTCTTATTTGCAGTAATGCAACTCTTCAAGTCACCTGTTAGGTGAAGAAGAGTCACACCTTCAGCATCTGCTGAAGCATTAAAATGGAGGAACATTCAGAGACCTCAATGCTTTCGAATTCTTCTTCCTCTAGGATGTCTGAATTTCAACTAGGTTTTAGAAATATGAAATTCCTGAGTTGTATTTACCCACATAAGCACGTGTCAAAATGGCACATCCAAAACAGGCTTATTGCCAAGGGTGGAGGTAGAAACCAGGTCAGTGTCTCTGAGGCCAGAACAGGGTATTATTCACCTTGTGTGGGCAGCTGTTACATTGAAACTCCTCTCAGGGTATTGCTGTACCTGCAATACTGACTCCTTTTCTCTGTCCCAACCACATAGTTGCATGCATCTGGTAGTTGCAGACCTTTTACAATGATATCTAAAAATTATTGCTCTTGGGTTTGCTGGATGCATGGAACTAGTCCCTCCTTATCACATATGAATGTTTTGAAACCTAAAATGGGCAAAAAAAAAAAAGCATGTTACAGGAGAAGTAGAAATAGTAATGTCACACCAGTTGTTTCTATTGGTTGTTTTAGAATTGTTAGAAATATTGAAAGTGTTTGCTAACATAGCTGAATCTGACCTTTAGAGTAAGAATAACAGAATAACAGAGGCTTGGACTTTGCTGATGAAACCTACTCAAAAAAAGAACACAGATAATACTTCCAACAAAAGCAAGGCCAAATTTCCCTCTTTACTACTCTGCATTTCTATATCCTATGATATTTCTTCCAATTCTCTACATATCTACCTTCTGTCTTCACAACTTGAAAGGCAAGGATAAGCCTTTAAGGTTAGAGTGATTTGTTTATTCGTAATTAAATTCGTAGCTCTACCTAAGTAAATACACTAATAAATAATTGCAGAGTTCCTTAATCCTGGAACTCTGTCTTTGGCCCATTTGATTTCTTCACTTGACTTTTATACCATAAACACTGATAATTCATGTATGGAAAGAAAAGGATGTTGTTTGACTAAAGCTTTTTGCTGAGCAGCAACTCATTACCAGTTCCATCTACCAGATGTCTGACATTGCCTTTCAGAAAGAGTCTGCCCTGCTGTTATCCATCAACCAGATCCTTAGACCCATGGCTGGGAATTCAGCTTGCATCAGCCCACAGATCAAACCTTCTGTGCCCTAAGTAAGGTAGTACATCACAATAGAAAGAGCACTGGAAATCTTATTTTCAAATCTTGGTTTGCTACTGTGACATGAAGCAAGCTATTTAACCTCTCTTGCCCTCATTTTCAATGAAATAAAATCGGATAGGATCTGGACTTGTCTCAAGTGCCAGTTCAGGTTCATTGATGGTGGTATGCTGGAGACTGGGGAGAAAGATTATAAGACTGAATCCAGGCACAGTGGGAATGAAGAGCCTTATGGATTGATTCAGATCCAGGCTTATCCTAATTGATTAGCTATGTCTGTCCTGGACAGGCAATGACAGGAATGCCTTTTATTAACTTTAGCTAGAAATATATTCTATGGTGCATTTCATCTCTATTTTAGAGAATTGCAGTACATCTCCTTGAAGAAGCTGCAAGAATATTCTGTAATTTTCAGAAGCAAAAATAGAAGTTCTCTTGACCAAGATAGGTTTCTAGAAACTTGATTTTTTTAATGCTTTGGCCCAGCCTCTCATAATCTGCTTTTGATTATCCATAACCAGTTGGAACAAATGGCCAGATGATACACCCTGTCTGGGGAATGAATGAAAGTACCCACACATTTCTTCCTCACTCTCATGAGACAGGACTTGGAAGGTTTACTTTGTTTACTAGCCAATCAACTCATAATACATTGGTATGAAGTGCTTAGAGCTAGTTGTAAACTGGAAACTTTATAATTTTCATTTGATGGAATCAGCTCTGAGAGGTCTTTAAATCAGGCAGAAGTCATACAATTATTCAAGGCTATACAATCTTAAGGAGAAAGTTTGCCATATAATTATAATGTTGACTTCTATCCTTTGGGATTTATGATAAGTGCCCTGAAGAGAGTCAGATATACAAATCTGTCTTTTGTTTCCTCATTTAATAGAGAATTCTAAGGTCCTAAGAACCTCAGAAATTTGAAGATTTGAACCATTGTTTACTTATCCATGAGACTTATTTGCTTGAATTAAAGCTGGGGCTTTGGAATCACTGTTCATTACCATCTGACAGTATACTTTATATTTGAGTAGGAGTTTGAATTTGGGGATTCTGGACCTATTTTTTTAACTGGATCTATTCCTAAATTTAGACAAGTTGCTAAAGCATAATATGTCTACTTTCCTTCCCAAACAATGGGATATTTAGTTCTGCCCTTTGACTGTACCTCAAGAATATTCCAGGAATCACAGACACTCCAGGAGATCCTTCAAGGCCATCTGGTGAAACTCACTCACGTTATTAGCATTGTTGATGTTAGCTAGGTTGTTACCTACCCTGTGCTTTTATGGTAAAGAGCCCTAGGTATTCTCTTAAGTACAGAGATACCACTTATAGTGCCCAAAATCTGCAGAGACTCTGAAGAAGTCATTTTGGATGTGAAATACTAATGTGATTTTTACCTAAATCCACAAAACAAGTTCATCCACTTTGGGATTTCTCAAATATCAGGAATAACTTAAGCAACAAAAGCTGCTGTCAGGGCATAAGCGTGTGTTGGCAGGTGACCAAAGCCGACCTTATACCCCTCAGCCTTCTGTACTCTCCTCTCTGACATTCACTTGTTTTGTAAAAGGCAAAAACAAACAAACAAAAACAGGAGTCATGTGTCATGGTTGCACTTTCCTTAAAGTCTATTAACTTCCAGAGGCCAGATCTGCACATCTTCAGAGAGAATACGATTTTGTTTTAACGGATCCTCTCCTAAACTGTGAATTTAGTGGACTTTCTTCATATAACTAGAACTGGTTTACTGTTTTTCTGTCAATGTCTGTTCTTTCTCCTTCTCAACCAATTTTCCCATTCTTTATTCCAAATGAGCAATGGGGTGAGGGTACAGATTTAAGAACTAGATCTCTAAAGAAAAAAAGGAGCCCTGATTTGTAGGGTTTTCCAGTTTTTGTGGGGTGAATACTCCCACCATGGCTGTTTTCAAGCTACCAATATGACATCATGAAACACAAGGTTGAGAAGAGAACCCCAGCATCACACCCTTTTATAGCCTTACCATCACACAAAAGCAATATATGGAGGTAAACTTAAGAAATAGATAATAGTAAAATGTAGCAAAATAATTAGGAAGTGATGAGTTTTGAGTATATGTTACCTGTTTTACACATAATTCATTTGTTCATTCATATAGTTTAATTTTTAGTAACAGTTATGTTTAGCAACTGGGTCACAAAGTTCCTGAAAAGTTAACAGTTGGCTCTTATGAGCTGGTATGGACTGGTTCCAGCACACCATTGCACAAGATTTTCCGGACTAAAGTTCATTAATTCCCTGGGAATTCTTGAAAAACTGGACAGGGAAATGTAAGTGATTGTAAACTCTTACCCTGTACAAAACAAATTAAAGAGCAGGGATGTGTCCATTTAATGTGATTTATTTGGTGCCAGGTGAAAGCCCTGGCATTTGAGCACTTAATGCATGGATCATATCAACAGCAAAGAGTGAGGAGACCAGGCTTGCCAGATAGGCCACTCCTGAAAACATCAAATAGACTCTAAAATTTTGAAAAGAAAATAAACACAACCGAATATGAAACCAGAAGAATTTAGAGAGATACATTTTTGCAAAGTTAATCTAGACAATATAAAAACAGAGAGATAGTATTAAGTCTGTCTGGGAAGGCAATACTGTAGGTATCATTGTTCATTGTGTGCGAAATGAAAGAAGTAAAGAAGAAAGGCCAAATGGAAACAGAGGCTTAGGGTTTGATGTTTGTAGGTAGATAAAGAAAATATAATTTGTATTTACCCTGGCTACAAGTGAATGGATCTCGGACCACCATAAGTCAGTCTTCAAAGCCCGGCTGATTGGTGAGAATAGTTCGAGGTGCTAGGAGGGAAGATGAATTTTACTACGTCTAGCAACAGTGGGATAAAAAAGTAAAAACTCTTTTCTATTCTACAGATCTTTCTTCTCTTTCTGCAGAAATTGCCTCCAATCAGCATACTTCCATACTCCCCACATCTTTGTTGATTCTACTTTCTCTATTATAACCAAGCGTTTACCTGGAAATGTCCTTATCCATTTCTTGCACAATCCGCCTCACTGTGTCATCTCAACTTCTGCTGTCCTTGGAATTACAGCTTGAGTATCAGTTCCAGGAAACCTTCCTTAACCCCCAAGTCCTAGATGGAAGACATACTGAGTTGAAATTCCTCACTAGTTTGTCTCAGTAGACTTAAACTAATTGTAGACAGAAGTATCTTATTCTATTGTATTCTATGTGCCTAGGAAAATCCTGATTATGTAATAGGTGCTCAATAAGTGCTTTTTCTAAATTAGTAAAATAAAGAATCAATGCCCACATTGACAACAGGATCTAATACAAGCCAAGATGTAACATTTAAATTTATAGTGCACCTGATAACTTGGCAGAATCACTTGGGTGCTTCTGCTATATCTCTTTGAAACAGAACTCAAGGAACCTGAGAGTCTTTCCGTTGCCTAATATGCATGGTAACATTTACATTACTAGATGATAATACTGATAATGAGAGGGACAGTCAATTAAGGACCTTCTTTTGATGAACATACCTTCTGTTTGGCCATCTTTATGCCAGTCCCTGTTATTCTTTCATCAGCTACATTAATATCCTTTTTTCTCTCCTTTCTCTAATTGCCTTTTGGGGATCCTTGCTTACCATACCAAGTATAACAGATAGTTTTTAATTATCTGGATGAAATGAAGAAGGACAGTTGATCCCAATGCTAGCACTCACCACCTTTGAGCACCTCCCTTCACTTCCATCTAAATAATTAAATGCATGCTCCTTTCTACTGCACTTTAGCACTCTGGCAACCACTGCTATCTGCATATTCATGGAGACAAAATAAAATGGAGAAAGGAAAAATTACAGGTTAGACAGGTGTCTGGTGATAACCTAAATTATTATCTGTGCAGAAAGCAAAATGTTGACATAGCCCTATTATACATTTCCAAAGATGTGAAATTCAGGTTCTAAATTAGAGGCAGAATTCCATTATGTAGCTTGATAATTTATTCTCAGGTGTGTGGGAGGTGTATGGAAGTAAGATGGCTTTAGCACCTATAGAATGGAGCTATTTAAGTTGGAAGATATTTCACATGTATGATTTTAAATGAGCAATATGCCTTGTGCTTTGAGTTTTCAGAGATTTACTCCCTGCAGTCTATTAAACTAAACATGGGTGTTTGTTATTGCCCTCTTGAAGCAATGTAGGCACAACTGATGACAATCTGTCAAGAGTGAGAACTTTTGCTTCTTTTGTGACTCTACATTCCATATGGAATGTCCCATTGGCATGGATGAGATGATCAGTCTTGATCTGCACTTTTTCTGCTTCATCTTATTACCTCTACCAAGTATGAGAGTCTCAGGTGCCCTCATTACTCGTTCAAAGCCTTTCAGAACAACATGAGCAAGCCTTCGGTATTGTGTTATGTGTTATCTCCTTAGTCATTGGAAATGGCCATTTTGGAGGCCTGGGTATTTGTTAATGGTCTCTTCTCTCTTTGTTGAATTGAATAGCAACTTTTATAATAGTCAATAATGTAATACCTTGAGGTTCCAAAATAAATTTATATTCATTCTCTTTAAAAGATAAAATATCATAACTCTCCTATTTTTCTTAATGTAGAATTTTATCTCTGTCGATCCTTTAGGACTCCACTGAGAAGTTCAAAACAGTTTACACACATTGTGTCCACTTAAATCTCAGGAGTGTTGGTTCAAAATATTTTATTTGCATCAAAGTCATTAAGAAAATTTGTGGTAATTATTTTCACACACTATAGAAATGATCCCTGAAAGTATAGTCTTAAGTGGTAATTATTTTCAATGCAGCCTTTAAAACATTGTTTCTTAGAGCATGGGCCAGTCTTTTTGCATCTTACCTGGAGAACTTGCTTAAAATACAGATCCTTGGGCCTCACACTAGATATTCTGAATCAAATATCTAGAGGTAGGATCCAGGAATCTACATATTTAATGGGTTCCTGGATGACACTGATAAACTTTTCAGCAGAAGGACCATAAATTTAGAACATTAAAAAAGTAAAATGCAAGAAATGCAGAGCTTTCCCCCATTGCTGCTAGGAGTTGAGAAAAGCGTATTATTGGGTAGCCATGTACGTGGTTATGTGTGGCAGAACCTGGGATGTGGTATAGAAGTTTGGGACAATCTCTAAACACTAGTAGACTTATGAATCAATAACAGAATGGCCTACAATTGAACATTTATATTGTACAGGAAATGGCCTATTGTAGAACAGTCAGACTCAATAATAGAGATGGGATGGAATAAATAAGTTTCCTGGGCCCCAAGTAATGCGTGCATTTCTTCTCATGATGTCTGATGAGTAGGTGATCTAAGGACCAGAATTTCTTAGGCCCATGTATGCATTCATTCATTGATGGATAGTTATTGGGCACTTACTTTGTCTCAGGTGCTCTGCTAGAATTTGGTAATATAGATGTGAACAAATCATATGTGTTCCTTGCCTTTATGGGGCTTATGGAAGCATGAGAAGGAAGATATTAAACAGATAATCTTAGAACCTTAGAACCCTAATAGACAATCTGTCTATTAAATGGATAATCTTAGAATAAGTACATAGTGACAACTTGTGGTAAAAGCTTTGAAGGAAAAGTACATGGTGCTAAGAGCTTATGACAACAGGATCTAATACAAACCAAGATATAACATATAAACTTATAGTGCAACTGAAAACTCAACAGACTAACCTGGATGGTTCTCCTACATCTTTTTTTTATATATAATAAATATCATCAAAATAAAAGAAATAATAGCTACCTTTATTGAGTGCCAACTATCTGTCATGGTTCCATGGAAGATTTTACAAATGTTTCCTCAGTTATCCTTCACAAAGACTTCATAAGGCTTCTAAAGCTATTAAATACTTCAACTGGGATTCAAATCTGGTCTCTCTGATCCCAGTGCCTATATTCTATTCACTGCAATACATTAGACAAATATAGATTCATAGAATGTTCACACTGGATAGCACATCAGAAATCATCTAGCCCACAACTCAACTCCTTATTTTATAGAAACCAAAACAAGGGTTATGTAAATGGACTGAACTCTCCAATCAAAAGATGTAGACTGGCTGAATGGATGAAAAAACAAAACCCATTGATCTTTTGCCTACAAGAAACACACTTTACCTATAAAGACACATACAGAATGAAAATAAAGGGATGGAAAGAGATATTCCATGCCAATGGAAGCCAAAAAAGAGGAGGAGTCATTATACTTATGTCAGAAAAAAATAGATTTCAAGATAAAAACTATAAGAAGAGACGAAGAAGGTCACTATATAATGATAAAGGGGTCAATTCAGCAAGAGGATATAACAATTTAAATACATATGCACCCAGTACTGGAGTACCCAGATATATAAAGGAAATATTACTAGAGCTAAAAAGAGAGATAGGCCCTAATAAAATAGTAGCTGGAGACTATTATAGCTCAACATCCAACTTTCAGCTTTGGACAGACCTTCCAGACAGAAAATCAACAAAGAATCATCAGACTTAATTTGCACTATATGGATCTGATAGATATTTGCAGAACATTTCATACATGAGCTGCAGAATACACATTCTTTTTCTTGACACATGGCTCATTCTCAAGGATAGACCTCACATTAGGTCACAAAACAAGATAAAACATTCAAAGAACTGAAATAATTTAGAATTAAGAATAAGCGGCCGGGTGCGGTGGCTCACGCTTGTAATCCCAGCAGTTTGGGAGGCCGAGGCGGGCGGATCATGAGGTCAGGAGATCGAGACCATGGTGAAACCCCGTCTCTACTAAAAAATAGAAAAGAAATTAGCCGGGCGTGGTGGCGGGCGCCTGTAGTCCCAGCTACTCGGAGAGGCTGAGGCAGGAGAATGGCGTGAACCCGGGAGGGGGAGCTTGCAGTGAGCCGAGATTGCGCCACTGCACTCCAGCCTGGGCGACAGAGCGAGACTCCGTCTCAAAAAAAAAAAAAAAAAAAAAAAAGAATTAAGAATAAGCATCTTCTCTGACCACAAGGGAATAAAGCTAGAAATTAATATCAAGAGGAAACTGTACACATACATGTAAATTAAACAATATGCTTCTGAATGACCAGTGGGTCAGTGAAGAAATTAAGAAGGAAACTGAAAAATTTCTTGAAACAAATGATAATGGAAGCACAACATACTAAAGCCCATGGGATACAGCAAAAACAATACTAAGAGGGAAGCTTATAGCTACCAGTGCCTATATCAAAAAAGTGGAAAAACTTCAAATAAACAATCTAGTGATGCATCTTAAAGAACTAGAAAAGCAAGAGTAAACGAACCCAAAATAGTAGAAGAAAAATAATAAAGATCAGAACAGAAATAAATTAAATTGAAATGAAAAAAAGATATAGCAGATCAATGAAACAAAAAGTTGGTTTTTTGAAAAGTTAAACAAAATTGACAAACCTTTAGCTAGACTAGGAAAAAAAAGAGAGAAGATCCAATTAAAACCAGAAGTGAAAAAGGAGACATTACAACTGAGAACTGCAGAAATTCACAGGATCATTAGTGGCTAGTATGAGCAACTATATGCCAATAAATTGGAAAATCTGGAGGAAATGGATAAATTCCTAGACACATAAAACCTTCCAAAATTGAACCAGGAAGCAATCCAAAACCTGAACAGACCAATCATAAGTAATGAGATTGAAGCCATAATAAAAAGCCTTCCAGTAAAGAAAAGCCCAGGACCTCATGGCTTCACTGCTAAATCCTGCAAAACATTTGAAGAAGAACAAATACCAATCCTACTCAAACTATTCTGAAAAATAGAGGAGGAGGGAATCCTTCCAAACTCATTCTATGAGGCCAGTATTACCCTGATATTAAGACCAGAACAAAGACTCATCAAAAAAGAAAACTAGGCCAGGCGTGGTGGATCACACCTGTAATTCTAGCACTTTGGGAGGCTGAGGTGGGCAGACCACTTGAGGTCAAGAGTTCAAGACCAGCCTGGCCAACATATTGAAACCCCGTCTCTTCTAAAAACACAAAAATTAGCCAGGTGTGGTGGCACATGTCTGTAATCCCAGCTACTCAGGAAGCTAAAGCATGAGAATCGCTTGAACCTGGAAGGCAGAGGTTGCAGTGAGCTAAGATCATGCCCCTGCACTCTAGCCTGGGTGACAGAAAGAGATTCTGTTTCAAAAAAGAAAAAAAAAAAAAAAGAAAACTACAGCCAGTATCTCTGACAAATATTGATGCAAAAATCCTGAACAAAATAGAGCAAACCAAATTCAACAATGTATTAGAAAGATCATTCATCATGACCAAGTAGGATTTATCCCTGGAATGCAAGAATGGTTCAACACATGCAAATCAATCAACATGATACATTATATCAACAGAATGAAGGATAAAATCCCTATGATCATTTCAAATGACATTGAAAAATAACCTTCAACATCCCCTCATGATAAAAAAAAAAAAAACCTAAAAAAAACTGGGTATAGGTTGAGTGCAGTGGCTCATGCCTATAAATCCCAGAGCTTTGGGAGGCCAAGGTGGGCAGATCACTTGAGGTCAGGAGTTAGAGACCAGCATGACCAACATGGTTGTGCCTCGAGTAAATTTACAAAAATTAGCTGGGCGTGGTGGCGCACACCTGTAATCCCACCTATTTGGGAGGCTGAGGCCAGACAGTCACTTGAACCTGGGAGGCAAAGGTTGTAGTGAGCCTAGATCATGCTACTGCACTCCAGTCTGGGTGCCAGAGCAAGAGTTTGTCTCAAAAAAAAACTGGGTATAGAAGGAACATATGTCAACATAATAAAAGCTATATATGACAGATCCACAGCTAGTATCATACTGGGTGGGGGAAAACTGAAAGCCTTTCCTCTGAGATCTGGTACATGACAAGGATGTCCTCTGTCACCACAGTTATCCAACATAGTACTGAATGACCTAGCTAAAGGAATCAGACAAGAGAAAGATATAGAGGGACATCTTGGAAGGGACAAAACCAAATTATCCTTGTTTGCTGATATGATTTATATTTGGAAAAATCTGAAGACTCCACAAGAAAATCACTACGAACTGAAAACCAAATTCAGTAAAGTTGCAGGCTACAAAATAAATATACAAAAATCAGTAGCATTTTTATATGCCAGCAGTGAACAACGTAAAAAAGAAATTTAAAAAGTAATCCCATTTACAATAGCCACACATAAAATTAAATACCTAGGAATTAATCAAAGAAGTGAAAGATCTCTGTAATGAAAACTATAAAACACTAATGAAGGAAATTGAAGAGGACACCAAAAAATGGAAAGATATTTCCAATCTACAGATTGAATGCAATTTCTATAAAAATACCAATGACACTCTTCACTGAAATAGAGAAAACAATTCTAAAATTTATATGGAACCACCAAACACCCAGAATAACCAAAGCTATCCTACGCAAAAAGAACAAAACTGGAGGAGTCACATTACCTGCCTTCAGATTATACTATACAGCTGTAGTAACCAAAACAGCAGTGTACTGGCAGGGACAGACGCAGAGACCAGTGGAACAGAATATAGAACCCAGAAACAAATCCACACACCTACAGTGAAGTCATTTTTGACAAAGGTGCCAAGAACATACACTGGCAAAAGACAATCTCTTCAATAAATGGTCCTGGGAAAACTGGATATCCATATACAGAAGAATGAAACTAGAACCCTATCTCTCATCATATACTAATACAAAAATCAAATCAAAATGGACTAAAAACTTAAATTTAAGAGCTCAAACCATGAAACTACTACTAAAAAAACGGGGGAAAATCTCTAGGACACTGGTCTAGGCAAAGATTTCTTGAGCAATACCCCACAAGCACAGGCAACCAAAGCAAACATGGACAAAAGGAATCACGTCAAGTTAAAAAGCTTCTGCACAGCAAAGGAAACAATCAACAGAGTTAACAGACAACCCACAGAATGGAAGGAAACATTTGCAAACTGTCCCTCTGATAAGGGATTAATAACCAGAGTATACAGGGAACTCAAACAACTCTTTAGGAAAAAAGTCTAATAATCTAATCAAACAATTGGCAAAAGATTTGAATATAAAAGAAGACATAGCCGGGCACGGTGGCTCACACCTGTAATCCCAGCACTTTGGAAGGCTGAGACAAGTGGATCACCTGAGGTCACAGGAGTTCAAGACCAGCCTGGGCAACATGGTGAAACCCCATCTCTACTAAAAATACAAAAATCAGCTGGATGCAGTGGTGCATGCCTGTAAACCCAGCTACTCAAGAGGCTGAGGCAGGAGAATCACTTGAACCCAGGAGGCGGAGGTTGCAGTGAGCCAAGATTGTGCCATTGCACTCCAGCCTGGGCCACAGAGCGAGACTCCGTCTCCAAAAAAAATTAAAAAAAGAGAGAGAGAGAGACATACAAATGGCAAACAGGCATATGAAAGGGTGCTTAACGTCATTGATCATCAGAGAAATGAAGATCAAAACTATAATGAGATATCATCTCACCTGAGTTAAAATGGCTCATATCCAAAAGATAGGCAATAACGAATGCTGGTGAGGATATGGAAAAAAAAGGGAACCTTTGTACTAGATGAAACTAGACCCCTGTTTGTGGGAATGTAAATTAATACAACCACTATAGAGAATGGTATGGAGGTTACTCAAAAAACTAAAAATAAAGCTACCAAAATATTTTACCAAAATGCTTTATTTTACCAAAAATAAAGCAATCTTACTGCTGGGTATATACCTCAAAGAAAGGAAATCAGTATATTGAAGAGATAACTGTACTCCTATGTTTGTTGCAGCATTGTTTACAGTAGCCAAGATTTGGAAGCAACCTAAGTGTCCAACAGATGAATGGATAAAGAAAAACGTGGTACATATACACAATGAAGTACATTCAGCCATAAAAAAGAATGAGATCCAGTCATTTTCAACAACAGGGATGGAACTGGAGATCATTAAGTGAAATAAGCCAGGCATGGAAAGACAAATATCACATGTTCTTACTCCTCTGTGGGGTCTGAAAATCAAGTCGATTGAATTCATGGACATAATGGAGTACAAGGATGGTTACCAGAGGCTGGGAAGGAGAGTGGGGGTTTCAGGGAGGGAGGTGGTAACGGTTAATGAGTACAAAATAAATAGAAAGAATGAATAAAAACTACTATTTGATAGCACAATAGGGTAACTATAGTCAATAATAACTTAATCATATATTTAATAATAACTTAGAGTGTGATTGCATTATTTGTAACTCAAAGGAAAAATGCATTCTCCAGGATGTGCTTATTTCACATTGCATGCCTGTATGAAAACATCTCATGTACCCCATAAATATATAAGCCTACTATTTACCCACAAAAATAAAAAAAATACAAATATTGTTAATGGTATAATGAGGGAAAAAACACAAGGGCTAAGCACCTATGAAAATTCATATCCAAACTAGCTGGTAGCATATCTGGGTCTAGAACTCAGGTCTTGAGTTCCAATCCAAAGCTCTTCTCCTGCTACCTCATTGCCTCTGTATATTTTAATTATTTGTATTCCACTGGGAATTGAACATTTAATTGAGTCTCTGTGCTAGGTTTTGAAAACTGGTCTAAGCTGCAGAAATAATTCCCTGTCATCAACATTTTTGCTCTACTGCTCTTATTTACCATTGTCTCTGTAGTCACCTTCTAAGTATTCAAAATCTACCTTATGATCCTTAATAGTAATGTACTCCTTTTTAAGTGAAAATAATACCCTGTTGGCACACCCTTTGTAAGAAAGGTACTTTTTAGTTATATTTTCCATAGCGGAAATGGATGTATTTTTTCTGTTTTTCACCCTGGGGTACAGCAATCCCAAGGATAATGGCAAGGTGCCTAGGACCCACAGGCTAGCAGGAGAAATATGGCATATCTTCCCAGAGCATTAATTTAGTCAATGGCAAGTATTTTTAACCTTTTTCTTTAACATTATAGCAAACATCAATATTTATAGAGTACAATGCAAAATTAGAATAAAATTGTTAAGATAAATAGAAGTCTTCAAAGAAATCACCTGCTTGTAACTGAGTGCTTCAGACTAACATCCTCAAAAGCATACTACATCTTTTTCAGTTCCAACATGCTCATTCACCTGCCCTCCCACAAACGTTTACTCTTCTTTGCCTTTAAAGATAACTTGATGGAAACAATTGGATAAAATGTGCCTTAACCTTTATTACACTCTCTGGCCTTTTCTCTTCCTAAAGGTGTCATGTAGAGGAAACATCTTGGGGTTTGGAATCACTGAGACATGAGTTCGAAACTTAAAACCAAAACTTTCTAGATGTGGGACTTCCACCCTGTGATCCTCAGGTTTTTTAGCTGTATAATGGAGATGTTATTGGGTATACCAGAGGCTATGTTAATGATTAAATGGGAGACATGTGAAGTACCAAGTGCGGTATGGGGGGCATAGGCAGCACTAGAGACATGACAGTTGATTAGGATCACATAAATCATAATTACTTATCTGTCAGATGGCAGGCAGAGGTCAGGGGCATGGGGTGTGGCCAGGGAAAAGAAAAAGTTATTGGTCCAAGAAGGGTTGCCACATGTCTTGGCTTCTGGAACATTGAAATAAGATGTAAGAGTGAAGGACACATATGCACACACACACTAACACACGTGCATGCACACACATGCATGTATACACCCATATACACACACTCACATACCTGCACTTGTGGGAAGGGGGGAGAAGCAAATAATAGGTGAGGAAGATTGGATCATGGGAGAGAGGCTTGAGAAGCTTGAAGCTTTTGAGATATAAGGAGTATGAATCAACCTGTCATAAGAAGACCAAGAGTCATTTTCCATCTTGTTTTTTCCCATCAAACACTAGTTTATGTGTAAAAAAGATAAGGAAACAATTGGGATATGATTTTTTTTCTCCCACAGACACTTTATTTTAACTCTAGTCTTTATTTCTTCTCAAAACAACTGTGGCAAAACTGATTATTTGTGATGTCAAGATCAGAAAATACATAGTGCCAGAATTTTCGTGGCTCTTGGATTTTGCCCTAAATTTGAACTTTTTTATTTTCCAGTTTGTTTTCCCACTTCCTGTTTCCATGGCCAAGAGCTTTAAAAAGATCAGAAAATAATTATCATATAATACTAAGCTCATAGGAAAAATGGTTTTATGAGTCAGGTGCAAATTAATCAGAATGATATGTCTTAAAAAATTTTCAGGAGGCTACATATAACTTTTCAGGCAAAAAAAATGGATTTGGTTCATCTGAGCTGTAGAAACTACAGTCAGTTGATGAAACCAGCCAACAAATTCCTATACTCTGTGTGTATTATGTTTGTAAGTGTCTCCCACACACACCCACAGTACAGGAGGCCCAAACAACAGTTCTATGTGGATCCCCCTTCAGTCTGCCTCTTCCAGGGAAGAATTGAAGAGAGGCCAATTGTTCTGAAGATCATAAGAGGATTGTGCTTGGCTGCTGGCCTGTGGAAGGGAGAGAATGAATTCCATACCCTCCTCCAGAGAAGATATTCTGCCCACCTCTGTTCAGCTGCCACCTGCGGCTCATGCCACTGATCTCACCACACTTTAGGAATGAGAAAATAAGTGTCCCAGTATCACCTCCTCTAGCTATGGAGAAGATGACTTCATTCTATCTTTCAGTAACATCTCCATGAGTTTCTTGATTAAGCCTATAAGAAGTTTTGACATCTTTTTACTTAAAACAATTTTAATGTTATTTCTAAAAATAAAAATATCGAAGATAAGTGAGAACCTCCCTGAACTGCATCCCCTCATGACTGTATCCTACTTTTCACTCAGATATACTTCTCTGGGCCTCTCCTCATTACACCTTTTGAGAATATTCAGAGATATCTACCCCTTTAAGGAACTGGAACTGGATGGAGGTGACAAAGCTCTTAGACATGCTTACTTTTTTTTTCTTCTCTGCTAAACATCTGTGAACATTGCATCACAGCCAGATCTGCCACAGTACATTCTTATCTAGCTTAAAGGCATCATTGCTGGCCTGCCTTGGAGAGAAGACCCACTGGTCTTCTCAATATTGTATGACTAAAGCATAGAGGAAGGAAAATGCTGACAGTCGTGATCAAAGACAGGGGTGGTTTAAACTGGATGCAGGTAATTGTCAGGGCTAAAAGCTTAGGCTCAATGAATCATGCTTTCCTCAAAGAGAAATCATTAGTTATGGGGCCCTTAGGAACTTGTTCTACTTTATGGCACCAGGATAAGGTGAAAAGAGAGGTATTGAAAGGGGAACTAATAAGTACCTTTTGAGCATTAGCTTCCAAAGAAACTGTGGGTATTTGGTTTCACATAGTAAAGAGTTTAGATAAATTTGCTTCTCTACTGAATTGACTGTCATTTTATAGATACAACCATAATTAGGATCATTTGTTTTCATGATATGTACTTTTAGATGACAATTGTCAGTCCAGAGGGTCAATAACTGAAGCCAAGAGCACTCGGCATGTGGAATGAATCGTTGGTGCCTATCTCCATTTTAACAGGAGAGATAAGTTGAGAATTTGAGGCTAAGTGCAGGTTTCCTAAGACTCTTCCTAGCCAGGGGCAGTTGCTTACAGAATGTGTTAAGTAGAGCATTTCCTCATTCAACAAGTATTTACCAAGTTGGGCACTGTGCTAGATGCTGGGAGTAAACAGAAGAGGCATATCCCTGACCTCATGGAGTCTCTAGATCAGCAGGAGGGAGGCACATCAAATATTTGCCCTGGAAGCTGGAACACCCAGACTTTCTATGGGCCCCCACCAGCTTCAGTAACAGCTCTGGTTTCTCAACTGTCTGTCAAGAGTGTCTTCAAAGTCTGGCCCACTGGCAGGCTGTATCATTATCTCCTGGGAAGCTTGTTTACAATGCATGTTTCTATGACTAATCCCAGTTTTAAAAAATAAAAATCTCCGGCTTTTTAGCAGGCTTTCCTAAATATTTCTGATGCCATAAATTCTATCTTTGCACATTTTAATGGCGATAAGGCTTTTTTTTTTTTTTTAATTATACTTTAGGGTTTTAGGGTACATGTGCACAATGTGCAGGTTTGTTACATATGTATCCATGTGCCATGTTGATTTCCTGCACCCATTAACTCGTCATTTAGCATTAGGTGTATCTCCTAATGCTGTCCCTCCCCCCTCCCCCCACCCCACAACAGTCCCCAGAGCGTGATGTTCCCCTTCCTGTGTCCATGAGTTCTCATTGTTCAATTCCCACCTATGAGTGAGAACATGCGGTGTTTGGTTTTTTGTCCTTGCGATAGTTTACTGAGAATGATGTTTTCCAGTTTCATCCATGTCCCTACAAAGGACACGAACTCATCATTTTTTATGGCTGCATAGTATTCCATGGTGTATATGTGCCACATTTTCTTAATCCAGTCTATCGTTGTTGGACATTTGGGTTGGTTCCAACTCTTTGCTATTGTGAATAGTGCCGCAATAAACATACGTGTGCATGTGTCTTTATAGCAGCATGATTTATAGTCCTTTGGGTATATACCCAGTAATGGGATGGCTGGGTCAAATGGTATTTCTAGTTCTAGATCCCTGAGGAATCGCCACACTGACTTCCACAATGGTTGAACTAGTTTACAGTCCCACCAACAGTGTAAAAGTGTTCCTATTTCTCCACATCCTCTCCAGCACCTGTTGTTTCCTGATTTTTTAATGATGGCCATTCTAACTGGTGTGAGATGGTATCTCACTGTGGTTTTGATTTGCATTTCTCTGATGGCCAGTGATGAGGAGCATTTCTTCATGTGTTTTTTGGCTGCATAAATGTCTTCTTTTGAGAAGTGTCTGTTCATGTCCTCTGCCCACTTTTTGATGGGGTTGTTTGTTTTTTTCTTGTAAATTTGTTTGAGTTCATTGTAGATTCTGGATATTAGCCCTTTGTCAGATGAGTAGGTTGCAAAAATTTTCTCCCATTCTGTAGGTTGCCTGTTCACTCTGATGATAGTTTCTTTTGCTGTGCAGAAGCTCTTTAGTTTAATGAGATCCCATTTGTCGATTTTGGCTTTTGTTGCCATTGCTTTTGGTGTTTTAGACATGAAGTCCTTGCCCACGCCTATGTCCTGAATGGTATTGCCTAGGTTTTCTTGTAGGATTTTAATGGTTTTAGGTCTAACATATAAGTCTTTAATCCATCTTGAATTAATTTTTGTATAAGGTGTAAGGAAGGGATCCAGTTGCAGCTTTCTACATATGGCTAGCCAGTTTTCCCAGCACCATTTATTAAATAGGGAATCCTTTCCCCATTTCTTGTTTTTGTCAGGTTTGTCAAAGATCAGATAGTTGTAGCTATGCGGCATCATTTCTGAGGGCTCTGTTCTGTTCCATTGATCTATGTCTCTGTTGTGGTACCAGTACCATGCTGTTTTGGTTACTGTAGCCTTGTAGTAGAGTTTAAAGTCAGGCAGCGTGATGCCTCCAGCTTTGTTCTTTTGGCTTAGGATTGACTTGGCGATGCGGGCTCTTTTTTGGTTCCATATGAACTTTAAAGTAGTTTTTTCCAATTCTGTGAAGAAAGTCATTGGTAGCTTGATGGGGATGGCATTGAATCTATAAATTACCTTGGGCAGTATGGCCATTTTCACGATATTGATTCTTCCAACCCATGAGCATGGAATGTTCTCCCATTTGTTTGTATCCTCTTTTATTTCATTGAGCAGTGGTTTGCAGTTCTCCTTGAAGAGGTCCTTCACATCCCTTGTAAGTTGGATTCCTAGGTATTTTATTCTCTTTGAAGCAATTGTGAATGGGAGTTCACTCATGATTTGGCTCTCTGTTTGTCTGTTATTGGTGTACAAGAATGCTTGTGATTTTTGTACATTAATTTTGTATCCTGAGACTTTGCTGAAGTTGCTAATCAGCTTAAGGGGATTTTGGGCTGAGACAATGGGGTTTTCTAGATATACAATCATGTCATCTGCAAACAGGGACAATTTGACTTCCTCTTTTCCTAATTGAATACCCTTTATTTCCTTCTCCTGCCTGATTGCTCTGGCCAGAACTTCCAGCACTATGTTGAATAGGAGTGGTGAGAGAGGGCATCCCTGTCTTGTGCCAGTTTTCAGAGGGAATGCTTCCAGTTTTTGCCCATTCAGTATGATATTGGCTGTGGGTTTGTCGTAGATAGCTCTTATTATTTTGAGATACGTCCCATCAATACCTAATTTATTGAGAGTTTTTAGCATGAAGGGTTGTTGAATTTTGTCAAAGGCCTTTTCTGCATCTATTGAGATAATCATGTGGTTTTTGTCTTTGGTTCTGTTTATATGTTGGATTACATTTATTGATTTGCGTATGTTGAACCAGCCTTGCATCCCAGGGATGAAGCCCACTTGATCATGGTGGATAAGCTTTTTGATGTGCTGCTGGATTCGGTTTGCCAGTATTTTATTGAGGATTTTTGCATCAATGTTCATCAAGGATATTGGTCTGAAATTCTCTTTTTTGGTTATGTCTCTGCCAGGTTTTGGTATCAGGACGATGCTGGCTTCGTAAAATGTGTTAGGGAGGATTCCCTCTTTTTCTATCGATTGGAATAGTTTCAGAAGGAATGGTACCAGTTCCTCCTTGAACCTCTGGTAGAATTCAGCTGTGAATCCATCAGGTCCTGGACTCTTTTTGGTTGGTAAGCTATTGATTATTGCCACAATTTCAGAACCTGTTATTGGTCTATTCAGAGATTCAACTTCTTCCTGGTTTAGTCTTGGGAGGGTGTATTTGTCGAGGAATTTATCCATTTCTTCTAGATTTTCTAGTTTATTTGCATAGAGGTGTTTGTAGTATTCTCTGATGGTAGACTGTATTTCTGTGGGATCGGTGGTGATATCCCCTTTTTCGTTTTTTATTGCATCTATTTGATTCTTCTCTCTTTTCTTCTTTATTAGTCTTGCTAGCGGTCCATCAGTTTTGTTGATCTTTTCAAAAAACCAGCTCCTGGATTCATTAATTTTTTGAAGGGTTTTTTGTGTCTCTATTTCCTTCAGTTCTGCTCTGATTTTAGTTATTTCTAGCCTTCTGCTAGCTTTTGAATGTGTTTGCTCTTGCTTTTCTAGTTCTTTTAATTGTGATGTTAGGGTGTCAATTTTGGATCTTTCCTGCTTTCTCTTGTGGGCATTTAGTGCTATAAATTTCCCTCTACACACTGCTTTGAACGTGTCCCAGAGATTCTGGTATGTTGTGTCTTTGTTCTCGTTGGTTTCAAAGAACATCTTTATTTCTGCCTTCATTTCATTATGTACCCAATAGTCATTCAGGAGCAGGTTGTTCAGTTTCCATGTAGTTGAGCGGTTTTGACTGAGTTTCTTAATCCTGAGTTCTAGTTTGATTGCACTGTGGTCTGAGAGACAGTTTGTTATAATCTCTGTTCTTTTACATTTGCTGAGAAGAGCTTTACTTCCAACTATGTGGTCAATTTTGGAATAGGTGTGGTGTGGTGCTGAAAAAAATGTATATTCTGTTGATTTGGGGTGGAGAGTTCTGTAGATTTCTATTAGGTCCACTTTATGTAGAGCTGAGTTCAATTCCTGGATATCCTTGTTAACTTTCTGTCTCGTTGATCTGTCTAATGCTGACAGTGGGGTGTTAAAATCTCCCATTATTATTGTGTGGGAGTTTAAGTCCCTTTGTAGGTCACTGAGGACTTGCTTTATGAATCTGGGTGCTCCTGTGTTGGGTGCATATATATTTAGGACAGTCAGCTCTTCTTGCTGAATTGATCCCTTTACCATTATGTAATGGCCTTCTTTGTCTCTTTTGATCTTTGTTGGTTTAAAGTCTATTTTATCAGAGACTAGGATTGCAACCCCTGCCTTTTTTTGTTTTCCAGTTGCTTGATAGATCTTCCTCCATCCCTTTATTTTGAGTCTATGTGTGTCTCTGCACATGAGATGGGTTTCCTGAATACAGCACACTGATGGGTCCTGACTCCTTATCCAGTTTGCCAGTCTGTGTCTTTTGATTGGAGCATTTAGCCCATTTACATTTAACGTGAATATTGTTATGTGTGAATCTGATCCTGTCATTATGATGTTAGTTGGTTATTTTGCTCGTTAGTTGCTATAGTTTCTTCCTAGCCTCGATGGTCTTTACAATTTGGCATGTTTTTGCAGGGGCTGGTACCGGTTGTTCCTTTCCATGTTTAGTGCTTCCTTCAGGAGCTCTTTTAGGGCAGGCCTGGTGGTGACAAAATCACTCAGCGTTTGCTTGTCTGTAAAGAATTTTATTTCTCCTTCACTTATGAAGCTTAGTTTGGCGGGATAGGAAATTCTGGGTTGAAAATTCTTTTCTTTAAGAATGTTGAATATCGGCCCCCACTCTCTTCTGGCTTGTAGAGTTTCTGCTGAGAGATCAGCTGTTAGTCTGATGGGCTTCCCTTTGTGGGTAACCCGACCTTTCTCTCTGGCTGCCCTTAACATTTTTTCCTTCATTTCAACTTTGGTGAATCTGACAATTATGTGTCTTGGAGTTGCCCTTCTCGAGGAGTATCTTTGTGGCGTTCTCTGTATTTCCTGAATCTGAATGCTGGCCTGCCTTGCTAGATTGGGGAAGTTCTCCTGGATAATATCTTGCAGAGTGTTTTCCAACTTGGTTCCATTCTCCCCGTCATTTTCAGGTACACCAATCAGACGTAGGTTTGGTCTTTTCACATAGTCCCAAATTTCTTGGAGGCTTTGTTCATTTCTTTTTATTCTTTTTTTCTCTAAACTTCCCTTCTCTCTTCATTTCATTCATTTCATCTTCTATCAGCGATACCCTTTCTTCCAGTTGATCGCATCTGCTACTGAGGCTTCTGCATTCTTCGTGTAGTTCTCGAAACTTGGCTTTCAGCTCCATCATCTCCTTTAAGCCCTTCTCTCCATTGGTTATTCTAGTTATCCATTCTTCTAATTTTTTTTCAAAGTTTTTAACTTCTTTGCTATTGTTTTGAATTTCCTCTCGTAGCTCAGAGTAGTTTGATCGTCTGAAGCCTTCTTCACTCAACTCATCAAAGTCATCCTCCATCCAGCTTTGTTCCGTTGCTGGTGAGGAACTGCATTCCTTTGGAGGAGGAGAGGTGCTCTGTTTTTTAGTGTTTCCAGTTTTTTTGGTCTGTTTTTTCCCCATCTTTGTGGTTTTGTCTACTTTTTGTCTTCGATGATGATGATGTACAGATGGGTTTTTCGTGTGGATGTCCTTTCTGTTTGTTAATTTTCCTTCTACCAGACAAGACCCTCAGCTGCAGGTCTGTTGGAGTTTACTAGAGGTCCACTCCAGACCCTGTTTGGCTGGGTGTCAGCACCGGTGGCTGCAGAACAGCGGATTTTCATGAGACCACAAATTCAGCTGTCTGATAGTTCCTCTGAAAGTTTTGTCTCAGAGGAGTACCCGGTTGAATGAGGTGTCAGTCTGTCCCTACTGGGGGGGTGCCTCCCAGTTAGGCTGCTCAGGGGTGAGGGACCCACTTTAGGAGGCAGTCTGTCCGTTCTCAGATCTCCAGCTGCGTGCTGGGAGAACCACTACTCTCTTCAAAGCTGTCAGTCAGACAGGGACATTTAAGGCTGTGGAGGTTCTCACTGAGTTTTTGGTTGTCTGTGCCCTGCCCCCAGAGGTGGAGCCTACAGAGGCAGGCAGGCCTCCTTGAGCTGTGGTGGGCTCCACCCAGTTCGAGCTTCCTGGCTGCTTTGTTTACCTAAGCAAGCCTGGGCAATGGCGGGCGCCCCTCCCCCAGCCTCGTTGCCGCCTTGCAGCTTGATCTCAGACTGCTGTGCTAGCAATCAGAAAGACTCTGTGGGCATAGGACCCTCCGAGCCAGGTGCGGGACACAATCTCCCAGTGTGCCGTTTTCCAGGCCTGTTGGAAAAGCGCAGTATTAGGACGGGACTGACCCGATATTCCAGGTGCCGTCTGTTTCCCCTTTCTTTGACTAGGAAAGGGAACTCCCTGACCCCTTGCGCTTCCCAAGTGAGGCAATGCCTCGCCCTGCTTCGGCTCGCGCACAGTGCGCTTCACCGACTGTCCTGAACCCACTGTTAGGCACTCCCTAGTGAGATGAAACCGGTACCTCAAGCAGAAATGCAGAAATCACCCGTCTTCTGTGTCGCTGGGGCTGGGAGCTGGAGACCGGAGCTGTTCCTATTCGGCCATCTTGGCTCCACCCCGGACAGTGCTCGGCGATAAGGCTTTACAATGTTTCTGCAAGAGGGAACACATGAGAAAATGTGTTGGTTTGTGGATAACACTAGATTTGTGGTTTCCAGAGACAACTTTAAATGTTGGTTCCTCTAGTTACAACTTTGTTTTTGAGTCTTAATTTTTTCATCTTTTAGCTTATTGAAGGGTTCATGTAATAATGCCAGGTCCAGAGTCTCTGCTTACTTCTTTTGGCTTCTGTATTTAATTAGTAACTAGTTACTCATAAACAATATTAAAACAGAAGCCATTGACAGGGAGAAGAAATTTGTAGTATTTACAAATAATAGATAAAGTACTGTTGTTCACAATATATTTTAAAAGAATTTCTACAAATCAGTAAGCAAAGACAAATAACCACCTAGAAGAATGTGCAAAGGATGTGAACAGGCAAGTCATCAAGAAGGCAATCTGAACTGGAACAAACTCAATAATTTACAAGAAGATGAAAATTAAAACAACACAAGACACCTTTTATTATAATATGTCAGATTGGCAAAAATTAAGACATCTGACAATATTGAGAGTTGTCAGGGTGCAGGTGCAATGATACTCTCCTGCGTTACTCTTGGGAATGTAATTTGATAGACCCACTTTCAAAATATACTGACATCATCTAGTAAAATTCAAGATTTAATACTAAAGTCTCCATAATTCTACTTCTGTGTATATACCCAACAGAAACTCTGGTATATGTGCACAGAGTCATATAATACAATGAGTATTGTAGCATTGTCTGTAAGAGTAAAGAATTGGAAACAATCTTAATGACCATTTTTAGAGGAATATTTAAGTACAATGAACAGCTGAAATTAATGACCTACATCAACTGGTTATATTTTAAGAACATTATGTTGAGTGAAAATAAGGAGAAAGAACACTCAGTATGAATCATTTATATAAACAAAAAAGAACAAAAATAATATATATTGTTTTTTGATGCATGTTATATATGTATAATTTTTAAAACTGAGAAATAATCATACGAAATTTATATTTGTTGTCAGAGAAGGATAATGAAAAGGGATGGGCTGGAAAAGATGTTTGACTATGTCTGTCATTTAATTCCATTTAAAAAAATACCAAAACCTGGAAGAAATACAGTCAAATGTTAACAGTTGTTATATCTGGACCATAGAGCTACAACTGTTTGTGGTTATATTGTTCTTTGTAGTTTTCTGCAACATTCATGCTTTTGAAATTTTTAAAAGGAAATCAATGACCCTTCATTGTTGCATAGCTGAAGAAACTCTATTTGGGTAGATGAGATGGTGGTTGCTAACCTGGAGTGCAATGGGTGGTACTGGTATATCTACTGGCTGGGGGTTCTGGGGTTGGCTGGGGAGTATCCGAGGTCCCCAAAAGACTTTCAGGACCCGCCCATGGAGAGGAGACCCCAAGAATATGAACCATGTTGGTAGTATAATTGTATTTGTTTTTAATGCTCTCAGCTACTGTTTATGTAGACAGTGAAATTACCAGTCAGAGACCCAGAGAATAAATAGCTTTTTTTCTTCTCTTCCACATCCCCGCCTTCTCACCCTACGCCTGCCTGTGGTTTGGCAGCCACAGTTGACTGCTTTACAGTTGGCTGCTCCTCTTGGTTTCTATTTTATCTTCCTGTCTGGTAGGTGGTTGCCGTGGGAGTATGAAGGAGGCAAGCAAAGAAGAAAAGAAAGAGAGAGAGAATGTAATTGACTCTAGATAAAGAAGAACCATTTCTTGGCTTTTCGTTCAAAAGATCAAGTTTTATGATCTGAAGAAAACATGATTTTAGAGATGAACGTACTGGGAATTCTAACTTCTAGGTGCCTGAGCAGTTTTGTAGTGACCCTTAAGTTCTTTGCAGCCCATCCTCCAGAAATGCTGTTCATGCACACACATACATACATACACACACACACACACACACACACACACACACGCAAATTCCACTCCTGCCTCCTACACTTTAGTAAAACCCCCAGCTTGTTTGGACAGCATCCACATCTGTGAATGGAAACCAATGTGTTCAAAAGAGTAAAGTAGAGGCACCACATTCATTTTAAAGTGCTTCCTCATATGTGCATTTAACTTCCAATCTCCAAATGATACAACTCAAAGAAAAGAAAGGGTTTAGCTATTTGTCTCGACAATTAATATGTTGTCAAAAGACCTTTGGCATTGATATACCGCATAGATTTTTCTCTTCTTCCAAAGAAGGTAGGTGTTTCTAGATTCTGTCCTGCTAGAAAAGAGATGCCTTGGTATAGTATAAAGCAGTGGTTTCCAAAAAGTGTGGTTCCAACACTAGCAGCATCAGTATCACCTGTGAACTTGTAAGAAAGGCATGTTCTTGGGCCCTGTCTCACACTACTGCTGGTTGAAGGTACAACAGTCTGTGTTTTTAACAAGCCCTGTGGGTGATTCTGATGCATATTAAACTTTAAGAACCTCTGCTATCAAGAACCAGCACTAAGCCAGAAACTAGAAGAGAAAAATTCAGGTCTCAACTCCTATACTTAGCATTCGTGCCACCTTGAGCAAATAACTTGTTAGGATTAAGTGTTTTTTATTTAGCATAAGCCCAGCAACTGTTTAGTGAATAAGTAATACCAATGAAAGTTCTCTGAAAACCATTAAGTCCTATACAATTTAAGTTATTATTGTTGTTATCTCATCTGGGGAGCAGTTTTGTTTGCTAAAATCATATGCTCCAGTTGAAGCCTCTTTTCTGCTTCTCTTTGAAGGTATCTTTTTACCATCCAGGAAGAGTTGCCAGCTTTCATAAATACAAATAAAAGATATACAATTAAATTTATATTTCAGATATACCACAAGTATTTGTTTAAACATACATGTCCCAAATATTGAATGGACATCGTCGTCCTAAAAAATGACTTGTTTTTGACAAGTCCTATATTTAATCTAGAAACTCTACATCTCTGAGGTCTTTTGTTAAGGTTAGGGACCAGGTTTTATTGATTTCCAAATGCTTATGTATAAGAAGGAATGTCTTAACCAGTAACAGGAAATCTCACAGTGGTTTTAACAAATAGAATTTCTTTGTCTTACACAACAGGTAGTCTTGCCGGGAGGTGATTCTAGGAAGGATTCAGTGGCTCAAAGACATCAACGATCTTGTTCTGGGTTCCTGCGATTCTCTCGGTCTTTCTTTCATTGTTACAAAATGTCTGCAGTGGCTCTAAGCCTTAGATTCTCACAGAACTTTCTTGCCAAACAACTTTATAATATAGTCAGAAGAATAGTTTATTTCCAAGAGTCTTTCCAGCGAACTGGAAAAATGTCTAGTTTTCCCAGTCTCTAGATTGGAGTTAACCAAGGTGGGAAGGTTTGGGAAGTAATTGGGGCAGCTAATTGAAAGTGTCTTCCAGTGTTGACCCAGCATCTATTAAATGCCTATTATATGCCAACCCCTGTGCTTAGTGTTAGAGAGACAGAGATGTGTAATGCAAAGTTCTTGTCCTCCAGGAGTTTATAATTCTACTCAGGGAGACAGCTATGAGTCAAATGAATTGATATTACTAGATACATGCTATGTTAGAAGTAAGTTCCTTGTGTAATGGAAACCAAGAGACCACTTTCCTCAAGCCAGGAGTTTAGGAAAGATCCCTTGAAGAAATGCTACCTAGGCTGCAGTAGATGCTTGAGATTCTGCAAGAATTAAATCAGCTTATATGTAGTTTCTGGCACATAGTAAGGAGCAATGGATGTTAGCTCTTGTAATGATTAGTTTCCTTATGGAAGCTGGTGGTTGATATGTCACCTGGGTGTTCATCTTTTATTGGGTGATCTAAAGTAGGGGGTATAATCAGTGTTACCTTTCACAAGGTTAGGAAGTTGGACAAGGGGTGGTGAAAATGAGTAGAAAATAATCAGATGGCAGAACCAGGGAAACTAAAATCCATAGATCTAAACAGCCACCAAATCAGTGCTTCTCAACACTTTTGTAGTGTATGTTCCTTTATATACGTGTGTGTGATCCTCATATGATTATTAATGTATTAATGCTAATTGAAATTTAAAATAAAACCAAGACTGTAACTAAAACAAGTCAAAACAATGGGACCTGTAACACAGCTTCCTTCACTTCACAAAACCCATTCAGATACCCTCCCTTCTGCCTGCTCTACAAATAAATTATTGCTTTGGAGATCAGATGAATTAGCAGTTTTTTTAATTCTGTGATTTTCCAGGTCCCTGGAGGGTGCCATAAAGGCTACTGAAGGGAAGGCCCAATTTTCTGCAATTTGATGTCTAAACAACCTCACACACCTCCTCCCCCAGTACACACACACACACACACACACACACACACACACACACACACACACACTCCAAACAGGACTTTTATTAAGCCAAGGCAAGAGAGTCAGATTATCTGTGATCTTCTAACTGTGTGGACTCAGGCAAGTTTCTTAACTTCTTTGTGCCTCAGTATATTTATCTGTAAAACAGGAATGACAATAACATTTCCTATTTTATAGTATTATTAAGAATGGCAATTAAATGAGGTAATTCACCTAGAGTACTTGGCACAAAGCCTGGCAAATTCTATTTATGTAACAACTTTGAATTATTAGTAGTACCATTTTTATTATTAGATATTGGAGGTTTGAATATGATTTATCTCAACAACAAAGAGTTCTACTGCAGGGGAAAAAAATAAAAGCCTATTGTTGTAGTCAAATTTCCTTCTATTGCTGAAGCCATTGAGGTTAAAGACGTGAAATGACTTGTCTAAGGTCTTTTGGTTAGTGGCAGATTTAGGTTCAAACATCAGATCCCAGACTATCACTGCAAAGCTTGTATAAACTCACAGTTCACAAGGCTTCACTGCTCAAAACAATTTTTACTTGAATTATTATAAACTAGCACCAGATAGCAACAGCCCATAAAAATATATTTCAAGCACTGGTTTCTATGCTTTGAGGTCTGATGTAAACAGTAGATATACCTACTTTAACAGCACATATTAATGTCTACCCAATAGGCCCACCGGTGGGATACCCATCCAAGTCTCTTTTCAATTGCTACCCCATTCTCAGTTTCACTATCTCATCTTAGCGAACAATCCCTCCTCCTAACAGACTGAACTCTTGCTAATCCACTAAACACATTTTGAGAAGTGGGTGATATGGTTTGGCTGTGTCCCCACCCAAATCTCATCTTGAACTGTAGCTCCTATAATTCCCACATGTCATGGGAGGGACCCAGTGGAAGGTAATTGAATCATAGGGATAGTTTCTTCACATGCTGTTCTTGTAATAGTGAATAAGTCTCATGAGATCTGATGGTTGTATAAATGGGAGTTCCCTTGCACAGGCTCTCTTGACTGCCACCATGTAAGACATGACTTTACTCTTCATTCGTGTTCCGCCATGATTGTGAGGCCTTCCCAGCCATGTGTAACCGTGAGTCAATTAAACGTCTTTTCTTTATAAATTACCCAGGCTTGGGTATGTCTTTATTAGCAGCATGAGAACAGACTAATACAATGGGCTTAAAAAGCTAATAAATTCTCTCCAAAGGAGAAAGTCACCATACTCCTCATAGGTATTTCCATTCTCATGGACTCCCAGTTTAGAAATTTATCTTTAACTCTTCTTTCTCTTACCTATGTTCCTGCATTACTTTCTACAGAATGTTCAAAGATTATTTCCTAGACCCGGGTCTGCTTGGTTTCACTAACTTAATCTTCTCCATTAGTCAGGTCATTCTCCTTGCTGGACCCAGCAGGTAATAATTTCATCCAAACTGGGCTTAGACAATAGGAGTGATTGTGTCACATGACAGGAACCCCAAGAGAGCAGTTATAGAGTTGATTCAGTGGCTCAATATCATTAATGGTCCCGGGGCAGCTTCTCTATAATTTTCTTGTGTCTCCTTCATGGTTCAAAGTGGCTACCATAACTCCAAGGATTATGTCCTTTCAGAATAGGGATCTAGTCCTAGGGAGGACAGACCCTTGTATATTGTTCCTTATTCATGATAGAGGAAAACCTTTCTCAGAGTCCATCAGTAGCCTTACCCTTTTGTGCCAGGATGGGTGCGGTTGTCCATGCCCTGGCTTCAAAGGCAATTGGGAGACTCCGTGTTGGGGGCGGGCCCTGCCATGTAGGAAAAAGGAAGGGAGGAATGGTTGTTTGGTAGGTATGTTAGTTTACTAGGGTTACCCTAGCAAAATACCACAGACTAAATGGCTTAAACAACAGAAATGTATTTTCTCACAGTTCTGGAGGCTGAAAGTCCAAGATTAAGATGCCAGCAGGGTTGGTTTCTTCTGAGACTTCTCTCCTTGGCTTGTGGGTGTTCCTCTTCTCACCCTATATGGTCATTCCTTTTTATACGGACACCAGTCAGATTGAATTAGGGCTCATGGCCTCATTTTAACTTAATCACCCATTTAAAGGCAACATCTTCACACACAGTCACATTCTGAGGTACCAAGCATTAGAGCTTCAATGTATGAATTTTGAGAGGAGACTCAATTCAGTCTATAGCAATAGGCAAACAGCTTTGCTTGTCATACAGAGACAGGTTTCCTTCTACCCACCGTTGAACCTTTGTGTGTGCCTTCCTTCCTATAGAGAATCACCTTCTCCTCTCTAGGTTTTTAAAATACATTCATTACCCAAAACAGATCCAAATGGGACTCCAGGAATCCCCGCCTTTACCTTTCCTCATCTTCCCCAACTACTTCGATTGAACTCTGCCTCCATTTATATGCAGGCATCTTTATCATTGAAGATTTGTTAGCCTAGGAAAATTTGATTAGAGCTGAACAAATTTATAGACAAATCATGACAAATCACACAGTATGAATGCTTGTTTAGACAAAACCTAGGTTTCAATTTCAGTGATCTTTGGCTGGAGTTGGGGAAAGCTTCATCATGCTGAGATGGGAATGTGATCTAAAGTCTACTAAAACCTGCACGTTAATTCATCAATATTACATGTTGAAGTGGGAACTTGAGGAGAACTTGGAGTTCAGTAGGGGATCTCCTAAAGGGACTTTAGAATATGAAGCTGGAAAATGAGTCTTTAGTTCAAAGGGATAATTGATCGGACACTTTTTTGTATAATGTTGGATTCCTGATCAGAAGATTCTCAACAGGCCAGGTGTGGTGGCTCATGCCTGTAATCCCAGCATTTTGAGAGGCTGAGGCACACGGATCACTTGAGCTCAGGAATTTGACACCAGCCTGGGCAACTTGGCGAAACACCATCTCTACAAAAAATAAAAAATTAGCCAGGCACGGTGGCACTCACCTGTAGTCCCAGCTACTTGGGAGGCTGAGGTGAGAGGATCACCTGAATCCAGGAGGTTGAGGCTACCATGTTCACACCACTGCACTCCAGCCTGGGTAACAGAGCAAGACCTTATCTTAAAAAAAAAATTTTTTTTCAACAGAATTATGGTCACATGCTATATGCTTCCTCCTTTCTACCTATCCTCCTTATACTGTGCTAGTATGGAGATGGGAGAGTGGCAAATTCAAGATTTAAAAAAGCTCTTCTACTTTTATAGTGGCAACCATGCCTCAAATTGATTTTCAACTGTATGTTTAACTTCTTAGTCTTCTATAAAAAGAGTATATTTCTCAGAGGCAAGATCTGGAGTCCCTTATTGATACAATCCTCTTGAGTATGGAATTCTTATTTGTCACAGCTTCTCTTGGTAACTTTTAAAAATTGACTATTGCAAGGTTATTTTGAATCTGGAAGTTTTTAAAGAAAATAAGAGACTGTGACTATGTGAGCCTGCTTATTAAGGCATCATGCTTTCAAGTCACCTCTGCCGGTGCAAAGGTCTTTTTATCTCTGATCAGTGGTGGACTTCAAAGAAAGGGACACATTTTGCACATCTTCCCTTTCTGCCAGTTCCTTTCTATGCAGCTTTTATTGAAAGGAAGCCAGCACACACCTACACACATGACATGCACACAAAATAACAGGTTTCTTGGGCCAGCGCCTTCCAAAGGCTAGCCCCCAACCCAGTGATGTTCTGTTGTGAAAATTGCCTTTCACATCAACAGCACTTTGTTGTCAGACTCATAAGAAAAACAAAGTGCCAGAAGTTTTTTTTTTATGTTTGAATGATCCACTATTTTATAACATGCACACTTATGCTTTTTAAATTTAAAGTCAACAGAGGCCTCTCAACTCTAATACATTGTGATAAGCTCTAAATGATTGGCACAAATAATGGACAATAGGAACATGAAGCAAGACACCATCAGTTCTGCCTGATAAGAGAAGAATCATAGATGAGGTAAGAAAGAAGGAAGCCTTGAAAGATGAATAGAGTAGAATCTTCCTAGATTGAAGGGTAGGGAAATCTGGGCAAAGGCAGCAACATGGAGGAGTGAAAATGATGGGTCTGTTGAAGGAATGACCTTTCTAGTGGCAAGAAGTTAGAGGCACCAGGACAAAGGTGAGTAGACAAGATTTCAGAGAAAGGAAACACACTCACAAGTTAGGTTTTAAAGGATGTAAGGTACTGAGAAGTCAGAAAAGGGAAAATAGATGGCATAACAAAGTATACAGGAAAAGATCTTGGCACTGATATTTTACACAATTGGATGGACTGTAGACCAATACTTGTAAAGTAGTTAGAGAACAAGCAAACTATTATAATATCATGTGCCCAGCTCAACTGTCTAAACTGTAAATGCATACTTAGATGCAGAGTTTGTTCTGAGGTTGGCAAGTTTAAAGAAGTCTTCCTGGAGTGGATAGAGATGGGGCAAGGTCTGACAGGTTAGGAGACTTGAACCATAAGAGGAAAGAAGGCATTCTCCCTGAGCAAAATCTTAACAGAAGGATTAGCGTTGTGGGAAGAGAGGTAGATATGAAAGACAGTAGAGATTAGCCCAGTAATTATGAGGGAGGTTTAAGTTGTAGTCAATTGGTCTATTTCAGTGCTTCTCAATCTCGAATGCACATTGGAATCTTTTAGGGAGGTTTAAAAATACTGATGCCTGGGACACACCCCTAAAGATTCTAAGTTAACTGGTCTGGAGTGTGGCTTGGCAACGAGATTTTTAAAAGCTCTAGTGTACAGCCAGATTTTGAGGGTATATTAGGGAGACCCACATATTCAAAGCCAAGGAATTTAGATTTGGTTCCATAGGCATTGCCTATTCTTAAGTGATGGAGACATAGAATGGAAGTGATCTGTAAGAAAGAAGAGCAAGCTGGTAATGGAAAGTGGATTGGAGAGAGGGTGGAGCTCCTGGAAATGAGTGGGACTAGAAATCCATAGAGAAATCTTGGCATGAGTTTTCAGAGCAACAGGATAGCATTGTGCCCATGGTAAATGAAAGAGGAGGGCAGGCCCCAAAGATGCATTAAAGAATCATCCCAAGAACCTGATAGAACAGACAGCATGATTTAGCAGAAAGAATGGGGATTCTGGAGGTGGATGGATTTGGGTTTGAATTTCAGCTCTGCCCAACTTCCAGCATGATGACCTGGGCAAGCACTCTAACTCCTCCTTTAAATGGGATCTCCATGCTGGAAATAGAGATAATAATACTGACCTTGCAGAGGTGTGGTAAAGAGTAAATGAGATCATGTATAAAAGTACCTGGCTGGCATGGAGTAAGTATTCAGTAAAAGCAATCTGTGTTTTCATTCTTATAGAGAATAAAAAAGCTGACTGGTTAAGAACATCCACTTTGCAGATTAGTGATCTAAGCCTAGCTCAGCCCCTTGATAATTGTAGACTTTGGATAAAGGGCACAATTTCTCTAAACATAAATTTTCCCATCTGTAAAATGGGAATAATATTCCCTACCTCATAGGGCTCCTAGGATCGTGCTTGGTACATAATACACACTCCTTAAATGTTTGTCAAATAAAATATTTAATGAATCGAGTTTTGAGAATAATAGAAAACACACAATGCTTATTGTGTGCCAGCCAATATTCTCAGTGCTCTCTCTATATTAGCTCCTTTAATCGTCACAAACCCATTAATATGATACTCCAACTATCCCCGTTTTATAGATACAGAAACTGAGTTCAGTAACTTGCTGAAGGTCACACAATTGGTTTATAGTGGTCCAAGACTGTTTGGCTTCAGTTCCTACTGTTAACCACTGCTTCACGCATAGTGTCTAGCTTATAGTAAGCACTAAATTTGTTATTAACACATTTCATATACACAGTTACTGTTATTGGTATTTAGGGAACAAAGGAGAAACAGAAGCATGGTGGTGCCATCTATAGAAATAGGAGAAAGAGATGAGAGGACAGAAAATCATAATTCTTCAGGAATCTCTCCCACATTGGGCCTTGCTCAAGAGCATTCTTATTTCCCTTAAGCCCATTCTAAAACTAGACTTCTAAGTGAGAGAATTTCTCAGACACCTGATTTTCCAAGCTAGAGCTCCCCTTGAGACCCTGCGTTAGCCTAACCTCAGTAGGACATAGAGTCACTGAGACAGGGCTGTTGTGCATGGCTGTTCATATTGTTCACTATGCAACTGCACGCCCCATCCACACCATGATCTATGGCAACCCCTGGAGTTTTGCTGTGCCCAACTTGCAAGATCATACTCTTCCTGGGCAGGGCCAACTATGTAATTTGCTGAGCCTTGTGCAAAATGAAAATGCAAGAACTCCATATTCAAAGGGCAGAGAAAAAGTGTCAGTAAAGGCACTCATATTTTAAATGTTTAAAACTTTTTCCTTTCTTCCACATTCTCTCCCTCATCATAATGTTTTGTTGTTACTATTATTTAGTGTTGCAATCCCTTGGGCATGGAAATGAAGGGCAGTACAGAGCCTCACAGGTGCCCAGGAATCCCACCCTGCAACTCAGCTCACTAGCTGCCAGGTTTCCTCTCTCTCCAGATGCCAGGCCCACCAACAGGCTGTGTCCTGGCAGAAAGCTGGGGGTTGAGGGGTGGGAGGACTCAATCTTCCCTTCCCGTGGACCTGCTGTCCCAAGCTACAGTGACTGGTGGCCCCAAGGGGATTGCATCCTTCAAACCAGGACATGCCAAGTACCTGGATCCAGGTGGGTGAGAGACTTACCTCCCCTACCCTCTCCTCCTGGCCTATCCCCTCCCCACCCCCTGCTGCCACCCGGCAAGCATGCATGGTGCTGCCAGTCTAGAGAGGAGATGGCAATAACCATGCCCTGTGCTGGGACTCCAGGGCCCACAGGCTCGATCGGGATCTGCCCTGTACCCATGCCTAGTCCTTGCAGGAACAAAGGGTGACAGCAGTCACCGGGCAGGGTGGGGAAGGGCAGCCAGCAGGGCTTGGGCAGAAATAGACATTGGCAGTTAGTTTGGAGTCCCTTTAATATAACATGTATGAATACAGCCAGCCTGTATGCTCTCCCAGTATAAACCAATTGATACATTCAAGTTTTCATATATTTTCAAGCTAAGACCCTGAACCCATTAGCAATCCCTTCTTATTTCCCCAACAATCTCCCCCGACCCAGCCCTAGGAAACCATAAATCTACTTTCCATTTCTATGAATTTTCCTATTCTGGGCATTGTTTACCACATTGAAGTTTTGGTGTGGACATGTTTTTATTTCTCTAGGAGTCTAACTCCTGGGTCATTTGGTAACTCTGTGTTTAATATTTTGTTTGCCACAGCATCTGTGCTACTTTACATTCTTACCACCAATGTATGAGGGTCTCAATGTCTCCACATCTCTAAGCTAGAGTTCTCCTTGACAACCTGAGTTAACCTAACCTCACTAGGACATAGAGTAACTGAGACAGAGCTATTGTATATGGCTGTTCATATTGCTTGCTTGCTTTTCTTAGGCATGGTTAGCCACAAAACCTATCATCAGTTCATCTGGGTTATGCATTAAGAAATGCATGCATTTCTCTCCTTTTCTTTTCTTTTTTCTTTTCTTTTCTTTTTTCTTTTCTTTTCTTTTTTGAGATGGAGTCTCACTCTGTCACCTTGGCTGGAGTGCAGTGGTGTG
Organism: Symphalangus syndactylus; assembly: GCF_028878055.3. Lineage (NCBI taxonomy): Eukaryota > Metazoa > Chordata > Mammalia > Primates > Hylobatidae > Symphalangus > Symphalangus syndactylus. The sequence continues at coordinate 56,485,149 of NC_072432.2, forward strand.
ATCTCAGCTCACTGCAACCTCCGCCTCCTGGGTTCCAGTGATTCTCCTGCCTCAGCCACCTGAGTAGATGGGATTACAGGCTTGTGCCACCATGCCCAGCTAATTTTTGTATTTTTAAGAGAGACGATGTTTTACCATGTTGGCCAGGTTGGTCTTGAACTCTTGACCTCAAATGATCCATCCGCCTCAGCCTCCCAAAGTGCTGGGATTACAGATGTGAACCACCGCACCCAGCCAGGAAGTCATACATTTCTTAATTGTTAACATTTATTGTTATCCCTGTTTTTGATTATAGCCATCCTACAATGGTGTGATGGGTGTAATGTGGTACCTTGTTGTGGCTTTGATTTGCATTTTTCTAATAGCTAATAACATGGGACATCTTTTCATGTCCTTACTAACCATTTGTAAATCTTTCAAATCTTCTGTTTAAATTCTAAGCCCATTTTACATATATATGTAAAATATTATATAATTTAGTATATATAAAATTAAATGTAAAATATATATTAATATATATTAAAAGTAAAATAATATATATTATAATATATCTATATATTTTACTTTTAATTTAATATATATTTTTATATATTATATTATTATATAATATAATATATTATATATATTAATTTTATATAATATATATAAAATATATATCTATATATTAGAGTCAGGGTCTTGCTTTGTCACCTAGGCTGGAGGGCAGTGGCACAATCATAGCTCACTGCAGCCTCAAACTCCTAGGCTCAAGCGATCCCCCTGCCTCAGCCTCCCAAAGCACTGGCTAAGCCCATATTTTAATTGGGGTATCTTTCTTTATATTATATATATATCTGTAAGAGTTCTTCATATATTCTAGATATAAATCTATTATCAGATACGTGACATGCAAATTTTCCCCCATTTTGTAAGTCATCTTTTCATTTTCTTGTTGATGTCCTTTGAAGCATAAAAATTTTTAATTTTGATGCAGTCTAATTTATCTATTTTTTTCTTTTGTTGCACTTGCTTTTGATATTATATTTAAGACCTTGCTTAACTCAAAATCATTGAAGATTTACTTCTATGCTTTCTTCTATGAGTTTTATAATTTTCATTCTTACATTTAGGTCTATGGTCCTTTTGGGGTTAATTTTCATCTATCATGTGAGAAAGGGGTCCAGTTTCATTCTTTTGCATGTAGATATGCACCATTTGTTGAAAAAAAAAAGTATTATTTCCCCCATGGAATTGTTTTGGTACCCTTGTCAAAAATTAATGTCTAGCCTTATGCTGCCTTATCTTGAGAGAAATGCCTTATCATGAGAAAATGACTCAAATTTGGGAAATCTACTGATTTTGTCGGATTTATTTTATGTCTGTAAAACATTTAAAATTATCTACCATTACCTTTTTAACAATTGAATGATTTGATTTAGTCTGTATTCGATATTTCACATAGAAAATTTGGTGGTAAGAAAATTATTATCAATTTTTTTTTAACTTTTCTAAAAAAGAAAAGCAAGCAAGCAAACCCTGGAGACCTGGCTGGAGGTCACAGCTGTGTCTGCCCACAGTGCTTACTGCCACACATTTTCCCAAATGCCTCTTTCCCCTGGTATTCATTCCTTAATGCATAACCCAGCTGAACTGATGGTAGGTTTTGTAGCTAGGTAACCATGCCTAATTCTTTCTTTATGTTAATTGCTATTAGTTTATTATACAACTCTAGCTGTCTTGTTTACCCCAATATCTCAAAATTCCTTTTCTCTGGCCTGAAGGTAAAACACAGCAACTGTTTGAAGAGCAACGCTCAAGTGGCTAGTGGTTCAGGAGCAGAAGGATTGGTTGTCCTCCCTCTGGGTCTTATCCTCCTTTGTACAGCTAAAGGATGAGATGCAGACACTGAAAAGGGTGGCAGGCTGGCCAGTCAGAGCCCCTGTATATTGAAAGGTACGGCAGCACATGGGCTGCCTCTCAGGGATGTTCTGCCTGTAAAGAGTGTTTGAGAGAGGCAGGCGACAGAGAGGTAATCTGCATCTCAGAGGCCCAGATGATTCCAGGTCTCCAAAATGCTCCAAGTGGTCTTGGGACGCTGGCCTAACAAAGCTAAGGATGATTTGAACCCAAAGAGGACAGTAGAAAGTGATTCTCAAATGGAAGTTGGTGTCCACCAATCGCTCCCCGGGCCCGAAGACTCGATGGTTATCTCCTTAATGGTGTATGCTATGGTGCTTCATCCTTCCCTTGCAGGGGGAGCAGGATGGATGTGGGAAATGGACCCAGTAAGGGCACTGAATAGACAAACAAAATCTGATCAGCCTTGAATCATTTTTGTGAGAAGATATAAGGAATTAACTCTAGGTGTTGTTTTCCCTGACACTAGGTCTGAAAAACTTTAAATTGCCAGAGAAATTTATTTATTGACATTTCTGAGAGACACCTATAATTTTTCCATCTACATAATTTTTGTCAACTCCTGCTTCATTCTGTATGTGTGCCAGAGATGTAGAACTGGTTTATCCCTACTTCAGAAATCAGAACTTCCTATCCTTATAGAGATTACTTTTTTGTAGTTGAATATAGGAAAGAAAGGCTCAAGTAACATTGAGTATTGTTTATTTAATTAGGATTTTCCTTTGAAGAACTGTGTATTTATCAATTTGAACTTGTAACGTGGATGGATTCTAGAGCACTTACCTTCACTGGAGTCTAATACTCTGAGGTTCTAGATCCCTCTCAACCTTCTGCTAGGCTGAGAGTTTCCAACCTTCCTAGGAGATGCTTTCAAATTCAAAATATATGTGGATAATAAACTGTTGTAGTGGTTCCTAATGATGAGCAGAATTACACCTGGAGGCTGTTTAGAATAGCATTGCTATTACAAAGACTGAGGGGACTACTGGAATATGCTGGATGGGCAAGAGATGCTATATGTCTTTCAATGTGAGACACTGCACAACAAAGAATTTTCCCACCCAGAATGTGAAGAGGGCCCCCTGCACTGAGAAACAGTGATCATTTGCCTAAGTCTGAGTCTCATCTCTGTGCTTTTGAGTGGATCTAATAACAGTAAAGAGGAGTCACAGGGTTGTCTAATACAATTGTAGCATCACCTGGGTCTTCGGTGCTCATTTCCCTTCCTGCTTCCCTGAGGATCTACATTCAGCTGAGCTCTGTCTCTAGGTACCATCTTCCTCCTATAGCCTCATTCCTGCCAGCTGAACCTAATGTCCATCTAGTTGTTCCCATTAATAATAATAACTGATCTCTTATCCCAGCTTCCTTTGCCTGGCTAACTCCTACTGAGTCTTTCACCTCACTTCCTTGGGGAACCCATTCTGGGTCAGGAGACTTATCTCTGTGCACCCTCTCTTTCCTCAATCACTAGGAATAATGACAATGTTATAAGTGCTGTTCAAGTGTCTATACTCCTTACAAGGTGCTAAGGGACTGTGACTTCTCAGGCACTGTGTCCTTGATGCCTAGCTGTGGCCTGGCACAATTCAGGTGTTATACAGATGCTTCTGGATGTGGAGAAGGCACGTGGTCTCACCCCTCTGGCTCTCCCCATTCCAAAAGTGGTTCCTGTGGGTACCTTCCTCTAGCTTCAGCCCTCTGTCTACAACCAGCCTTCTTGATTGAGACTGCCTGGCCAGCTCTCAGTGGGGAACTTGAACAGAGCCTGAAGGGGAGACCAGCACTCAGGGAAAAGGGAGGCAGGGTTTTCATGAGAAAGCAGGCAGGGAATTTGTGGTCCTACAGCAGGATCTATAAGACAAGTAAGATGAGCTGTGGTGATGTGGACTCCCTGGGGCCATATAAGGAATTAGAAATAGCTTCCTAAGTCATTCATTGTTTTCTAGCCTTAATGCAATTCAATTAGAACAAAACCTGGGTCCAGTGGGGTCCCCAACCCTCAAAACCCTCTAGCCAACTTGATGACAAAGAATGTTGTGGGTTTTATGAGAAAAAACAATCAGGAAATAATATTTCTTGAGTAATGCTTTTGGCATTTAAAATTAAAGAAAACTATTACTTTGGAGTCAACAACTCAGGCAAATTTTTATAGGATTTTGTAGATTCTCCACATAATCATTACATTGTAATGGTGCCTACAATATGCCAGGGACACTAAACATGTGCATGTCTGGATCCATTGATTATTAATTTTCCCCTCCAACCCTTACCACAATCCTAAGAAGTGAATATTGACTTCCCTGTCTTACACATAAGGAAACAAAGGTTGTATAACTTGCCCAAGGTCATCCACCTTGTAAGTGGCTGAGATGGAATTTGAACTCAGGTTTGTCCGAATTTCAAGTTTAACGCGTTGCGGTTTGCCTTTTGCAGACGTATCACCAGCCTTGTATACCAGCTTTTCTTTTGCACAGTGCTTTCACTTCCTCATTCTTACAGAGGCTATGTTCTCTGTCATGTGGGGTGAGCCAATGGGCTGAAGAAGCATGAGGAAAAGGAGACTCGGGTATAGCAGGTGGCTGTGTGGAGAGGACACTTGGTAAGACTGCTGCCAAGTTGCAGGTGTAAATGATCCGTGAGATAAATGAGAAGCCTTCCCCTGTACGACTGCTTTTCATCAAGCAGAAATGATTGAAAAGATTCTGGGTCAAAGAATTTACCTCAGTTTGTTTTTATAGAAATTTTGTGTTTTAGATCCAGAAAAATATTTAATCTGACTCAACTAGGAAACCTGTACTCATAAATAGATTCTCCTGAACATAATCAAAATGATAATTTCCTCCTCTGGGCTCAACCAGCCCTGGTTGCCCCACTGCAATTATCATCTCTCTGCCAGTCTACTATGCTATTTCATTTTGTCAATCCATACTAATTTTCAGGCAGTGCAAGGAGTTGGGTGTGTGTGTTTGTGTGTGTGTGTGTGTGTGTGTCCCTGCAGCTCAAATCCTCTCTGTCTCCAGAGGAAAGTATGACTGCTGTAAGTCAAATCGAATTTGCAATTCCCATGGTAGCCTTTATCACTGTTGTGCAAACACTGTCCTCTTAAAAACCTGCTGAGGGATAGCATTTGATACCTGTGCATCACCTGACTCCATGAGGCCGGTGTTGAAAAGCTTGCTGTCCTTCTCATCGGGCCAGTTGAAGTATGGCCTAGTTATAGTGTAAAATGGCTGTTCTTTTCCTCTGGAGCCTTTCCTACATATGCTGCTTATCAACAGGAGTGGGTCATCACTAAACAAAAGAAATGAGCAGGCAGAGGGAGGGCATTGTCAGTGTTCCCTGGAGGTTAAACATTTTAAGTGTGTACATAAGTGTGCCCAGTTATGACAGAGTCACTTCCTGTCCTGAACGCCCTCCACAAACACAGGACAATGTCACGAGGTGTATGATGTAGATAATCACATGGTGTGTTGCTGCAACATATTTAGAGCTTATCATCAAGAGGACTTTTGAAATAGGCAGGTGAAGACTCCATTTCCATTGTCCAGAAAGAGCTGATGGGAGTGAGATTTCAGCATCATAGCCTATGTGCTGTCAACATGGATGTAATAAGCTTTTGATAATTTACAGGCTGTTTTTCTGCTCAGTGAATGATTTAGGGCCTTTTATTCTGTGATTGACAGCGCTTCTTTCACAATGCGGGCATGGGGAGGGGAAATGACCATTTTCCTACTCATTTGCAGTGTTGCTGAAGAACTTCTTGTGGGGTGTGGAGTATAATCCCCAATAGCTGGGACGCCCTGGGATGATTTTTGGATAAAAGTGTATTTAACATGTCAGTATCACCCTATTCCTTACAGTTGGCACCCTATTCCTTGCAGTTGGCACTTGCAATTCCCAAGGCTACCACGAGAATTGCAAAATTTTTTTAAAAAAATATGAGATTGGAATTTCCATTTCTGTGCACTAAATACGAGATATAATAGCAACATCCAGGTCACTGTGATTAAAGTTCTCACCCCATGTTTGATGCCGTAGTCCATGTTCTGCTTTTTGAGACTGGCTCTTCCTTTTGTTTCATTTAGTTTGCACTCTTTCTGCTTCCACCTACCTCTCAGACACACCCACAGCCTCCTTTGCTAATTCCGAATTTTTCCACTCAGCTTCATGATGGAGGAGCTACCTTGAGATCTATAGTCACCCCACTTCTCGGCTCCATTCTCTTCCTCAGAGCTATTCCATCCACTCCTTTGTCCTCACTCACATGTAAATCTGTTAGTGCCAGAGCTGAATAGCTCACTACCTACTAGGTATCAACCTATAAACACCCAGCAGACATCTTAGACTTAACTAGTTGAAAATCAAACTAAATACCGTTCCCTTCCTTTTTCTGCTGTACTCAGGCCTCCAGTTCTCAGAGTTGCTCATCATCAGTAAGAATTTCCATGTATCACATAAATTGCTTCACCTTCTTTGAAAAGAAATCTGGAAGACTTAGTTATAATGAAAAGTACATATACTGGCCAGACACAGTGACTCATGCCTGTAATCCCAGCACTTTTGGAGGCCGAAGAGGGTGGATCATTTGAGGTCAGGAGTTCAAGACCAGCCTGGCCAACGTGGTGAAACCCTGTCTCTACTAAAAATACAAAAACTAGCTGGGCGTGGTGGCAGGCACCTATAATCCCAGCTACTCGTGAGGCTGAGGCAGGAGAACCATTTGAACCCAGGAGGCAGAGGTTGCAGTGAGTTGAGATCACGCCACTGCACTCCAGCTTGGGTGATAGAGTGGGACTCTGTCTCCAAAAACAAAAAAAAAGTACATATACCTTTTAAGCCAGCAATCCTACTTTTAGACTCTATCTTATTGAATTCAAAGTACCTCTCTATATAAAGAGATATTTGTAAGGATGCTTATTGTTAGTAGTGACAGAAAACTGGGAACAACCTGAATTCCCATCAGAGCAGAATAGATGGCAATGAATTATGGCCATTTTGCAGCTCTTCAGTGTGAAAACGCATCTATGATATATTCTGAAGTGAATAAAGCAGCTTGCAAATTAATATGTACATCATCCCATTATTATAAAAACAAAAATAACAAAAAACTCTACCTGTGTATATGTGTTTGTGTGTTTGAATGGACATAGGAATGGAGGGATAGTCAGCTGACTTAATGTTATTTCCCGGGGTGGGGTGTGGTGGGGATGAATGAGCACGTGTTGCCTTTGTAATATTTGAAAAAAATATTTAATTGCTCATCGTTCCATATTTCTTGCTAGTCACTCAAGTAGGAATCTTAGCATCACGTTAGACTCCTCCTTCCCCCTTCCTTTTGCCAATGATTCATTGTTTCTGTGTCTCAGTCCTTCACTGGACTGTGAAGGCATTGAGGGCAAGGCCTGTGTATGGTAATGTTGTCTCCTGACTAGTACCTTGCACATTTCTTTCAACATACAGTTATTGACTTGAAATAAAGATTTTAGTGTGTGATTTATCCAGTTTTCTATTATACGGATATCTCTTGGTTTTTATTTCTAATACAGAGGGATGCCAGTGCTTTTGCCAAAATCCTTAAATCATATACCACCCTCCCCCACCTGCTATGGAAAATGTGGCCTTGGGATATGCAATATTACTTCATGTACTCTTCCATCCTAGGTTGAGTTACTTAGTCTTCTCCTACACATATTTTTACCCACCTCTGCATCCTGCTTTCAGTATCACTTAGAGCTCTTTGGATAAGAGGCAGCCAAATGGGGTAAATGGGGTAACCATCTCTGAAGGCCTGTGTGCATATGTGCACTGAAGTCAGCATAGAACAGTATCTGTGTCAAATACATGATGAAGAAGTTGGCCAAACATCCAGGTATTTCCTGATGTCAAATATTTGGCAATGTGAAACAGATATTTTAAAACCAATTTCTATATTTTGTTTCCTCTATATTAAAGATTAAATAGAGAACTCAATCTAGGGAACCTTTCACCACACATGTGGCCTTCTTCATATACGTATACCCACACACGTGCACAAACACGCTGCTGCATTGCACTTTACTTGAACTTCAATTTGCTGAATCATGATTTAACTGGCTTTGCTCCTATGGCTTTCCAGGACTGATGGCTAATGTCTGAGTTGCCTGAAAGGGGAGTGGCAGCTGTTTGGTCAGATTTGATGGATGAATTGCTCCACTGATCTTTCTACCAGTTCTGCATGCACTGTTTCATCCTGCATTCCAGAGCTTTGACCAAATTCTGATACAGAGCTCTGTGATTGGCCATCCTCAGTTTGTTGGATTGCGCAGCACATTGAATAACCAGGCATGATGTCATTTGCATGCAAAGTAAGAGCAACACATGATCTCTTACACCAGATTGAGTTAAATCATCAAGCTGCTATTTATATCCCTAACACTTCTCAGGCTGAGAGTGCAACAGCATAGCAGCAGGTATCAATTACAATCCTCGTTTGTTCTTGGAAGTTGCTAATAGGGGAAGTAAGACGCTCTTCCTTATCCACAAGATCCCTGCTTGTAAGAGAGAGAATTTGGCATCCCATTGGGTAATATAAACTTTGCAAACAGTAAGAAATGAGTAGTTAAAAATAATTGACTGGAAACCTATGGTGGTTCCTAAAGAATGCTACCCTTTTTGATGATCTCTATATATAGTTATAAGGTTCTAGGCTGAACATAGTCAACAGACAGAATTTTATGCAGGAGTTATGCTTCTTGAAACTGCTCTCTGTGTATTTTGCATCTTTTAAGAGTTGATGTCAAGCTAGTAACACTTAAGGGGTTTCCTTTTCCTATATTGGTAGTGAGTTCTGAATATGGCCTTCTCACTCCAATCAGTTGGCTACTCCGATTTAAGTCAAACCATTGGAAAGATATTCTTATACATCTTGCCTCTTTACTGAGCCCTCCTCTCCTACCACCCTTCTCTCCAAATAAACAGGAAAGGCAACCCCAAGCAACAAAATATCTTTTGAATGAGCATCGTCTCCTACCATCAGAAGTTAGTGGGAGCTTTGCCCAGGGAGAGGAATTAGAAATCAGCCTATAAAAATAAATGAATCTGTTTCCATAGTGACAGGAATCTTTCTCTCCATAGTTTTTATCCTGTGTTCTCCCACAGATCCCTTAGGCAGAATAACAATAAAGTCGAAGACAACATTTTATTATCTTAATGGATTCTTAATTTAAAACCAAAAGCCTTTAAATTATCTTCCCAAAGATACCATTGACCATAACTTTTGGAACTGAATACCTGAACGTAGTTGCAGGAGGAATATCATCTCCTAGAACCCTAGCCGAGCAGGAGGGATGAAATGAGGACGACCTCGTGGGTTACACATGCATTTTGCATGCAGCCTTTCCCGATGAGTAACACACCTGCCATGTTTAATATTGCATTGGTGAAGAAAATGTGCATCTGTCTGTGTTCATCTGCTGAGTGAAATTTTGCACTGATGGAGCCTGTGTGTGGTGAACATGGCAGGGCTCCTTCATTACTTCCCTAAATTGTATTCCACAGCAAACAGGAGAAATCCATACCAGCAACAAAGCCCGAGCCACTGCTCAGCCACCAGCCAGCTTCAGGGGATCCTTCACCTTTGTTTCTGCAGCTACCACTAGGCCTGCCTCTGCCATCACACAAAGAAGGCTCAGAGAGGCCCAGCAGCTATAGTTTCAAAAGCATGGCTGCAGAGACAAAGGACCCAGAAGAATAAATTCCTGGGCAGAGTTGTCCTAGGATGCAGGTGAGGAACTGGGAGCCCCATGAGGAATACCGAGCTGGTGGAAATGTCCTCTACATACATGGCAAACTCATAAAGCAGGTGGTCCATGTGTGGAATGATGCAAATGACATGAATAGGAATTATTTCAGGATTGTTGCAAAACTGAATGTGAAAGGGCTCAATAAATATCCTTGATTTTCCACGAGAAGTCATCTCAATGGGAAAAAACGTCTTGACTCTCTTAATTCCATATAAGCATGGATATATGTCACAGTTTTCTTGGAAAAAATTGAGAGTCTCATGCCTGTTGCCCAGGATAACTTTTTTGTTTTTTGAGATGGAGTCTCGCTTTGTCACCCAGGCTAGAGTGCAGTGGCGTGATCTCGGCTCACTGCAACCTCCCTCTCCTAGATTCAAACAATTCTCCTGCCTCAGCCTCCTGAGTAGCTGGCATTACAGGCGTGCACCACGATGCCCGGCTTTTTTTTTTTTTTAAACGGAGTCTCGCTCTGTCACCCTGGCTGGAGTGCAGTGGTGTGATCTTGGCACACTACAGCCTCCACCTACCGGGTTCAAGCGATTCTGCTGCCTCAGCCTCCTGAGTAGCTGGGATTACAGGTGCATGCCACCACGTCCGGCCTTTTTTTCATATTTTTCAGTAGAGATGAGGTTTTACCATGTTGGCCAGGCTGGTCTCCAGCTCCTGAACTCAAGTGATCTGCCTGCCTTGGCCTCCCAAAGTACTGGGATTACAGGCATGAGCCACCACGCCTGGCCCCCAGGATAACTTTTAATGCCACCCTTTCCCATTCTCACAAGCATCTCAAAGGTTTGAATGATAAATGCCAAGGCCACCCTACTTATAGTCCAACATTGTAGGTCTATTCTTCCACCACTGCTATTTTCTCTTTCTATGTCTTTCTGTATATACACATGCTGTTTCAAGACTTGTGTGACTTTCCAATAATGGAGCAGCTGCCAGGTGTATAGACCCTTTCAAACTAAAGATAAGTGGAGCCATGAAGACATTTTTCTCAAGATGAAAAGTAGAGAATGAAGGCATTCCTTCTTTCTTATGGTGTAATACCAAAGTTGTGTAATAATAACGCATTAATTAGTTTGTCACGCTAGATGTGAAGTTCTTGAGGACAAAGGGAGAATATTACTTATTTTTCTATTGTCGTGGGCAATTTATGGGCACGTAGCTGCAGTTGTAAATGAATGAATATGGCAGTATATAAGGAGAGGGTTTATTTGAGCCTAATACCAAATAAACTTTGGAGGAGGGGGGTTGAGTATTAATACATAGCAGTGGGATAGATGAGGCAGGAAAAAAGAATTTTGGACACTGTCATTTTTTCTCTTTTCATCATTTAACTTTTTCCTAATTATAAAATATTATATTTTCATTGTGGAAAATTTAGAAACAGAAATGAAAGAAGAAGAAAAAGAAGAAGAGGAGGAGGAGGGACAGGGAGAGGGAGAAGAAAGAGAAAGTGAATGAGAACAAGAGGGAAAAAAATCACTCACTTCCCAGAATAATCATAATTCACTTTCTGTGGTATAGATGTCTTGTGTTTCTCACTCGTATTCACGTATGTGTAAATGTGTGCCTGTATAGTCACATGATTTTTGGGATACAGCGTCTTATTAGGATCACTGTAGTTATCAGCAAGCTGTTTCATAAAATGCAGCTTTAGAATCAAGTGGAGAATTTATGTGAGTACCCCAAGTGGTGGGGGAGAGAAACTTGAAGAAATATTGGGGATTATCTTTATTTTATTTGGGCTGAAGAATGTTCTTTCCAAGGATATTCTGCCTTTGACAGAGTCGTTTGTCTCTAGGATCAAGTGAGTATAGTGGGAACACTGAACTTGGAATCAGAAGATTGCTACGTATATTCTGAATTAATCATTTACTTGTCTGACCCTGGGTTAGTTTTTTAACCACTTCAAACCTCAGTTTTATCACCGTGGAAGTATCTATTCTTACCACATAACAGCAATGTGAGAATCAAATGAAATCCGAAACATACTTGACAGTATCTAGAACATAGTCAGTAGGTGGTGGCTGATATAAACAGAGGTAGATATATTCTTTACAGTTCCTTATGGAATGGTGTTGGTGGGGAAAACATAAGGTTTGGGACATGAAGATGGTTTGAGATTGTGTTTAGCCCACAAATGATGTGATTATGAAGCAATTCGTTTAATTTATTTTGAGCCTTAGTCTCCTCATCAACTACTTGAAATCGTTTCTATAATGACATGTTAATGTAACCAATTTTACATAACAATGATGGTAGTTTTCTTACTGGGAAAGTTGGAAACAGAAGGAAGAAGAGAAGAGGGAGGAGAAAAGAGAGTATTCTATAATGCTATTCTGAAGATAGATGAGAAAATGACATTTTATTACTAAATATCATCTCTCAAATCCTGTACCTTCAAATTGAGGCTATATTGTTTTCAACCAGGGCTATACGCCACAATCACTGAAAGAGTTAAAACAAATAAACACAATGCCTGAGACCCAGTTGAATGAGAATCTCTGAGGGGTTGGGCTGGATATCATGTTTTTAAAAGCTCTCAAGACCATTTTCATAGGCTGCCAAGGTTGAGAACTGCTATGTGTCCATGCCTCCAAAGGAAGCTATCGGTGGGAAGCATGGCTGATTTTTACAACTCAGGGGGCTTGGACAGGAAACTTGTTGATACCCAGTACCGCATGTTGGCAGGAAGATGGAAAAGCTGGGAATGGACTGATCAGAGCTGGTGGAGCCAACCTGTCGATGGAAAGTAGCTTCCTCCAAAGTTACAGGTGCTTTAAAGCATAGAGTTCAAAGACAGTGGTGTGCTCAGCTCGGCAGGGAAGGAAGGCCCCTGTGAATTTCAGAGGTATAGGATCGTTGCAGTTCTGGGCATTCCTCCCATGTCTGGATGGCTGCAGCACCCCCCTCCCTGGTTCCCTGGCTCTAGTCTTAACCCTCTCCAAGCTGTTTTCCACACAGTCTAGCAGTTTTTCTATTCTAGTATAACAGATTACCACAAGCACAATGGCATAAAGAAACACCCATTTATTAGCTCTCATTTCTGTAGGCAAGGGGTAGGTGGATCTCTGCTCAGGGTCTCACTAGGTTGAAATCATGGTGTTGCTTGACTGTGGTCTCAGCTGGAACTTGGGATTCACTTCCAGGCTCATTCAGGCTGCTGGCAGATTTCAATTCCTTTCCATTGTAGGACTGAGGACTGAGGTGCCATTCCCTTGCTGGTTGTTAGCCAGGGCCCTCTCATTTCCTACAGGCCATTCCCATTGCTTGTCACATGGCCCCAGCCAGCAATGGAGAATCGTACTTATATCCAATTTATCAAAAGAGCTCAGGCTGGGCGCAGTGGCTCACACCTGTAATTCTAGCACTTTGGGAGTCCAAGGCTAGTGGATCACTTGAGGTCAGGGGTTCGAGACGAGCCTGATCAACACAGTGGAGACCCCATCTCTACTAAAAATACAAAAATTAGATGGGCATGGTGGCACGTGCCTGTAATCCCTGCCACTGAGGAGGCTGAGGCAGGAGACTTGCTTGAACCAAGGAGGTGAGGTGGAGGTTGCCGTAAGCTGAGATTGCACCACTGCACTCCAGCCCAGATGACAGAGAGAGCCTGTCTAAAAAAAAAAAAAAAAAAGAAAGAAAGCTCAGTCCCTTTTTTTTTTTTTTTTTTGAGACGGAGTCTCGCTCTGTCACCCAGGCTGGAGTGCAGTGGCGCAATCTCGGCTCACTGCAAGCTCCGCCTCCCGGGTTCACGCCATTCTCCTGCCTCAGCCTCTCCGAGTAGCTGGGACTACAGGCGCCCGCCACCACGCCCGGCTAATTTTTTGTATTTTTAGTAGAGACGGGGTTTCACCATGGTCTCGATCTCCTGACCTCGTGATCCGCCCGCCTCGGCCTCCCAAAGTGCTGGGATTACAAGCGTGAGCCACCGCGCCCGGCTCAGTCCCTTTTAAGGGCTTACCTGATTAGGTCAGGCTCACCAAGGATAATCTCCCTATCTTAAAGTCAACTGATTTATGACCTTAATTACATCTGCAAAAATCTCTTCTGTATACACACACACACACACACACACACACACATATATACACACATATATATCTCAATTATATAGTATATACTAATATAATAATATGTACTATATATAATATACACTAATAATATATAATCTGTACTAATATCCTATATAATATATTATATATAATATATATGTACTAATGATACCTAATATATATCAATTATCATATCATATGTTATGTTATGTTATATATTAGTGTTTACTTCAATAACTGAGAGAAGATATGGGTACACTTGGGCTGGGAGTTTGAAGAACTTAGGATTTTGCCTACCATATAGTCCTAATATATGCTTAAAACTTTTCAGTGGATGCTCTTCGCCTGCTGAATAAAGCCCATGTTCCTTAGCATGCCATCTAATACTGCATAATCTGGCTTATGTATCTACACTTGTCTCTAATTACTGTGTCCCTGCACCTCATTTCAACTACACTATATGTGCACCAATTTGTTCATATTTTTGTGGCTTTGTATACTATTTTGTTTCTTGATTTTGAGCTTTAGCTAATGCTATTTCCTGTGCTTAGAATGCCTTTCCTATCTGTATTCACATGAAAAACTGTTTGTGACCCAGCACAGCTTCATCTCCTCCAGGGACCTTTCTCTGGATTTATTCATTCACTAAGCAAATATTTATTGAGCACCTACTACGTACTGTCCTAGGCACTGGAGATACAGCAGTTAATCTGACGATGTTACTCTGTCTTGCAGAGTTCACCTTTTAGTTGGGAAAACAAGCAAAACACAAAAATAACTCTACAATTTGTCAAATGGTGATAGTGCTATGAAAAAGAATAAAACAAAATAAAGAGGCAGAAGGTGATGGGCATGTTGTCATTTTATAAACCATCAACCTGTAATGCTTCTGTCATAGGTGACATTTAAGCAGAGACCTGAAGGAAGGCAGGGAGTAAACAATGCAGAAATGTGAGGCAGAGCCTCGGGGGCTTTGCCCTTGCTGTTTCATTTTTTATCCATTATTTGCTGAATGTTTGAATGGGAAAGGGGGTGCAGGGAGTATTCTAGGCAGAAGGAACAGGAAGGGCAAAGGCTCTGAGGTAGGAAGTCCTTCAATGCTCAGCTAATGAACATTAGGGATATATATTGATTTAGTACTGTAATTAGAACTGAAACTAGAAAGCTCTCATGGTACAACTCTAGGGAATAATAAAGTACACTCGTCCACCTTCTTTCTCTCTTTTCTTCTATTTCTGGTTCCACCACCCGGTGTCAGATTTGTTTTCCTTTCTTTGCTCTAAGGCTTTTTCTGCTTACTTACAGTGTCTGTTGCTTCATGATTTTGCATTTCATGTGCCTTGCCATGAACCCAACTCTGCTTCATGGTGCTTTTTCTTCAGCTTTAATTTATACTACCAACTGGTATAGTCTGCCTGCATAATTGAATTCAAATTTAGGAGACAGAGAACTTAGTTATCCCAGCTCATCTTTCCTTTTTTTTTTTTTTTTTTTGAGATGGAGTTTCACTCTTGTTGCCCAGGCTAAAGTGCAGTGGTGCCATTTCCGCTCACTGCAAACTCCACCTCCCAGGTTCAAGCGAGTCTCCTGCCTCAGCCTCCCGCGTAGCTGGGATTACAGGCACGCGCCCCCACACCCGACTAGTTTTGTATTTTTAGTAGAGACGGGGTTTCACTATGTTGGTCAGGCTGGTCTTGAACCCCTGACCTCAGGTGATCCGTCCACCTCGGCCTCCCAAAGTGCTGGGATTACAGGCATAAGCCACCGTGCCTGGCCCTCATCTTTCTTTTAATACCAGCAAGCCAAAGGATTAGCTTGGCTCAGATGGTGACATTAGTTTAATTACCTGAACCCTGGATGAGGGAGAGAGGAGGGAAGAAAAGAAAAGGAATTGTGTGTTTAAAATGTGGCTGCTTAGCTATCAGGGGTTAGAGTGGACAAAAGTCCCTTGAAAGATAGTTTGGGTGAGCAGACACCAAATGACTTCTCTAATTCAGGAAATGAGACACATTCTTCAGGAAGATTGAAGGTTTACTAGGGAGCTTAACTATCAGCACTAAGTACCAAGAATCAAGAGTAGCTTGTGAAAAAAAATAGAACCAATACTCAAGAGTGCAGCAAAGACAAGTTTGGAACAGGAGAAGGCAGTGAGCAGTTGGCAAAGGAGTCAAAGAAATATCACCAATGGAGGCTGATCTGCTTTCTTTTCAGAGGCTAGTATCTGCCACTACTTTATTGGGCAATGAAGGAAATAGGGCAAATTCTCGAGGTCATATGCATATAAAGAGATGTATTAGACTAATCCAGGAGAAAAACCGCAGGGAAGCCGAGTGTTAGTCCAGTGACAGTGAGTACGTTCTGGTCCTCATTCACTGAAGACTTACTTGGTACCTGGCGCTGTCATAGATATCAGGAATATGTCAATCCTTCCCTGCCCTAGACGCTCCCTATCCCCCTTCCTTGATTTATCTTTGTTTCTCAAACTTTTAACTTTCTGAAACACTACCAATTACACTTACTGCTGTTTTATGTCACCCCTCGAATCTAAGTTCCATGGAGTCTAAGCTCCATGAGGGCGAGACGTTTTCTGTTTTGTTCAGTGTTGTATTTGCAGCATCTAGAAAATGCCTTGTTCAGTCATTACTTGTTGAACAAATGAATGAATTGCATTGATTATCTGAGTTACTTGCACAGAACTGAAGAGATATCACATTTACGTCAAAAGGTGTCTGAAAACTAAATAATGATAATTACATGAATGTTATTGCACATGTAAGAACAGCACTTAAGGCAAATTTTTTTTCATTAAATTGAAGGGAAACAACTACACTCAAAGGTATAGTCATTGGCCCACTCAAGTGATTCAGTCAAGACTTACTGGCCTGCCATGAAAATTTGTACCTGAACCAGTACCTTTCAATACTCACTTCCTTTTCCCTCATAGAAAGGGAATTTGTTTTTAGCCCCTAAAATCTCAGTGGCTTAACTCAATACAACATATGCAGTGCTGGGTTGCAGGAGGTTTCAGGAGGTCCTGTTTTTGTGAAGTTGCTCCAGCAGAGTCCATCTTTCTGAATAGAGATGTTCATGTGGACCTGATCCCCTGAGGCCCGTTAAGCAAGACAGGCAAGTGCACCTATCTTCTAAAAACAACAGATTCTGGCTTTTTTTTTTTTTTTATCTTATTATGAAGGAAATTCCATCATATCAGCCCAGCCACTGACCTTGAACACTCAGGCCTGGCAGGAGGAGCTGTGCACAGTGTCAACTGGCCCAATTTTTATAAATTCACCCTGTTCCTCATGGTGAATTTATAAATTCCTCATGGAGCAGGGTGAATTTATAAAATGTTTGCAGGCAGTAGTTGTAAAAGTAGGCAGTGCCAGGAAACAATTAAGACATTTCCTATTTCTCTCAAAAGTTTTAAATTATAATTTCTGGGTAGACTAATTGACAAATTGGCTCATATAAGGAAAAGAAGTTTACTTATATAAGACTATTAAGAAAGAATATTAAGCATTATAAAATAACATTCTTTTTCATTATTATAAATATATGTCCATAATAAATTTTTAAAAGAGAATACAGAAATGCACACAGAACACAATTCAGCAACAAGGACTTAAAAAATATTTTTACTCACTTGTTTTTTACGAGGCAGAATGGTGGGTGCTAGGGATACAGCAGCAAGGAAAACAGACTTCTTGCCCCCATGGAATACTATTCAGAGATCATAACTGTTAAACAGTTAAATGCGAAATTGAAATCAGTGTCTTTTGACTTGACTCCTGATTGTAAAGAACAGGGACCTTCTTTTATTTGAACACACACATTTAACTTTAGGACATTGAAGCAAATGGGCGTGGCCATAGCTTACAGCTGCTTTGGGTGTAGCCTATTCTCAAATCAGAGTCACTCTCAGAGTGCATCAGACCTTCCAAATCAAGACACATGCATTGGAATGATATCATAGGCTATGAAAAGCAAATAAACAGCTGCATCTGCAACATGTTTTTTACTAAATTAACATAATTCATAGCTATATTTCAAATGTGTGGATGCCACCCATAGAAAATAAGCAGGCAAGTGAATCCTCTCAGTTTATTATAAAGTTTAATATTAAGCTGAATTCTTGACTAATGGTAAAACTAACATTGACATTAGCTAGATTCCAACTTTCAGACAAAACAAATAGGTTTCACAGAGACCAGAGTTCAAGTTCAGCCAAAAGCAGGGGAATCTCCTGTATAAAAGTTGGTAAAATAACTCTTCCTTACTCTATGAATTCTGTCATAATGCTTTCTGTTACACTCTCATTAGTTGGTGGTTGGTACTAGAACTTCTCAATTCTTATCAGGTCAAGTAGAGTCCAGATATAGACCAATTGTAATAATAATTTAAAGTTGATCAACTTTTGTTTCTATTTTTTAAACTATTTATATGCATATACTAATATTAACAGATAAATTGTAAAGTTAGAAAGAGAATGCTAAGAAGAATACGATGGCTGTGTTGTCGTGTCTTATTTGTATTTTTAGCTTTTCTCTAAGAGTTTAAGTCAAGAGGATCATTAAATACGTTGGGGAATGGGAATTAGAAGGTAGGTGATTCAGGAAGACTAAATACCAGGTTGGAGACACCTTTGGCGGTGAGGACACCTAAATACCAGGTTCCAGATCCACAGTGCTGACTCATTCTCTGAGTTCCTTAGCTGAGTTTTTTTTCTTTTTCTTTTTTTTTTTTTTTTTTATAAATTTCAGAGCCTAAATGGATTGTTCTCCATCAAGAGCTGAATTTTACCTCAATCTGTTTTTAGCTATTGAGTGAATTTTCATGGTTCAGAAATCATCTTTTTAAAATTATGATTATAAATTAAAAACTAGGGATGCTCAGAAAGAGTAGACTGTCCATTCAGAATATTGAGGATTGGAAGGAGTGTTACTTGAATTACTGGGGTGTACATTTTCCTGGTGCTGCGCAACTGGGCTTTGCATCTGCTGAGTGTCTGCCCTTCTCCAGGAGAGGCTGCCTTTCTCTGACAGTGGGAAGGTATTTCGTTGCCTGTGAATATGACTGAGGATGAAGTATATTAAGATATTCAGGCTCACTTGGTGTCATTCATGAAGGAGTCAGCTGCCCACATTCTGAAGACTTAAAGTGGCACTCCTGGAAGTAGCAGCTGGTATGCATGTGGCTGCCAAACACTCACATCAGCCTAAACTGCAAAAATAGAAAGTACCAACACCAAAAATTAGCTTTGCATTTGGATGGATGGCACAGTTTTCACTTCTCTTTAAGGCTGATTAATTATACAATTTACATGTAGCAATCACTTGTAAATTATAAGCAGAAGACAGCAGATGATACTGTAACTGTCTGCTCAATGGTAATTTTTAGAGAGAGGCTTTCAAAATAGAATTGGTTTATCAAACAATGTAATTAAATAGGCTTCAAAAAGAAAATACTTAAACTCTCCTTATTGCCCTACTTTACCCTTTCGTATTTGGCCGAAGGAAGTCCTTTCTTAGGGGTTGTAACTACTGACTTCCAAGTGGATTCCAATGTTGCCCTTTGATGTAACATGACTTTATAGGTGCTACATGATATGCAAAAATGACCTTAGTGTGTTCCAAATCTAGTCAGTTTTTAAATTTTTCTTTTTTATGTCATCTATGTTTTTAAAATCATAGAAACTTACAAAGCGAATTGAGGGAGATCTCATCCAAGGAAAAAATCTTATCAGGGGGGTCATGAACCAGTAAAACTTTATGCCAATCAAACATCAAAAATCAGTACCAATATAACAACAGCAACAAAGCCAAACATGTTTCCACACTGGCCAACCAACCGAAATATATCAATACTACAATATATAAAATTCCTACAGGTTAAGTTTATACAGTATTTGATAAGCTGATTCAAATTTTTTATTTAACTATGAGAATGAAATAAAAACATAACAGCAAACAAAATTATATTTCTTCTGTACTCTACACTCACCCTGAGAAAAACAGCATCTTTAAAAAAAAAGACTTGAGTGTAGATGGTGAAGAAATGTATGGTTTTTTTGTGACTTAGCAGCATTCTGACCTGTAATGTGTTACGGATGCAAAATATTTTATGATTATTAGTTAGCATTATTACCTAAGACTGTTTTTAGTTAAATTGGAGTGCAGTATCAGCAGCTGGCAGTGAATGAAGAATATTCACAAACAATTTGTCACGCACTCCACTCCCTGGAATGTTCCATCTTTCTCACGACACATCTACCCTCTTGCCTAGGATGCTCTACACAGACACTGGAAAAAAATAACCCTGGAACATAGCTAGTGATGTTTGAGGTTATTGACAGTTAACAGAATATGCTCTAAATACCCTTTATAAATGAACCAACTCTTTCTTGGGTTTAAAAATAATCTATATCAATGTGGTATATTGGTGAACAGCAGAGTCTTTGGAGACAGACAATCTTGGGTTTAATTTAAATCCTTCCTTCATCATTACTTATAGTTGATCTTAACTAAGTTATGTGAACTTATTAGATGTCAGTTTCCTAATCTAAATAAATGTGACTCATACCTGTTTCATAGGGTTTTGCCTAACATAGTAGCTTGCATAAAATCGGCAAGTTAGAATGATTAACTGAGATGATTTCTGGCTATCTACCTGTCTGTCTGTCTGTCTGTCTCTCTCTCTCTCTCTTATCTATCTAGGGATGTATGTGTGTGTAAACATGTGAATACAGTATCTGCTTGGCAAGAAGTCAACACAAGATGTTACATAATTGCCTTAGGGTCTTTCTTCTTGCTATTCTCAATCTGTAATTCTTCTCTCCACATTTTTCAGCTGTCTTGTAAAGTTCTTATTTGCAAGCAACAGAATCCAGCTCTGGGTAATGTTAACGGAAAAGTAAATGCAGATGTTCAGGCTCACCTAGTGTCATTCATGAAGGAGGTAGTGTAAATTTGGTATTCCAGAAAGGTACTGCTGGAGGTAGTGTAAATTTGATATTTCAGAAAGTTGGTAAAACCACTTTAGAAAACTTTTGGCATTGTCTATATTGAATAGATGCAGAGTCTATGATCTAGCAAGTCTATTCACATTTACAAACACCATAGAAAAATGTATATATGTGTACCAAAAGGTATAGACAAGGATGCTTATAGCTGCATTATTTGTAACAGCTTCAAACTGAAAACAATACAATGTCCATCAATAGTGAAATTGTGATATATTCACACAATACAATGCTACCCAACAATGGAAGTGAATGAATGAGAGCCATACACAATGGCATGATGAATCTCAGAAACCTAATATCAAGGAAAAAATTGCAGATCCAAAGAATAAATCCTGTATAATTTCATTTATGTAAAATTCAAGAACAGGGGGAGAAAAATGATGGTTTTAGAAATCAGGATAGTGCCTTCCTTTGGAGTAATGACTCATAGGAAATGTGGAAGAGTTTCCACCAAGATAGGGTCTTGGTTGGCCTTCAGGTTACTGAGCAGGTGGCCACTTGCCCCAGGGAAGGTAGAGATAGTATCTCTGTCCTCATTGGCCCAAGAGGTCTGGGAAAGCATAGACTGCCTTGCTTGGAGATGTGAGAGGAAAGTCAGTCCCACTAAGGGACATGAGATGATTCCTTGTCCTGAAACATGCACTATGTGTGCTTTTTAAATTTTTACCTTTCATAATAAAATTTCAAATAAAAATGTCATTGGCATTCATTCTCTCTACTAAAATAAATATTACTATCAATTTCTTTTTGTTTCTGAGAGGGAGAAGCTAGCATTTGTGTGATACTTTACATTCTAGTTTGAAACTCATGCTCATATGCTTTATCTCATGGAGTATTGCTTTGAGAACGAAACCAAAGTCAAGAATGCCTCTACCACTGTGTCTTACCAGAGTGGCCATTCCCAGTAAAACTTTGAGCTGATGAGGGCAGGTAAGAGAAATGGTAGTAGGGTTTTTATTTCCTTTTTAAAAAATCGGAGAGAAAAAAGTCTCAAACCCATATCTGATGCTGAGTTTTGTGCTCTTCCATCTGAATGAAATTTGGATAATGGATCACATTTTCTAATAAATAAAACAGCTAGTTTAACAATTAAAAAGTAAATGAGGCCAGGCACAGTGGCTCATGCCTGAAATACCAGCACTTTGGAAGGCCAAGGTGGGAGGACTGTTTGAGCCTAGGAGTTCAAGAATAGCCTGGCCAACATAATGAGACTCTGTCTCTACCAAAAAAAAAAAAAAAAAAAAAAAAAAAATTAATAAATAGCTAGTTGTGGTGGCACGCACCTGTGGTCCCAGCTACTTGGGAGGCTGTGGTGGGAAGATCACTTGAGCTCAGGATGTTGAGGCTGTAGTGAGTCTTGTTTGTGCCTTTGTACTCCAGCCAGAGCAACAGAGTAAGGCTCTGTCTGAAAGTGAGCACACAATGCTGTGGGATGAACCCTACAGCAGATGCTGCCCTGGGCACATCCACATAGGAGTCACCTCTAGTCTTATTCTAAAGTCAGCCCAGGGAGGGCTCTCCTGTTATCAAGAGAAGCACATCTATTGATAGGTCCATAACTGCTTTTGCAAAACACTATTTTCATTCCTAAGAATTATAATCATAATCATAATTAAATACCTAAAAGAATGTCAATTACATAGACAATATTTTCAGGAGTATTTACTTGCTTGCCCCATTAGATGGGAGATCAAAATGGAAAGGCCTGCTTTTGGCTTACAAATCACTGTGGTATAGAACACGTAATCAGGGAAAACCAAGACCCAGTTGTAGTGCAGTTGCAATCTGGGGTGCCCCACTGCACCTGCCCTCTCAATTGTAGTCACTGGTTACTCCTGTCTGCTCTATTTCCTACCAAAACCTGATTTTAAAAGTTTATTCTCCCTCAGCCACTTTCTCCTTATTGCGAATAAAAACCAATGTGCCATCTCTCCCAGGGAATTTTGCACATTAAGCCTTTTGCTAATTATTCATCACAGAATGAGGGTCTCCCTGCACCTCACCATCAAGAAAGTTCAGGTGCAGGTAATCAATGGGTGGGGCATCTTTAACCTTTGCACTTATAATTGCCCCACCTGTCTACTTCCTGAGTGGATTATGCCAATGGATTATCACTCTATCTGGCATGTCATCTGCCAACTTGCTCCACTTAATTTCTAGTAACACAGAAATTTTTAGGAAGACTAGTTAAGGTCTATATTTTTTGGAAATGTTACTACTATATGTGCTTCTTAGAAATATTAGTGTAATTCTGAGCAATCTTTTAGCTTCAAGGAGATTGCGGTATCTTCCACACTATGTTCAGAGCTGTTTGTCTTACAAGAGTTAGTTAAAAAAAAAAAAAAAAAAAAGATTCCACGGGTCACTATAAGAAAGATGTAAGATTATCAGCCAAAATTCATATGCTTGTGAAACAGAGAAAGCCCTGAAAATGGGAGAACAAAGGCTTATTCTCTTTTCCTTAAAAGTTGCATGTAAGTGTAAAGATGCATAGATATTTCTTTTTTTAATTATTTTAGCATTTGATAAAATTTATGCTAACATTGATTGATTTAATCTTTGAGAACAGAAATTCTGTTTGTCCGTATAATCTCAGAATCCAAAGCTTAACTTCAGCCTGTAGTTAGAGTATTCACAGGTGCATGGACCACATGAAGCTCCTGAGTTTTTAGACAGATTGTTTTTGGTGATTTTGGAATCCAATTTGACTATCTCTGTCACTTGTATTTTACCTGAGCTCCTGATTTAGAAAAAGTACTGCGATGTATCAAGCACAGTTTGTCATAGGACTCTAACATTAAGATACATTTCACTTAGAAGGCCATGAATGCCAAGACAATTTATATAGACAAACCAGTTTTTAAAACTGAATTTTGTCAGTTACTTTTTGTTGTTGTTGAGACGAAGTCTCACTCTGTCACCCAGGCTGGAATGCAGTGGTGGGATCTTGGCTCACCACAACCTCCACCTCCCTGGTTCAAGTGATTCTCCTGTCTCAGCCTCCCGAGTAGCTGGGACTACAAGCACATGCTACTACGCCCAGCTAATTTTTGTATTTTTAGTAGAGACACGGTTTCGCCATGTTGGCCAGGCTGGTCTTGAACTCCCGACCTCAGGTGATCCACCTGCCTTGGCCTCCCAAAGTGCTGGGATTACAGGCGTGAGACACCGCGCCTGGCCCAGTTACTTTTTTCACTGCTCACCAACAGGATTGGTGATTGTCTTGCCTGTGCTTTGATGTCTAGAAATGCTTTCCCTTTCAACAGGGCTCCCTTCATTAATTGCAGGGCCGCTTGCAAAATGTAAATGCAGAGTCCTTTGTCCAAAAAGAAGGGAAAAATATGTCATTCAATGTACTGAAACGTAAAGTGTTTTTTATTCTTCTGCAGTCTGTCTCTCAAGTTGTCATGGTGTTTTTTAAATTTGCTATTTGTTGTCATTCTAAGAAAAAATTTTAAATTAACATGAATGTTATCATTCATCTTTGTATAGTACAATGTCAGCTTTGAATGTAAATGTAAGAACATTTAATTCATATCCAGAATCACTGAAATTATACAATTTCTATTTTGTAGCTTGTACGTGCATATGTATTTCATTCTTACCCAAACAGTGGTGGACATGCTGTACAACTGACTCAACAGTGTTTATTACACTTCTTGATACACATACATTCTACCAACACTTTTTCTACTTTTGGCTAATATTGATGAGTAAATAAAGACTAAAAGGGAAAGGACTATATATTTCCTTATCTTTTTGTCTACCTTCTATGTCATTGTTTTCAGCATAAGTGGCTAATACAAGAAAATAACATAAATTAAAAAGCATGGCCGGGCGCGGTGGCTCACGCTTGTAATCCCAGCACTTTGGGAGGCCGAGGCGGGTGGATCACGAGGTCAGGAGATCGAGACCACAGTGAAACCCCGTCTCTACTAAAAATACAAAAAAAATTAGCCGGGCGTGGTGGCGGGCGCCTGTAGTCCCAGCTACTCGGAGAGGCTGAGGCAGGAGAATGGCGTGAACCCGGGAGGCGGAGCTTGCAGTGAGCCGAGATCGGGCCACTGCACTCCAGCCTGGGTGATAGAGCAAGACTCCGTCTCAAAAAAAAAAAAAAAAAAAAAAAAAAAAAGCATATGATAAGGTTCCTTGGTTGTTTGTGTTTCTTATAACACCACTGCTTTCCTATTGCATACGAAGCAAGTTCTGGTTCAAGCGGAAGGCATGATCTCTTGGAGTTGTCAGCATCCTTGTTTACTCAGTTGAAGATATAACCTTGTACTTGCTTTGAGTCTTCCTGAACTCCCACACGTTGTGATTTCACTGGAATTGTATGCTTACGGGGCACTGTGCACACTATACGCAAATGGGGTGTCAGGGAGCAACAGACATGCACATGGTGCTCATCCCCTCTGCTCATGTGCATCTTCCATTGTTCCATCCACCTTCACTTATAAAGCCAAGTTTAAGAATACAGTTATTAAGAATTTTTAAATGGCAACAACATAGCATTATACCAAGTGGGGGCCCATCTGAGGACCAAGCTCAGTGCTACTGTGCAGATCAAGCATTCATAGAGCTGGCCTTGAATGAACTATTGCAAAGGTAACTTGTTGCCAAAATGTCATCCAGAAGGGCATCCTACTATAATTTATTTATATCTGGATTATTTATTCACACCACCTGTGCACATTTTGTTCTTTTGACGTGGAACAAAAGCAGCACATCTTATTCTAAAAGATGAAACCCTGCCTCGCCAATCAATATGGAGGGTTTTTTCCTTTGATAGGTACCTTTCCTTGCCCATTCTCCACCCAAACTCTAAAGGCACCTTCATGGTGTTCTTCTTTTATTTTTTATTTTTTGGACCACAAAGACACAAGACTAACATGGATCTGAATACATGAGGAAGATGAAGTGAGGGCATTCACTAAGCACAGGCACAGAGCCAAGTCATATAAAAGAAAACTTTAATTTTGTTCTACAGTTAGTTGTGGGAAACTGACTGATTCTCTTGAATCTGACCTCTTTGTAAACTCAGATTCCATCATCTTGTTTTAGCTCCCAGGATCCTGCCTGATCTCTGGGCTTCCAGCCTCGCAGCCTCAGACTGTTTTTTTGTTTTATTTATTTATTTATTTTGAGTTTTGCTCTTTTTGCCCAAGCTGAAATGCGGTGGTGTGATCTCGGCTCACTGCAAACTCCGCCTCCCAGATTCAAGCAATTCTCCTGCCTCAGCCTCCCAAGTAGCTGGGATTACAGACATGTGCCACCAAACCTGGCTAATTTTTGTATTTTTAGTAGAAACGGGATTTCACCATGTTGGTCAAGATTGTCTCAAACTTCTGACCTCCAGTGATCTGCCCACCTTGGCCTCCCAAAGTGCTGGGATTACAGGTGTGAGCCACCACACCCAGCCTCAGACTCTTCTAATACATTCTTTACCATGACACCAATGTGATCCTTATAGGGCACATTGTCATCCAGACGTTCCTTGCCTAAAATATTTTTCTTGCTCTCCCTTGCTCTTAATTATCTTCATGATAATTAAGGTCCTTCATGGTTTAGCCCTTCCCAACTCTCCAACTTCCTATGTATCCTATGATCTTTCAGACAATGTGCAATTACTCAAATGTTTGCTCTCTCTTTCCTTTGTATTTGTGTGTTTACCCACTGCCTAAAAAACTTTACTCTCTTTTCTTTGCCTGCCCCCTTACCTGTCTTTTAAGAGTTATCTTAGGAATCCATCCATTTCTTTATTTAACTATTTACTTTTTATTCAAGAAGTATTTCTTGAGTACCTGTGATAGGCCAGGTGCTGTGCAACAGTTTTGGGATATAGTGATGGACAAGAACAGAAAAGCCCCTGACCCGGGGGAAGCTGAGAGTCATCAGGGGTGGAGACAGATCATATGTGCTTTCTCTCGAAAAGTCACGCAAATACGTGTACCAAAAAAAAATGCCCAAATTAATTAAAATTATGATAAGGGTCACAAAGGAGAAATGTTTTCTGGAATTAGAGCATAGAAGCAAGTCAATATAACCCAATGGAAATTACAGTTGAGCTGGATACTGAAGGGAAGATTGGATGAATTTAGAAAGGAAAGTGAAGAGTTGGATGCCAGGAGGTGGATATGTGTTTTTGTTGTTGTTGTTGTTTGTTTGTTTTTTTATTGGAAGAGAGAAGAGCATAAGGAAAGGTTCTGGGACAAGAGAGAACTTGATATTCAAGGTGCTAAAAGAAGGAGGAAAATGGTGCAATATAAATTGGAGAGGTAGGAAGAGGCCTGGCCAAGAAGGGCCTTCTAGATCAAAGTGAAATTTTAGTCTGCATCTAAGAGCAGTGGGAAACTTCTGAAGTGTTTGGTTTAAAGAGGAGGAGAACAGAGTGGAAGGATCATACTTCAAAATTTTTTAAAGAGCTCTCTCAGCCATCATATCAAGAACAGATCTGAGGGGGGGAGCAAGAATCAAAAGTCTTCCACATTTCCAAGAAAGAGATGTTTATGAGGGAAAGTAGAAAGAAGTGGGAGTTACTACTTCTATAAAGATTTGTTGATTTCCCTAACCCTTACCCCCTCTACCTTCAAGTCTGGTTTAGAACTTCGTTCCTGTGTTCCAGTGGAACCCTGTGTTTTTCCATTTAATCTACACAACAACCTTGCCCAATGGTCATTAGTAGTATCTCCACTTGGTGTCTCAGGAAGTTTAAGGTTTAGAAAGATGTAGCAACATGCCCAAGTCTCTGCGAGTAGTAGATGGTGGAGCCAGGACCAATGAGAAGGGGAGATGAAGGCATGAGAAGGAACAGAGGGATAAATAAGTATAGTGTATGCATGGGAGACAGTAGAAAATTTTAGCTGTAACAAAAAGTTAAAGTTGAGATAGGAAGACAGGTTAAGGCCAAAATGTAATGCAAAATGTACACCAAAGAATAATGCATTTAAAAGCAGAGCTCAAAAGTGGTGAATGCTCTTTGTGCCTTTTGGTTCTGAGCGATACCCTAACCTAAATTAACTGTCTCTCCTTGCCTGTCATCCACACTCTTATCATGTCCTTCCCTTTTCTTGTAATCCTAGCAAGATTCTGTACTTTTTGGTGCACTTCCTCACTCCTCCACTTCCTAGAAACGTGCCAGTTATCTAGCTCCACTTCCATTTCCAACCAATGGATAAGTTCCCATGATTTCTTCAGTCTGTC
Source organism: Symphalangus syndactylus (assembly GCF_028878055.3). NCBI lineage: Eukaryota > Metazoa > Chordata > Mammalia > Primates > Hylobatidae > Symphalangus > Symphalangus syndactylus. The sequence goes on from NC_072432.2 coordinate 56,513,108, forward strand.
CCCTCCTCTCTAGTCTTTCTGCTACTTTGCTAGTGCCGATATCCAGACATTAGCCTACCTTTCCTGGTTGTGGTACCAGCAGCCTAAATAGTTGCCTGGTTTGCAGTCTTTCATCCCCTCAAACGCATCCTCCTCTCCACTAAGGAAATCCACTGAAACATTGTTAAAAGAATCTTGTAGTTCTTGCCTTGCACCATCTCTCACCAACCCAGTATCACTTGGGAAGATCTAACAGCACCAGATTATTTGTGGTTCACAAAAAAAGTCTTCTTAACTGCTTTTATAAAAAGCAATTCTTTTTATTCCATACCTCTTTTCTTGCACTCGTGAAATTTCCTCCTCCTCAAACAGCATACATCTCTTTTCATATCCTCAGACCTGCCATCCTCTCCCACCCCACACCACTTCATTGTCACCTAACTTTTATTCTGTCCCCTTATACTCAGCTCCAGGGTCACCTCCTCCTGGAAGCCTCCCAGCAACAGGGGGTTCCTTTGTGTTAGATGCTCCTCCTTTTGCTCCCCCTGCATCTTCTGCATACCTCTAGCCTTAATATGTACCACTTCTTTTAAATAGAATTTGTTCACTTCTTTCCCCAACTACCCTTTGGGGAGCTCCTTGAGGGTAAGGCATAAGATATCCCCAGTGCCTGCTCAGCACTGCCATGCAGAACCCCACCCCTTCAGATGTCTGCATCTGATTTGTCACTGGTCACTGCAACACCCTTTCCCCAGTTCATTGGAAAACCTTTCCTACACTGACTACCTTCTGCCCTGAGTCGTTTTCACCCATATTGAAGCTCTTTTTTTTTTTTCCCTAGGATGCCTTATATTCGTTGGCTAGGGCTACCATAATATAGTACTATAGACTGGGGATCTCAAGCAATGGAATTATTTCCCCTCACATTTCTGAAGGCTAAAAGTCTGACATCGAGGCATGGGCTGTATTGGTTCCTCCTGAAGCCTTGTGGATGGCCGTTCTTTTCCCCAAGTCTTCACATGGTCTTTCCTCTGTACATATCTGTACACTAATCTCCCCTTCTTATGAGGACACCAGTCAGATTGAATTAGAGCCCACCCTAATGAGCTCATTTTAACTAATTACCTCTTCAAAGACCCTACATCCAAATACAGTCATATTAATATTTGTCATGTTCTGAGGTACTGAGAGTTAAGACATATGAATTTGGAGGGAAAGTCATTTAACCCATAAAATGCCTCTTACCCATTAATACCTTTCCCCAAATTTGCTGCCATTCTCAAGCAGCTCCCACCTGCAGAGATGCAGGTTACAGCATCCCTGCCTCCCTCTTTCCCTGTTATTGAAAGCACTGTTATGAGCTGTTTGCATTTCGACCCCCTTGGACCTCATAGATCTGGGATTTCGTGTATGAAGTTGACCTCCAGTGATACATGGGAACTATGGAAAATTATTTCTTCTTCTATGTGATGCTTTCACATGTCTGAATAGATGACTTCCTATTTTCATTTCCCTTCTTATTTTTCCAAACGCCTATAGAATCTAGAGTTTATATCATACAAGTGAATGGACTATCGTGTGCTGTAATATCACATGTTGTGGTTTGACATTCCAAAGACATGTATAAAAGATGGTTGATTGTTTTCAGACAAAGAAGATTGGGTCTTCCTTTTTATAAAAAATAAAATAAAATAAAAACAAATTATATACTATACTTTTTATTGCTGAAGAAATGAGCCACAAAGAGATTACATATCAAGTAAGTGTCAAAGCCAGTTTTCAAATTCAGGTCTTCAGACTACAAAGCCAACAATGTGCTTTTCACTATATCATTATCTTATTTATAAGGAACTTAGAAGCAGACATAAATATATTTCATAAGCACTTACTTTTATAAGCCTATGCCTATTTTATTAACTCAATTGATTACTTTTAAAAAATATTTTAAATATTTGTTCATTGTTGAAACTTTCATTGTATGTTTTATTTTAAATGAGTTTAAAACTTATATTTATAATTATGGTTTATAATAGAAAAGTATTGAATATGTTTACAATTGGCCGGGCGCGGTGGCTCAAGCTTGTAATCCCAGCACTTTGGGAGGCCGAGGCGGGCGGATCACGAGGTCAGGAGATCGAGACCACGGTGAAACCCCGTCTCTACTAAAAAAATACAAAAAAATTAGCCGGGTGTGGTGGCGGGCGCCTGTAGTCCCAGCTACTCGGAGAGGCTGAGGCAGGAGAATGGCGTGAACCCGGGAGGCGGAGCTTGCAGTGAGCAGAGATTGCGCCACTGCACTCCAACCTGGGCGACAGAGCGAGACTCCGTCTCAAAAAATTAAAAAAAAAAAAAAAAAAAGAATATGTTTACAATTTAAAGGTAAACATACTCATTTAAACTAATAAACTTCTAAATAATCTATTTTGTACCTTTTATAATTTTTATAATTGTTATGCTTTTTATTTAAGCATTTAAAAAATAATTTCAACTTTTAGATTCAGGGGTACATGTGCAGGTTTGATACATGGGTGTATTGCCTGATGCTGAAGTGAGGGGTAAGAATGACCTTATCACCCAGGTAGTAAGCATAGTACCCCATGTGTAGTTTTCCGGCCTCTGCCCTCCTTGCACTCTCCTCACTCTAGTAGTCCCCAGTGTCGATTGTTTCCATCTTTATTTCCATGAGTACCTAATGTTTAGCTCCGACTTATAAGTGAGAACATGTGGTATTTGGTTTTCTGTTCCTGCTTTAATTTGTTTAGGATAATGGCCCCCAGCTGCATTCATGTTGCTGCAAAGGACATGATTTCATTCTTTTTATGGCTGTGTAGTATTCCATGGTGTATATGTACCACATTTCCTTTATCCAGGCAGCTGTTGACAGGCACCCAAGTTGATCGCATGTCTTTGCTATTGCAAATAATGCTGCAATGAACATATGTGTTCATGTGTCTTTTTAGTAGAATCATTTATTTTCCTTTGGATATAGACTCAGTAACGGATTACTGGATTGAGTGGTAGCTCTGTTTTAAGTTCTTTGAGAAATCTCCAATCTGCTTTCCACAGTGGCTGAACTAATTTACATTCCCAACAACAGTATTTAAGTGTTCCCTTTTCCCCACAGCCCTGTCAGCACTTGTTGTTTATTGACTTTTTAATAATAGCCATCTGACTGTTGTGAGATGGTATCTCTTTGTGGTTTTGATTTACATTTCTCTGATGATTAGTGATGCTGAACATTTTGTCACATGTTTGTGGTCACTTGTATGTCGTCTTTTGAGAAGTGTCTGTTCCTGTCTTTTTGTACTTTTTAATGGGGTTATTAAGTTTTTGATTACTGAATTACGTTTTTTAAAGATTCTGGATATTAGACCTCTGTCAGATAGTTTGTGGGTCTTTCTCTCATTCTGTAGGTTGTTTACTCTGTTGATAGTTTCATTTGTTGTGCAGAAGCCCTTTAGTTTAATTAGGCCCCACTTGTCAATTTTTGCTTTTGCTGCAATTGCTTTTAAGGACTTGGTCATGAAGTCTTTGCCAAAGTCAGTGTCCAGAATGGTGTTTACTAGGTTTTCTTCTAGGATTCTTATAGTTTGAGGTCTTACATTTAAATATTTAACCGATTTTGAGTTTTGTATATGGTGAAAGGTAGAGTCCAGTTTCATTCTTCTGCATATGGCTAGCCAGTTATCCCAGCACCATTTATTGAATGGGGAATCCTTTCTCTATTGCTTATTTTTGTCAATTTTATGAAAGATTGGATATTCATAGGTGTACAGCTTTATTTCTGAGTTACCTGTTCTGTTCCACTGGTCTGTTTATGTTTCTGTTTTTGTACTAATACCATGCTCTTTTGGTTACTGTAGCCGTACATCATAGTTTAAAGCTGGGCAAGGTGATGCCTCCAGCTTTGTTCTTTTTGCTTAGAATTTCCTTGGATATTCAGGCTCTTGTTTGGTTCCATATGAATTTTAGAATAATTTTTTTTCTATTTTTGCAAAAAATGACATTGGTAGTTTGATAGGAATAGCATTAAATCTGTAGATTGCTTTGGGCAGTATGGCCATTTTAATAATATTGATTCTTGAAATCCATAAGCATGGAATGTTTTTCCGTTTGTTTCTGCCATCCATGATTTATTTCAGCAGTGTTTTGTAGTTCTCCTTGTAGAGATCTTTCACCACCTTGGTTAGATGTATTCCTAGATATTTTATTATTTTTTGTGGTTATTGTAAATGAGATTGTGTTCTTGATCTGGCTCTCAGCTTGAACATTATTGGTGTACAGAAGTACTACTGATTTTTGTACATTAATTTTGTAGCCTAAAACTTTACTGAAGTCACTTATCAGTTGTAGAAGCCTTTTGGTAGAGTCTTTAGGTTTTTCTAGGCATAGAACCATATTGTCAGAAAAGAGAGATAATTTGACTTGTTCTTGTCCTATTTGTATGCCTTTTATTTCTTTATATTGTCTGATTTCCCTGATTAGGACTTCCAGTACTATGTTGAAAAAGAGTGGTGAGAGTGGGCATCCTTGTCTTGTTCCTGTTCCTAAGGGGAATATTTCTAGCTTATTTACATTTCTATAAATTGTTATACTACTTATAAATACACATTTTTATATAAAATTCTTATAAAATTAGCAAAGAGCTAAGTTACAGTACTTAGAAAATATCTGCTGATTGACAATAGGTGAGGAAATCTATTTATTAAATTATAATAGAGATTCACTGATACCTGCTATTCTACTCTGAAGAAGGCACCAGGGAAGACTAACAAGAAAATATTTTTTATTAACATGAAAAATAATAGTACCACTTATTATGTAAGTTTATTTGCTGGACTGAATTTTAAAGTCCTCCAAACAAGCCTATGATATAGGTATTATTCCATTTTACATTTGAGGAAACTGAGGCTTAGCAAGGCTCATTAACTTATGGTCTCAAAGGTAGTAAGCTATGGAGCTGACATATTTCCGACTCCGTGCTCACTGTCTCACTGTGACACAAGCTGAAGAAATTATAGGATAGAGACATAGTCAGCGATTACTCATTGAAACCAGGAACATATTGGGTACAGGCACTTGAAGCCAGTGAAGCTCATAAAAGGGACATTGGTCATCTGACACTGAGTTACTTCACCTCTGTGGTGTTTAGTGTTCTAACTTATAAATATGAGGTTGATGATGGCAGTTCTTCAGGGATTTGCTGTTAAGCAAAAAAGAGTTGGATGTGTGTGTGTGTGTGTGTACATACATATGTACTATATCTCTAAATACATATATATATAGTACATACATATGTACTATACCTCTAATATATATACATATATAGTACATATGTATATATATATAAATGTATAGTACATATGTGTATATATTAGAGATAGCTGTATAAACCAGTTCGATCCTTTTGAAAAGCAATAATTGGATAGTAAATAAAAAGAGCCATAAAAATGTCTATATTTTTGGCTTGGAAATCCTACTTCTAGAAATATATTCTAAAGAAATGACTCAAAAGACAAAAATAAGACCATATGTAATTAAAGGGAGAAAATGGAAATGATAAAAATATATATCAAGATATAAAATACGTTATAGTCTATGTTGATGGAACATTTTGTAGTTACTAAATATTACAACTCTACAGACTATGCAACAAGACAAAATATGTAATATGTGGTGCTACGTGGATACAAGAGGTTAATACAAAGTGGTGTTCTAGCTTAATACACATGCATTTGGATAAAGCCTGGCAGAAAACTCCAAGATATGTGAGTATGGTGAAGGGAATGTGCCGTCTTCTTTCAGAAGTCCCATTAATGTGTAGTGTTTCTTGTTTTAATGTTCTTTGTAATTGTAGCCTTGTGGTAAGTACAGGTGGTGCTGAAGATGCATGAAACATGGGGAAGAAAGGTAACCGCACAAGGGACATTTTAAAAATCAGCATGTAAAACAACTAGGAAATAGAAATTTAAAGGCCAAAATTTAGCAGAGCATTTAAGGGAAATGGGTACTGAGGGAGGTGCTGAAGAATGCATTAGCAGGTCAGGCTCTAACAAGATCCTGCCAAAAAAAACTGGAAACCCAGAATGCTTGTGAGTTTGTTCTCCCCTGTGACCTTCTTTCTGCTGGCAAGCCTGTGATAATAGCCCAAAAGGAAGGAAGAAAGTGTAGCAGTTTGCACAGTTTACTTAAGTTCACCAAAAACTGTACTCGACTGTAGAAAAGGGAGGAAGTCTGGTCAAGCCTGAGTGAGTCAACATTTAATCACCCTCCACCCAGTTCTCCTCCCTTCCCAAGGCCACCTCAGCTTTATGTCTGTGTGCTTGACCCTTCCAAGGGAGGAACTCCAGCTGTGAGGGGAGGGACCAGCCCAAATCCCTATTGGTTGGTCTCAACAACCAGGTTGAGGGGCCAGAGAGAGCAGGGGCCAGGACAGCCGGTGATGATCTACATCACATCCCCTTTTAGGAATTTTCTTTTTCCTCTGTTTCCTCTGAGTATTTGAAAGGTCACAGCTCCCTCCATATCCTAGGCCCCAGAAAGAGCCCATAGCCTTTGAGCAGTGTGAGGAACAACCAAAGTGCTTTGTCATCAGTTTGTTGAAAGGTTTCTACCGAAGCAAGGTGCAGTTATTTTTGCTCCTTGAATAATGAATGACAGGGTGAGGTTGGAGATGGGAATAGCAATCTTTAAGGTAGAATCTGCTTCCGTCTCAAAACAGAACGCGCTGTTACTAGCCTTGAGGTGTGGGGAGGAGGGGCAGGCATTGGATGGATGTGAATATCCTTGTTTTATATGGAATATAAAATCAAGACTTCTGCGAGAGGAGGCATTCTTTCAGAATTATTAGGATAATTTGGGCTGCCTGGTGACTCAGCCTTAAGCAGATGCCACTTGGTCTGATCCCACTGCTCAATCAACTAGCTGAGCTTGCCAGATGATCCTCACATCTTTATTTCTTAAAAACCTTGATTATCGCTTTCCTTTTGCACCAGAAGTTGCTCTTATATTTCAGGCATCGGGATAAACACTGAAGGCAGTAATTACAGTTAAAGGCCTTAACAACTTCTTTGGTCTCCTTTAAGGGGTCCAATCTGGAAAGGTAACCCCAGATACCTTTCACGTAGAGATTTCTGAGAAGTTCTGTAGCTTTTTGGAGTTCTGTAGCTCTGAAGTTATTATGGGAAGAAGATAAGGGGACAATTACCCTCATTTTCCAGAGATCTGGAGAGGATGGCTGGTTTGCCTGAGGCTTCAACAACTTTTCTCTACTTCCCTGCTAGTCTCCTTATTCCAAGTCCATCCTCAGCGCCCACACCCCCACATTCCACAAATGGCGAGTTAGTGTGAAACACTGGTAAGCATCAGTCACCCAGACTGCGTGTGTGTACATACATATTCACCGTATCTCTAATACATATAATACATATATACATAGTACATACAAAACCCTGTAGGTGGGAAAAGCCTGAAATGAGGATAGGGGATAGGAAAAGGGGAATGCTATTTAATAATAACTGTATGTCCCTCATTGTTCTGTGTTTTGCATATGAACCCACTGTTTCAGAAGTTCCCTTTTATGTATGGCCCAGACTTATGTTTTCCTACCAAATAAATAATTTATAAGTAAGAAATCTATGTTTTGCAACTGCTGGGTTGTTTTGGTCTTAGGTATACCCAGTGTAAATGTATCAGGGGAATGTTTGGTCTAAAGAAAATCAGGCTGTGTAACACCCTAAGAAAGCTAGTTACATGTTGCCATAGCAACTGGAGGCGCCTCAGAGTGAAGGCCAGAGTTCTTTAGATTCATCTACTGCCTCTGCAGATTGACTTCCTTGAAACAGAATCATGTTTCACAATCATCAATACTGAACAGTTATTTTCATTTTTAAAAAGTTACAACCTTAAGTTGATATATTTTGGCTTTTTCTCTGGTGCCATTCAGTATCTTTTTACCTTTGGAAGGTGGGAGTTGGTAATGATATCTCCTTTGAAACTTTTATTCACGTACTCACTAATATTGCTGGGACCTGTGCCAGTGGGGTTTGATGGTAATTACTCTTTGATGGCTGGAACATGACCTGTGAAATGAGTTGCTGGTCTCACTTTAACTCCTAATGGACAGAAATCCGCGTGTCTCAGAACCCAACTATAACCCTTGTTTTCAGACCCCGGGAAGAAGTTAGCAATTTGAATGGCTTCTCCTGAGGGTAAACTATAGGGTCTGTTCCCCAGGAATTATACTTTGCCTTTCTAGACCACAGATATCATTGCAATTAGTCTCAAAATACTCTGTGAGATGTGTGTGAATAACACAAACCACATTTGCAGAGAGGGCCACCCTTTGAGAGTACAAGTAATTTGCCTTAGGGGAAGGGGGTAAGATAATTCGTAACAGCAGGACTAGAGATTCCAGAGGTTCATACTCCATTCCTTGCTAAGTCCACAGGAAAAAAAATCTTCCTTTTACTCAAGAAACACAGCCAATTAATAGACAGTGTGGGTGGGGATGGGTCAATATTTGTTGATTAATTTTTAAAGTTCGTTTTTATTTTATGGGGTTTATTGGTACCTACTATTAAGTTTTTTTTTCCCCCAATAACAAGTCTCTTGATGTCTTCTCTACCAAGACTGAAAAAACTGGGTGAAAAATGTGTGTAGTGAGAACTGGGGCTGGAGGTTGGAGAGGGCTGGATTTAGTGGGGTGTTTTAGAAATTAGTAAGGATATAAAGAAAAAGATTCGGCTGACAAAAGAAATAATTAATTGAAAAAAAAGAGCACACACATAGTGTAAGACCTGTTTTAGATTGTGAAGGATACAAGGTAACTAAAGCATGAGTTCTGTCCTCTGTAGCTCACATTCACAGCAGATAGTGACAAGTACTCTGTTTTAGTCAATTTTCTGCTGCTATAACAGAATACCACAGACTGGGTAATTTATACAGAGAAGCTATTTATTTGGCTCATGGTTCTGGAGGCTGGGAAATCTAAGACTATAGCACCAGTATCTGGTGAGGGCCCTCCCATGGTGGAAGGTGAGAGGAAGTGAGCACATGAGACAGAGAGAAAATGGGAGTTGAAATTTTCTTTTATCATGCGCCTACTCCAAAGATAACTTAACACATCCCCATGAATACAGCATTAATCTATTTAGGAGGGGAGAACCCAGATAGCCTAGTTACCTCTTAAAGGCTTCATCTCTTAATATTTTTACAATGGCAATTATGTTTCTGACATAGGAGCTTATAGGGGGCACATTCAAACCATAGCACACTCCAATAATAGTATTTTGAGACTTGGTAGGGAGAAATTCATTCTGACTCTAGTAAGAAGTAGAGAACAATAGTGAAATGTTTCGTAGGGAATTTGAGCTGGGCTTTATAGAACAAGTAGGAATTCACAGGCAGATATTACAGAAAGGCTATTTTAGGAATCGTGAGCAGCATAAAGAACAGCATAAATTGGAGACGTTCACAAAAATAACATAGGCCAATGTGACTTGAGATTTAGGGTAAACTATAGGGCAGAGTTGGAGTCAAAACTGAAAAAGCAAAGACTCTTTGGGAGGGCTCTAATAGCAGGTAGAGTACTTTGGAAATTATCCCATATGGAATCAAAAATTTGGAAACCAGAGGGTTACATGGGATCACTTCGTTTGTTTGTTTGTTTTGAGATGGAGTCTCACTCTGTCACCCAGGCTGGAGTGCAGTGGCACAGTCTTGGCACACAGCAACCTCTACCTCCTGGTTCAAGCAATTTTCTTGCCTCAGCCTCCCGAGTAGCTGGAATTACATACCTGGCTAATTTTTGTATTTTTAATAGAGGCAGGGTTTCTCCATGTTGGCCAGGCTGGTCTTGAACTCCTGATCTCAAGTGATCTGCCCACCTCGGCCTCCCAAAGTGCTAGGATTATATGCATGGGCCACCGCGCCTGGCCAGGTCGTTGTTTTTATGCAATGATATATTAGTAAAGTTATTTTTTAAAAGATTCACATAGTCTGATCCATGTTCTAAGAAGATATCTTAAGAGGTGAACATATTGTGAATTTATGTCAACATGTGTGTATTAATTCCCTCAAAATGTCATAAATGGTGTCCCTGTACAAGTTTAAATGGGTTTGCACAGGCTGCAAACTAAAGAAACCATGCAAAAATGCTGACTCAAGTATTTCAAGTGACAACTATCAAGTTTAAATGCTTGCGGCACTGTTGTATCAGGAAAATGGATCCATGCAGCAGGAAAGCCAGCCACGTCCCTGAAATTTCCCTTTCTGTGTTTCCTTTCTTGCAGGAACAGCAATGGAAACCTTCCATGTACAGCAGCATAACTCCAGTTTGCTTTCCAAGCCCTCTGATTGAGAAGCCAATAGGCAAAGTAAGAATGAACCTACTTTTATCAGACACTATGATTCGAGCCAGTTGGCTGTTATTTCTTTTTGCCTTGAGCTATTTCGGTGAAATAATAAAATTGATCTTATAAAAGCAACTGATATAATTCAAAGTTTGTACTATTTGGTTGGCCTTAGTAGGACTTTCTCAGGCAAAATGTTGAGTCTGAGAAAACTTTGATCCGAGAGTCCCTGTCCTCAGTGTCTGCCACCACACCCATCCCAATGGCATCCTCCCCATCTTCCTTCACTCTTCCGATCTCTCCACTCTGATTCACCTTCCCCTGCCTGTGGAAACTTATAAGAAAGAGGGTGCTTTTAGTCACTGACATCTTCATGTGGAAATCAGCCACAATACTAACTGTACAATATTTGTCATTTAAACTATCTTGCGGACTTTGCCTCTAGAAACTACAGACTTTGCCTCTAGAACTACAGGTGTATGCTAAAGAACTACAGGTATAAACTAAAGACTTTGCCTCTAGAAACTACAGGTATATGCTTGAACTGCTCCTGTTCTGAACCTGCAATCACAGCATCAGTCCCATCGGGGAGTATAGCGCCCTAAAGGAAGAGTGTGGGGCTCTCTGAAGCCAGCTCACCTGGCTTCAAGTCACAGGTCTGCCATTCATGGGCTGTGTGACTTTAGCAAGTCCCCTGTTAAAAAAGAAAAAAATCCAATCAAACAAAAACTCATCATAATGGTACCTGCCTCATGGGGCTGTTACAAAGATAAAATTATTTATTTATTTATATGTATTTTTGGAGACAGAGTCTCGCTCTGTTGCCTAGGCTAGAGTGCAGTGGTGCGATCTCAGTTCACTGCAACCTCAGCCTCCTGGCTTTAAGCAATTCTCATGCCTCAGCTTCCCGAGTAGCTGGGACTACAGGCATGTGCCATCACACCTGGCTAATTTTTTGTATTTTTAGTAAAGATGGGGTTTTGCCATGTTGCCCAGGCTGGTCTCGAACTCCTGAGCTCAGGCCATCCACCCACCTCAGCCTTCCAAAGTGCTAGGATTACAGGCGTGAGCCACTGCGTCCTGCCTAAATAATTTAATATAAATCTACAAGAGCAAGGAATTTTTTTTTTAAATTTTTACCTATTTTGTCCACTATGTATTCAGGCACTCAAGGAGTTATGCAAATGAATTAAATACATGAATAAATGAAAAGCTAACTAGTAAGCTTAGAGAAACTACATCCCCAATTTGCTTATCTCAAGAAATAGAAGAAGGAGGTGTTGTATTTCATGAAGAGAAACCAAACTCTGGTGAGTAGATCAAGCATACCTTCCAGGTACACCTTAACAGAAGGATCACAGTGTCCCTGGGATTCTCACCACCTTCCTGTCCTTTGCTACTGCAGTACATCCCCGGACCACACGCAATCCAAAATCTAGTATGAAACATAGTCACTGCCAAGAAAAGCCAAAAACAGGCAAATAAAAATTCTTTAGATAGTGTTCTTATAGATATATGTGGGTAGAACCAGAGGGGGGTTTTTTGCAGTTTTTAAAGGAAATGAATCTGTTTTCCTAGCTAATTCCTGGTAATTTTGCCTTGGCCACAAGTCCTGCCAAGGCAGCTGTATGCGGAGTGTGAAATCCCGGGTGAAGCAGAAGCCGCCTGTCTGTGCTGTCAGCGAGTCTGACATTTTGCAGGCCTAGCAGGGGAGCAACCCTAGTTTCTTGGGACCGTGTTTCTGTACTTTGTGTTTGGTGAGGTCTGCACTTCCCCTCTGCTGACTTCGGTTCCAAGTAAGAGGAATATCCTTTCGCCCAAAGATTAAAGCAACCAACCGACAACAAAACACACCCTGGATGTCACAGAATGTGTTGCTAACTGTTCCAGTATTCACGGCCTTGCCCCCATGGCTGTCCCCTCTAGCCCCCATATTTTGACATTGTTTATATAGCCTCTAAATAGATCACCAGTTTGTCTGTGGAGACAGAGAGAAGCCTTTTCAAAGGCGAAGGTCAAAAGTCAATGAACCCCTGAGGGGTCGCTTGACTAAATTTCATTTCAATTCAGTATGTGGTCCGGAGTTTACTCCCTGGTTTCCTAGGCGTGATGAGGAACAGAAGCAGCAGTATACAGATGTTAGGGAGTGGCTTTTTTGAAATGCTTTTCAGAGAGTGGAAGTGAATTTAGCACAGTATGACCATCCATGGTTCTGTGATACTGTCTCTCTGTGTGATTCTCGGGCCCTCCTTCCCCACTGGGGCAGAGTTAGCAGATGGGCTTTCTCTACGGTGTCACCAGGACTGTTCTGGGTCGAGTGAGATCGCTCCCAAAGGGCGCTCTTGCTCTCTTTTCTCATAGCTCTGGCTTCTGGGCTTAATATACTTGCTATAAATTACTCTAATGAATTTATTTTGCATCAGCTCTGATATTCATCTACCTGGAGGGGAGAAATGACGCTAAAAAATGTAAGCAGAGTCAACCTATAATTATAGGGGCCCATGGAAGGCAGCATTTGGGTAGATAGTTGAAACCTATGGTTAATCTGCCCAGAATCCAAACTATCTTCCTCACTACCGAGAAATTTTGAGTGTAAGGCTGAAAGCTGGCTCAAGATAGGATTTTCACAACCTAAACAATGATTCTCCAAGCTGAATCAGGGACCAGCATTTTTTTGTTGTTGTGGGGGAAGGGAGTGTCTTGTGAAAACCCACAATTGGAAAACAGAGAATTTCAATGTGAGCACATAATAGAAAACAATATTTTGGAGCCAACTCAAATCTTACAACTAAATGATAACTCTTTTCCTTAATGGTTGTGATGAGAGGGTAGGCATAATGGGGAGAAACTCTTGGATCAGAGAGCAAGAAGCCAGAGAAATCACTCTGGGCAACAGGCAAGCAAGCCTAGAATATGTGGTTATCTACTCGTCAGATGAAGAGAAATCGAGTGTTTTATTTTACATAATTGGAGTCAGCGCCTTTTGAATGAAACATACAAATTTATGTAAATAAGAATGCAAATGTTAAAAATATGTGTCTTGGGATTTCCTGGGGATAACCTAGCAGCTTTATCTTCCTTTCCTTTGCAGCTGCTAAATATTGTGTTGTGAAATCTCCAGCTGAATTTATTCCATCAAATCCCACAATGTTACAGCTAGAAGACTTTTCTTTGTAATTTATAGGAGATACTTTGGAGGATGAACTAAAACAGAGTAAACTTTAACATATTTGACAGTAAACATGTTACTCCCTAGAGGTTGCACAGGCCAACAATAAATGCAAAAAGAATTGCAGGATTTTAATAAATTAATGGGAGATTCAAAGTAGACTACTGAAAGGGAATTGGACAATGATGATGAAAACAAAAGCAGGGATTGAGGGAGATAGGTAACATTAGAGGTTAACGTAAAAAACTACCAGGATCTCCACAAAATTCTCATTGGTGCTACTGGCAAGGTATTGTGCATATCATGCCAAGTTAAAACAACCAAGTAAAATGCCATGACCTCAGCAAACTGTGCAGGTTTCTCTAGATACACAAGCAAACAACTGTTTTGAATAAGGGGCTGCTCATGACCATGACTGCCAACTTGCCTTTCTCAAAAGAATTTAGGAGACAGCTTAATCTGATTGACTTGTCCTCAATCCAAAAAAAAAAAAGTAATAAGTAACATTATTTTATTTGGCCAGAAGGAAATGGAGAGATAAACTGCTTTGAAGGATAGCAGTGTTATTAAATGAAAGGATGTCTAAGAAAGTAAACAAGACTCCCTAGGCGTTCTGTATTTCTGAGTGAGGGAAAGGGAAACTGAAGGAGCCGGGTGGAAGTAGCTGGATAAACAACAGATTAAAAAGAAAGGAACTGGTGAACTTGGAATCAACAAAACATAGATCTGCTTTATTTCAAAGTTGGGAAGCATCCATGGGAAGAAAAAATTAGAGGTGTCCTTTTCATAGATTAATCTTTAGCTTCTTTTACCACCACACAATTTTTCCTAGCAAAGGAATGTTTAGCTTAGCTAATGGGGACCATTTTAAGAGTAGTCATGTAAGTCACAGGCTGTTCAAAATTACTGAACATTATATTATTATATTATGGCTAGATCTGGATGGACAGCACTAATTCCGCAGGTGCCTCGGGACATAATATTCATTATTTAGGGCTGTCAGTGACCCAAGAAGATGGAGAAGTCAACTCAAAAACTAGTGTATAGACTACTGCTGCTTCCAAAAAATACTGAAAGTCGTGTGTGGAATAATTGGAAGATAATGATTCTTAGCAAAGCAAGTCATAACAACTACTATAGTCATATAAGAACATGATCTTAGTTTTTCTGTGTGAGTACCTCTGATTTGGCTGGAACTCTTTTGCTATACATTTAGCTTCTGGTCACTGAGGCAAAATGTATTAAGCCAAGTAATCTTCCTCTGGAACTTTTCGTGATGAGGTGAAGAAAATCTTCCAGTTAAATAGTCCATTTTTTTCTTCTAAAATAATGGAAACTTCACTTGAGCATATGTCCACCCAGATAAAAAGCACATTTATCAGCCTCCCTTGCAGCTAGATGTGGCTATATGGCTAGATTATGGCCAATAGGATGTGAGTGGACATGATGTATGTAACTTACAGGTCATGCCCTTTATAAGAAAGCCCTGCCCCTCATGTCAGCTGGAATACAGATGTGGTAACAGAAGCTACATCAGCCACCTGAGACCAAGAGAGAAGGGCAGAGAAACAACACTGGAAAGTTGAGGTCTCTGATTCCATAGAACCGTTGGCTGCTTCTGCTCCAACTATGATTGCCTAAGACAGAAATGCACTTCCATTTGGTTTATGCCACTACTATTTTGGTCATTATTACTGTGGCAGCAATAATATCTTACTGCACAATTACACAGAGCAGAGAGTAGGCTGCCTGCTCTGTGGGAAGTCACTGAGAGAACCTGATACAATAAATAGCGTGAAAGGAATGGAGATGCTAACTTGTTAGCACTCATTTCCCAAATCCAGCCTGGTTGAGAAAGAAGAGGCAGAGAAGCTAACTTCTGGCTCAAAGAACATGGTGGTGAGCAGGGCTCTGCTTAGCAGAGAACCCTGTCTTTCAGTTCTGAAGGTAGTAAACCTAGGTATCTAAGCTCAAAGAAATTCTCCTTAGAACTGAGGCAAACAGATTCCACTGAAACCACTCAAACTCAAGAGTCCATTGTCTATCAAATAATGTTTCTATTGATACTAGCTGTTTGTCCACTGTGGTAAAGTCCGTTGTCTATCAAATAATTCTTCCAAGGATACTTACTGTAGGTAGGAGGTGTCATTAGTTTGGGGATATTCACAAATATTTTCATGTCTGTATTTCACATAATATTCTATTTCATTATCTGAGGCAGGTTTGGATTCCCTAGGGCAACCATCTTGGACTCCAGCTTTTGCTATAACTCTATGACACAGGCTTTCTATGGGAACAGTGAATCATACCTCATTCTAGATCCATTCTTTTTTTATTTAACATGAAAGAATACTTATTGTTTTGGCTTAATAGATTAACCCTCTAAAAAGGCAATGGTTACTACTATCATACATTAGAGTCCATGGCAGATTTTTTTCATCCTGCCTTTCCCCTTAATGTCTGAAACCATGATATGTACGTAGTAGCTGGGTAGTGCCTGTCTGTTGATGGTGAAATGAATGCAAAATTTTAGTTTGTCATTCAGTTAGGTATTTTCATCTTCTTATCCTCGTTCATAATGGTTTTTGAAGTAGTATTCTATGTTAGTGGCTTACTATATTTGACTAAGGACAAATAATTTTTAAAATCAGTATTATCTGTACTGTCTTGTAAATATTAAATAATCAGAGGGGGGACTATAGATCTCTTAAATTTAGAGTCCTGGGTTCTCACTACCACCCAAGCATAACCTAGGCTGAAGTTTACTACACTAATTCCTTCTGTAGGAGTTCAAATGGGTAAAAAAAATACAGTCTAATGCGTTAAGGTGAGAAGTTTATCCACCCTAACATTCCTAACAGGCAAGATGGCTCTATAAATAGACTCAATAAACTCAGAAGAGTTGTAATAAAATTTAACAAATGAGCTTAAGCCAATGGCAATTCATTTTATGTCCTCCTGTAAGGATAAAAGTATTTAATGTTAGCTCTCAAAGGCCACAGAAAATAAATGAAATGTGAACAATTAATATCTGTGGAATATTTATTAGGCTTATAAATTGATTAATTTTAGAATTATGTAGATGCCTCCCCACTATACAACTGAGAAACAATAAACATGAGAAACAGATATCATTCTTGTTCTTCTGATCCTGCTTTATAGCTTATCTTTAAAGGTTAAAACATATGGTACAATATGTATGGACAAAATGCACACACTCATCACCATATACTGATGTTTAAATATAAATAAATGTTAACAGCATATGCACACGAACACAACACACACCATCGTCAGATCCTTGCTGCTGTGGAATGTGCTATCAAAGGGCACAGAGTCATATTTGTATTACGGAGATACTGTTTATTCTTTCCTTGTCGCAATGTGCTGATACTTTTCCATTAACACCACCCTAATGCCTCTTCCAGAACCCAGCTGAAAAATATCAAGTGGAACTTCTGATGGAAAAATGCTAAGTAGATGGCCTGGTGTGTTACTGAGGGAAATAGAAACTTTAATTTGTACCACCTGCGAGTAGTCAAAACACATGCCCTAAGGCTGCCATAGGATGCATATACCCTCTTTTCACATAGATATGAAAAAAAAATCACTGAGCTCTGTGAAGCCGCACCACTGAATTATCAGCAGGATTAATACAGAATTAAGGCAGTTTTGCTACCTTCCCAATCTCCTTGCCCTTGAGTTCCTTTTGTTATCTTCCCAGTACTCTTGAGAAAGCCAAAGGAAGCACTCCCTGGAAATATTGCATTCTCAGCTAAAAGCTAGCCAAGCATCCGCTAAGAAATAAACAGACATTGAATACCTACCATGTGTGAGGCAGTGTGCTATAAACTGTAAACCAGGGCAATTTGGTATAAATGATAACAGAAATAATAATTATTACAACAATTACTATTGTTTGAGGACTCTGTGCCAAACACTAACGTAAGTTCTTTATAAGCATTATCTCATTTAATCATCTTACAGATGAAGCCTAGGTGATAAACAACTTGTTCAAAGTCACAAAGCTAATAAATGGTACGTTGGCATTCAGACCCAGGCATGCTGACTCAAGAACCTAGGTCTTAACCACCTGCTAGAGAAGTGCTTTTTTATTTGGACAATCTCTTTCCTATTCCTAGTTGAAATATGATCAAAGTTTCCTGAGAGGACACAGAAGGATGCCAAAAAAAGTATGACCTGGCTTATATTATGGGTCACTCTGGCTACAGTTAGCCAACCTTAGATTTTCATTTTCTAAAAGGCCCCAGTTATAAATAGCAACCGTGCACAAATGGGAAATAATGTGTGAGCATGCAGCCTTAGGCTGATCCTTTAAAAGCAGTTGCTTTACAAAGAAATTTAAAGGGGGTATGAGCTGCAAAGATGTCACCATGAGGTTACTCAGATCAAAATAGTATTCTTCAGAAGCCATTCCATATATTTAGGTGTCCCAGTTTATCTCCCCTGGGAGAAGGAGGCTTAGTGTTCATCTAATCCATGAGGTTATGCATTTAATTTTCAGAACTTTAACACTCTCAGTGAAAAGACTCAAAGTGATATTATTAAATATCATTAAAGTTCAGTTTAATGAAACAATTACAATCAAGTCAAGGGTGGAGCTAAAATCTCCACTCACCAATAATACTTGTAAAGTTTTTACATATAGGCAGCTTGGATGCCTGTTAAAATAAATGAGTACAAATGAGGTGAACAGAGAGCATATCGCATAAAAGTTTATGGTCTGAACAGTAGGGAGGTAATTAGTGGAGCGATGAACTCCCCAGTTGTGTCTGTGTTTTTAAAGTTCACTTCCTGTATTTCATGAAAGGTGGAGGATTACTTTCATAGAACTTCGCTTGCACCATTGTGAACATTTATTTCAGCTCACCTTAAGGTTGTTTGATTGTACATCTGTCTTTTGCACTGGCTTGTAATCTCCTTGACTAGGGGCTGAAGTGCGGCAGGATCATGCTCTATTAATGTCCCAAAGCACCAAGCACATTTCTTTTCACATAGTAGCTGATTGTTAAGGACAGGGAGTGGCAGAAAAAGGAAAGGAAAGAAATTCTCACACTGATGAATCCGAGATCCATGTTTTCTGATTACCTGGGTTCAGGTTGCTTTTTATTACATGCCTTCTAAAACCTCTCTAATGAATTCCTTACTGGAAAATTTAACTTTACCTTAAAAGACAGTTGCTTACAGAATGATAACTCTTAAAAGGCTCTATTCATTTGGAAAAGTCAGAAACTACAATTTTTACACTAAGGAGTTTCAAAAAGAATCAGCCATAAGAGACATTATGTTGAGATTAAAACAGAATAGAAGCTGAGCCCTGTGACGTGTGCCTGTAATCCCTGCTATTCAGGAGGCTGAGGTGGGAGGATTGTTTGAAAGCAGCCACTGCACTCCAGTATGGGCAACATGGTGAGACCTCATCTCTTAAAAAAAAAAAAAAAAAAACAGGGAGAGAGAGAAAGGAGAAAATGAAAATGTTCTCATGCTTTGTGAAAGGAAGTTAGCTGTTTCCTTCATTCACAGCACCAGTGAAGGTGATCTTGCCAGGACTGGTAGGAAACCGCTAACTGCCAAACCCAAAGAATACATTCCAATTCTTCTCTGAATTGACCTTCACAGCATTTGACTCAATTGCCCTCTTCTGGAAAGTTGTTCCTCTCTTGGGTTTCATGAGAGCAGACGATTCTAATTCTCATCTAACCTTCTTGATCTCTCTTACAACAATACCTCCAATTTTGTGTTACCCAGTGTTCCATCCCTGGTGCACTTTGTGTGTATGTGTGTTTTTGTTTTTTTTTTTGTTTTTTGCTTTTTGTTTTTTTTTTTTGAGATGGAGTTTTGCTTTTGTTGCCCAGGTTGGAGTGCAATGGCACAATCTTGGCACGCCACAACCTCTGCCTCCCGGGTTCAACCAATTCTCCTGCCTCAGCCTCCCGAGTAGCTGTGATTATAGGCATGCGCCACCACACCTGGCCAATTTTGTATTTTTAGTAGAGACGGGGTTTCTCCATGTTGGTCAGGCTAGTCTCAAACTCCTGACCTCAGGTGATCCACCTGCCTCGGCCTCTCAAAGTGCTGGTTGTGTTTTTTGTGTGTGTCTGTAAATCAACTCTCTCCCTTTGAGCAGTTGTCTTTATTCTGTTGGTTCATTTACTCAACCTGTTCAGAAATAAACTAGTTAGCTTCTCTTTCCCTTCTGCTTCTCGTGCTCTACAAATGTTCTTTTTCTCCCTCAGTGAATGGTCATATCTTCTACCCAGCAACTCAGGCCAGATGTCTGGGTGTCATCCACAATTCCTTCTCTCTCATGCGTTCAGTTAGCCACCAAATTCAGATGGTGCTTGGTCCTTAACATCTCTCTATCTCCTTCCTCATTATGAATTCTCTATTTATGGCCGTCATCATCTCTCATCTGGATACTGCATACAAGTTGTAAATATGATCAACTTACTTTCTCCACTAAGATGTGGAATGGCATCCTATTGGCTTCTGAGTTGGTCCACATCTCTGGATGGCAGAGGGAGCCATGTGGGATGTATCTACCCCTCTGGCCTCAGTGCCCACTGCCTATTGCCTCCAAGGCTGTACCCTAGTCTCAATTTCACAACTTGGTGCTGTTGTTCACTCTGCTCCTTCTGCTTGTTCTTGTCTAGTTTCTTTCTCTTTTAAAAAAATCTATCTTACAATTCACCTCCACTCCTTTTCCTCCACTGCTAGAACCTCTGTTCTGGGTTAAAACTGTACCTTGCACTTTCTTTTGTTACAGCATTACTCTCACTCAGTTGAAATAGTATGTAATTGTCTCCTCTGAGTAATGAGTATGTCTCTAATCTTTGCCTTGAATGTGTGGCACATACTAGACACAGCATGGTCCAGAAATCCTGCTTGTGCCTGTGAATACCTTTTCTATTCATGTCACCACATACTGAGAATGCAGAGCTCATTCAAACCTAGAATTCAGAACTCTTCTCACTTGTGTATTTTTTCATTCTCCAGCCAGAGCACCAGACTCTTAACTTCATTAATGAGGAAAATAAAACACTTCTTTTCCTTACAGATGATTAATGCCTATTACTACGCTGAAACTCATCTTAAGGGAAGATTTTTATCAGTTGAGACCATAAAGACTCAAGCCTTGGCCAGTGTGAATTCCTCTCTGTTAACTGATAACAATGAGATAATTGAGGAAGATAGGCATATTAAATAATTTAGGCGATTCTACCCAATCTATTTTATTAAAGAGAATAGCAATGGGAGTTAGAACTGCCTGCTGTGCCTTTAGTAGGCAAGAGTGATAAATGTGATTAGCACTTCCAGATGCTGTATGTATAAAGAGAAGGAAAAATGGTTACTGACTCCAGCTTGACTTTTGATATGAGACCAATCACAGAAGAAACCTAGGCTTCCTGTACCTTGAAAATATCTGACCTGTTTAACGTTAGGCATTCTGTAGGGGAATGCCAAGTGTGAAAAGATAAGAGCTTTGCACCTATGAATTTAAACACCACACAAGCAAGAGCTTATTGCATTAAAATTGTAGTTTTGGGTTTTAGTCAAAACTGATAATTACAAAAACAAACTTTAATGACATACTTCTAGAGGATATGAGATACAAAAAAACCCAAATCCTCGCATACTTTCATTTCGGCGTGGAACAACTCTTACTATGGGAAAACCACATTTATAATGATATAACCAACAAAGTTTTATCAAATGTATTAGATGCATATCATTTGATTGATAGTGCTAGGTATTCTGAAACATACTAAAGAAGTTATTCCAGTCTTAAGGGATACAGACAGACTTATTCAGTGCTGGAAGGTCATTTAAATGTCACCTACTCTAACTTCCCATCTGTTGCTTAAATCTGTTCTACAAACATCTGCCAATCCTCCTGTATCTCCAGCGATAGGGAACTTTCTGCCTTGTCAGGCAGCTCATTTCACATTTATACAGACCTTATTATGAATAATAATAAATATATTGAGTGCTTACTATGTGTCAGACCCTGAGTTAAGTGTATCTTCAAAAATCCTATTTGATCTTCATCACAACCTTATAAAATGGTATAGTTATTAATTCCATTTTAGTGGAATTAATGATGAGAAAACTGATGCTTAGCAAGGTTGGGCAGCTTACCCAACAACACGTAGTTGGTAAGTAGAGGACCTGGTTTTGGCACCATGGTCTATATTCATAAACAGTATACAAATGCAGCTTCTCTAACTCAACTTCCTTCCTATGTTGACTTTAAATTTACCTTCTTATAGCTTCTATTCATGGGTCCTAATTTTTAGTGGGTTGACACTAAACATGTCCAATCCCGTTTCCACATGGCAACTCTTAAATTAGTTGAAGGTAGCTATCTAACCCACTCGACCCTGTCAGTCTTTCTACTGGATTTACAGTTCACTGCCTTCCAATTTTCCTTATGTGAGATGGTTTCTGGGCCCTTCAGCATCATGGTAACTACCCTCTGGACTGACTCTATTTTAGCCTCTTACACAATTCACACAGTATAAAATTACTTTTTATGTAGAATTAGTTTTGTTGGAAGAATGGAAACACAAGGTTGAATTAGATGCTTGTGGTCAATCAAAGTGACTAAATGTTTTGCACATATGTTGGCAAGCTCTATCTCTGCTTTCCTATATTCACAAGTTGATTTTTTTTTAACTTGAATTGAGAGCTTTGCACTTATCACAGTTATTTTTGTCTTAATTGTGTGGTTTATTGTTCTAGAATGCTGAAATCTTTTAGGATTGAGATTCTGCCATCTGACTTTTCTTATATTCCCTTTGTATCCATTAACTTCTGCCATATATTAAACCACTCCAGACTTAGTGAATTTTAAAATAGCAACTTTGCTTCTAATTCCATGTGTCAGCAGTTAGTTTGGGCTCAGCTCAATGTCCTTTTGTACCTGACTGGGCTCACCCATGCATCTGTGGTCAGGTGGGAGCTGGTTGGTCTAGAAGAACCTCAGCTGGGTTGGCTAGTCTCAGCTCTACATGACCTTTCATTCTCCAACAGGCTAGCCTTGGAAAGGGATGGAATCCCATGACAGCAAACGAAATAAGAAGGCCCCCTGAGTCCTCAGCTCAGGACAGGCGTATCATCACCTGCCCCACACTCTACTGGCCAAAATAAATCCCAAGGCCAGCGACATTGAAGGTTGGAAAAATAAACTCTATCTCTTGATGGAAGAACATTCAAAATCAGTTTCCAAGGTCCTACATGTAGGAAGACATGAAAACTGTCATTTTTGAAATCTGCCACCCTCTTAGAATCATGTCATTTGTGGATTTGATAAGCACACCATCAAAATTACCCCCTTTAAAATTTCATAGGAATTTCAATTTAATAATGTCTAAAAGTAAAGTCCTATGTGATATCACTTTTGCTTATACAATCTAGTTAGACAACCAATACCCTGTAAACAGTAAAAGAAAAAAATATATGCTACATGATAACATTCTGTTTCTGAGAGGCATAATTTAAAGGACAGAAAGATCTGTAAGGGCCATCATCAGGAAAATGCTTCTAGATGAGATTAAACTTGGTCTAGATTTTTAAAAAGGCTAAAATCTGAACTGGAAGAAAGGCATTTAGGTTAGGGATTGGCAAGTGTAAAAGCACACAGGATCAGAGAACGGACTAGAGTGACAAGATTGGAGAGCTAACTCTGAAAAATGAGTGGGAGAAGAAAGCATGGCTAAGTGGTGAGGGATCTATAGTGAGAGAACATGAATTTGAATTTGATTTGGTAAGCAGTAGGGAACTATAGATAGTTCTTGAGCAAAAACATAATGTGATTAAAATTTTTGAAGACTAACTTAGCATTAATTTGAATGGAAATTTTTGGAGTCAGGGAAACCATTCATAATAAGCCTTACAGCTTTTCTTTTCTTTTTTTTTTTTTTTCCCCCTGATTGAAACCAAACATCTGATACTGTTTTTTCCTAAGGTAGAAAAGAAATGGTCCAAATAATTACTTTCACAATAAGTTTCTTTTCTACCAACTTAAGGAGCAGGCACAAAGTGCCAGCATTTGGAAACAGGTGAATGTGTTCTTTTTCTTAAAGAAGGGGAAAAGGAAGTGTAACTACTTCTGCTTAAGTCTGAGTTGTATGTCATGTGTACAGATTTTTCAAGGTTATTTCCCTCAGTGGCAAAATGGTGGTTTTCAGAAATAAAAAGCTGACAGTTTCAAGATTCAAAAACTTAGTGATTCAACAAAACCCTGAGTAATCACAAAAGTGTAGTTTTCCATTCTGGTATAGAAGTCCTATTCACTGTAAGAGGACGTGACAGACACCCAATTTTCTCAGCTATTCACTCAGACTGAGTCTTACTGTAGGGTCTCTGTAAATAATGAAACCACTCTCTGATCAATGTTCTAATGCCAGGATGCCGAGAGCGTCGGGAAAATTATTAAATATTTAGAAAACAGTTTAGGATTCCCCCTAGAAAAACATGAATTTGTCAGAATTCCATCACTAGATGGGTGATGTGATAAAGGCCATTTTCACTACTTGTCTTCAGACTTTCTTGGGACACATCCTTTCTGGAAGAAATCAATTTAAATCTTCATTTAACCTTGCACACCAAAATGAGTTCCAAGAATTGAATGTTAATAAATAATAAAATTTTGGAAAAAATACTGGTGATTGTTTAATGATCTGATATTTTAATAGAGTAAGAGTTTCTTAGCTTAAAAATGTTGGAACCCTACGGTGCTAATGGATCTAGGCAACAATTAATGCCTATTAAAACCATTAGCTCTTTGGGAATTTTGTAAAGGATACATCAGGCTGATAATACTTGAAATCACTAATTAATTTTAACATTGCTAAATGTGGAACACTCAGAAATTATGTGTCTCATGACATGATGCAATAGGAAGTTTATGGCACCACCTATGAAGTATTCTGCCTAAAGATATTAAACCTGAAGCTTATCAAATCTGTAAATCTGACTACGACTTGACTGAAAATTTAGTGATAAAGGAATATAGTAAATGACATCACAAGGATAGATCATCCAAACCCGGAAAGCGGGATATTCTTTAGGATAAATGACCCAGTTTCCTCAACAAATAAATGGCCTGGAATAGAAACAAGAGGGAGAACTTAAAATAACATACCAATCAAATATAGCACATGGATCCTGTTTTAATATGGATTCAAAAATCCAATTCTGAAATGACATTTTTAAACATCAGGAGGCCAGGCATGGTGGCTCACGCCTGTAATCCCAGCACTTTGGGAGGCCAAAGCGGGCAGATCACAAGGTCAGGAGATCAAGACCATCCTGGCTAACATGGTAAAACCCCGTCTCTACTAAACAAAATACAAAAAATGAGCCGGATGTGGTGGCGGGCACCTGTAGTCCCAGCTACTTGGGAGGCTGAGGCAGGAGAATGGTGTGAACCTGGGAGGAGGAGCTTGCAGTAAGCCGAGATCGCTCCACAGCACTCTGGCCTGGGTGACAGAGCGAGACTCCGTCTCAAAAAAAAAAAAAAAAAAAAAAAAAAAAAAATCAGGAAAAACTGAGCCTGATTGGATATCAGACATGAAGGAATTACTGTTAATGTTGATGAGTGTGTTTCTTGTATTTTAGAAGCTCTTATCCACTAGAGACATATTTTGAAGTATTTGTATATGACATAACATTATATCTGAGATTTACTTTAAAATGCTTCAGCGAAAGAATCCTGGGGAAAGGGGACAGAACTGATGAAAGAAGAATTGCAGAGTGTTGAGAGTTATTGTGCCAAGTAGTAAGACATGTGGGTTTATTATAATATTCCTGCTACTTTTGTGTATGTTTGGAAATGTCCATTCAAATTATTTCAACGTCATTGGAAAAAGTCACAAAGGAAAAGGCCAATATGTTCTATTTGAATGAAATTAAGAACTTCTATGCCTTCTTAAACAGCAAGCTGGGGAAAATATTAGTTACAAATATGGCAGACAAGGAATTAACATCTGTTTTTATACACATACATGCATATGCATATACATGTAGATTGATAGGAAAAATACTAAGCCTCCAATAGCTAAGTGATATAAACATAGAATTCAGAAGGGGAAATGTAAATTGCTTAAAATGTCCTTTTAGAAATAATCATTAAAAAGCAAGTTGAAGTATTTAAAACTGCTAAAGCAAGCTGTCCTCCAGAACATCTATGCCTATTATGTCCTGGGAAACAGTTATTTCCTATGATCAATGAGAAATTTTTGAAAATACTAGCAGCCTTCTTATTAAATGCCAAAAAAGTGCCATGTGTTGTACAGTAAGGACTATTTTGGGAAAGTCTTTCTAACACTTCTTCAGTGCTGATAAAATCCCAGCCAAGAATCTTTGCTGGGGTTGGATAGGTAGTGTTACAAATGAACTCAGGGAGTGGGTTGTGATAAGGAAGGGCTTCACAGGGTGTTTCTAGGGGTGTTGACAATGTTCTTCTTAATTTGGTTGATAGCCATATGGGTGTTCCTTTGTAACTACTTATTAAACTGTGCATAGAGATTTTATGCCCTTTTTGGTAAATGCATTATATTTTATAATGCAATTTTTTCTTTAGAGTAAACTTCAACAAGTGTGGTCACCCTTGAGTTGAGTTGCTTTATGTGGTGGTTGGCTCCAAATCACCCTGAGTGACCAAAGTGGACATAACTGCTTTAGAATGGAGGCCAGCATAACAGTAGGGTGAGGGCTCTATAATGGTAGAAGCTATTTCCCAAGAGGAACTCTTAACTCATGTTTGGCTATTCGGGTTTTCCCCAGAGGCATTATTGGCTGTTGTGGGGGTGTTCAGTTCTGGAAATACCCTAAAATATAGTACTCCAGGAATACTAGTACTGGTAGATAGTACTCCAAGAATTCTCTGAGAAGGTGTTTTTTCTTTTTTCAAACCCATCCATATGGGATGTTTTTAAGGACAGAAGAACTCCATATATATGATAAATTAAGATACTGTCCTCAGGACTTTCTATGAATGGGCAAACTCTGAGATGGCTTTCTAATGGTGAAGATGGATTTATTCTTTTTTTTTTTTTTTTTTTTTTTTTTGAGACAGAGTCTCACTCTGTTGCCCAGGCTGGAGTACAGGGGCGCGATCTCTGCTCACTGCAAGCTCCGCCTCCTGGGTTTATGCCATTCTCCTGCCTCAGGCTCCCAAGTAGCTGGGACTACAGGCGCCCGCCACCACGCCCAGCTAATTTTTTGTATTTTTAGTAGAGATGGGGTTTCACCATGTTAGCCAGGATGGGCTCGATCTCCTGACCTCATGATCCGCCCGCCTTGGCCTCCCAAAGTGCTGGGATTACAGATGTGAGCCACCGCGCCCGGCCTGGATTTATTCTTAACTATTTTAATCGTCCTACCTAGCTCTTCCAGGGGAAGATGGGAGGCTTGAATAAAACAGTGGATGATTAGATTAAGCTATGATATTCAAAAATCAACCAAGTTCCTTCTCTAACATTAACTTTCAGCTCTCTGATTCTGCGTGCAATTTGTAATTGACACGTCCAGAAGGCTTGTGTGCTGAGCAATCATATCTGGTCAAGATGAAATCCTATTCTTAGTATCAGGTACTCAACAATAATTTGTTGTCTATTGTCATGCAAAAAAAAAAAGAAAAAAACAAACCAAGAATACGAAAGAAAGATGTTACCATTTGTTGATAAAATTGTGGAGATAATCTTTTTTAAAGTTGTTTTTAGAAAACCTATTAAATGTCTCAGACCAATAGGAAAATGTAAGTATAATAATAATTCATCTTTAATGGCTTCTAATAATTAAATACTTTATCATTTAGAATAAGTAACTAAGGCTTTTCATGAAACCATACAACTCCCATTATGTTCTGTAATTTTCTCTTCTCACTTCTTTCCCTAATTTCCACCAACTTTATCAAATTACCTGGGACCAGAGTGGTATATTTTATCTTCAAGAAAGTCTCTTCCAGGGACAAGAGATTCAATCTTTAAGTTTCATCCATGAGTTTGGAATGTTAATTAATGACAAATAGAAATGTTATTTGATTATTTACTATAGAATTTGGAGGTCTTTTCTTGTTTTTAAAAAAAAAAAAACTCTTTTTCTGATTATGGAAGTAATACTTTATTTTTCCTCATTATGGGTAATTTGGAAAATTCAGGGAAGGTCAAAAAGGAAACGAAAATTTCCACAATCCAAAGATAACCATAGTCAATATTTTGTTGTATTTTCTTTCCATGTGTGCATACATTTGTGTTATATAACTTAGATAATTCAGCATATGTAGTTTTCTACCTAATTCATTTTAGCTTCATATTTTCATGAGCATTTTACAATGTCACTAAATAGATTTCAAAGATCTCAATTTTAATAACTAATATTTGAGTGTATTACTATAGCTTAAGTTATTTTTACCAACAACCAATTCTGGACACTTTGGTAGTTTCTAATTTTTGTCATTAAAAATAATGTTAAAATAAATGATGAATACACTTATACATAGATCTATGTATGTTTCTTTGATTACTTCCTTATAATTATTCCTAGAAATGAATAACAAAGGTTAGAAACAAAATTTTATAATATGTATTACCTAATTAGTTTTTAAAAGTATGTTCAGTCTATGTTTTTACTAGCAATATATAAGAATGCCAATCTCACTATACCTCTCCATCAGCACCGAATATTATATACATATATATATATATGTATATATTTTTTTTTTGAGACAGCAGAGTCTCACTCTGTTGCCCAGGCTGGAGTGCAGTGGCCCAGTCTCAGCTCACTGCAACCTCCATCTCCTGGGTTCAAGCGATTCTCCTGCCTCAGCCTCCCTAGTAGCTGGGATTACAGGCACGGGCCATCACATCCAGCTAATTTTTGTATTTTTGGTAGAGGTGGGGTTTCGCCGTGTTTGCCAGGCTGGTCTTGAGCTCCTGACCTTAAGTGATCCACATGCCTTCGCCTCCCGAAGTGCTGGGATTACAGCCATGAGCCACTGTGTCCAGCCTGAATATTATAATTTTTAATCTTTGCTAGTTCAATAGATTAAATCTCATTGTTTTCATTTGCTATTATTTGTTTAGTAGTGGGGCTTATTTTTTCCCATGGCTGTTTTTTATATGTCTGCATCTGTATAATACATGTTCATTTCCTTGATCCATTCTTCTATTTGAACGTTAGTATTTTAATACTGACTTTTAAAAAATATATGTGACAGGGATAAAATAAAAATATATTAAATCATATATTTGTTTAATTGTGGAATTGTTTTGTAATCTCTCCACCTTTCCCCTTCTCTCTTTTCTGTTCCTCATTTCTCTGCTCATAAGGAGGAATGTTGAACTCTGCTAATTGGAGTGAGGTGGCATTGGGAGAGTATAGGCTAAATTGATAAACATAAGAAAAATCACGGACATATATTTAAAAAAAATAAGATGTGGAAATTTAGAGATACCTGATTGGGGGCTAGGGGAATATTTATGAAAACAGCAAGAGGTTGGAGCTACTTAGCAAGAGGGATGAGAGGAAGATAAGAAAAAAAGCCAGGATGGGCTACTTGTTCCCCGTTTGGGGACAAGATGATAAGGAGTATGAGCAGCTGCTCTGATTAATGAGGCTTTGATGAAAGGGATGGGCAAAGAGGATTTTTAATAAATTTTACTGTGTTTCATGCAGTGAAATCTCTTGTTTCCTGCTATTAATACCCCTGCTTCTCCAAACAAAACAAAACAATCTTTAATAAAGTGTCTACAGTGCTCTTCAAAGGCGTGGAATTTGATTTGTGTTTTGTTTGGATGAGTCCTTGGGGTAGGATGGGCCTTACCAGGAGTTTGAAAAGCCCAGGTTTATTATTTAGGTTAAACTCACATAATAAATATAAATAATCCTGTCATATTTTTAAACCAATATTTCCCCTATTGTCTGTTTTATCTTTTAAGGCTTTCATAAAACTTTATGAAGATGATACACATGCAAATGTTTCTCACTGGGTGTAAAAGATGAATTGGTTAAGATTTAAAAATTAGGTTTTATTTTAATACTGCTTTAGAGTCTAGGAGGTGGATATAGAAACTTATAAAACTTAGACTAAAAAAAGGTCTCTTCTATCTAGGAAATAAATTTTTTTTACCAAATATATAGCATTAGACACACATATAATACAGTGAGGTTTGAGGAACCTTCCCCTGGGCCCCTTCCAGTGACACAGGTAACTTGGGTCAATTCTGTCACAGGCGTACCTCAGTAGTTGCAGGGATTGGTAACAGGAACCCTGCAGATAGTAAAAGCTGAGGTCCCTGCTGTATGCTAAAGTCCCTGGTACAAAATGGTGTAGTACAGTCAGCCTTCTTTATCCCTGAAAAAAGATAAGGCAAAACACTCAAAAAAAGAAGACTTCATATTCAGAGATGCCACTGCTACTTTCATTAAATGGTGGGTGGGCCAACTGTATTATGCTTCTACTGTATTATACTTTTTGACATCTAAATAAGTATCTATATCTATATATCTCTGTCTCTATATGGTTAAATCTACAGGTGGGTGTGTGTGTTTATTGGAGTGACCCAATATCATCACCTTTCTTTACTTCCAATTTTTCTGTGATGTCAGTATTTACATTTAACACTGAAGCAATTATGGGATGAATGACTTTGATGTGTAGGATGAGGTGAGGATTGAGGTTGATGTTTTCCTCCAGATTATACCATTTTTTCTAATGTCATCATTGGAAAGTTAATTCATTCGCTGTTAGTTTACGATACCAAGAAAAGAAAAATAGCTCAGAGCAGTCTGAACTGAGATATACAAAATTTACCAGGCCCAGAGACGTGAGTATGGGACTTCAGTGCACATTCATGCCTGGGAACAATTATTTAAAGCCATTTTTCCTCCTAACTGCCTCACTCATTATCTTCATGTTCCTGGAAATTGTGATACAAAAACCAATATATAGTCAATTAATAGTTTATATTAACTTAATATAAATTCTTGGTAAACACCTTAAGAACTACCACTTCTATTTTCCATAAAAACCCACTCATAACTACCACTAATCAGAGTATATATTCAAGACAACTTAAATTTATGCCATCAGGTGGCCATTCTCAAGCTTTGGATGATGATTAAGTATTGAGTTTTTTATAAACTATATATATAGGGAAACAAGACAAGGATGCCCATTAAGACCACTAAGTATAGAGTTTATTATAGACTCTATATTTAATCATATTTGCTAGGCCAGGCACAGTGGCTCATGTGTGTAATCCCAGCACTTTGAGAGGCCTAGGCGGGCAGGGATCACTTGAGCTCAGGAGTTTGAGCCCAGCCGGGGAACAGGGTGAAACCTGGTCTTTACCAAAAATATATATATATATATATATATAAAAATCAGCCCAGTGTGGTGATGTGCATCTGTGGTCCCAGCTACTTGGGAGGCTGAGGCGGGAGGATCACTTGAGCCCAGGAGGCGGAGGTTGCGGTGAGCCAAGATTGCACCACTGCACTCCTGCATGGGCGAAAGTGAGACTTTATCTTAAAAACAAACAAACAAAAAAACATATTTTCTAAATCTCTTTAAGGTTGACAGTACACAGAACAACTTGTGAATTTTAAATATGCATTTTGACTCTGGTCACCATACTGAACCTTTAAAACATTAATTCTAATGTTTTATTCACTCTCCTGGGCTTTCTAAGGAGATGTATACTCTGTATAGCTAGAAATAAAATATCTAGAAAAGAGATAAAATCAATTTCACTTTTTATATTTTGATTGGAAGACTTTCCAGGAAAGTTTTTATAATACTGGAAAGCAATAGCCAGCTCATAGCTAATTATGGAACACCAGAGATATTCCTATCTAACGCTGATGTCATTAAGACCACTTTTTATGGCAGACACATTACAAATATCATTTAATATTCTCATTAACTTAGTAAGGGAGGCATCACTAATACAGAATACATTTAACCTTGATTAAATACATAGTTCATCAATGATGCTATATTTTAGATGAGAAAATCAAAACATGAAGTGGTGAGGACCTTGCCAAGGGTTAAACAGGCAGTGGGAATTGAACCCAAGTCTGTGATGTTCCAGTGTTGTGTCCGGAATTGGCGTGTTCTTGGTCTCACTGACTTCAAGAATGAAGCCGCGGACCCTCGCGGTGAGTGCTACAGTTCTTAAAGGTGATGTGTCCGGAGTTTGTTCCTTTTGATGTTAGGACATGTTCGGAGTTTCTTCCTTCTGGTGGGTTCATGGTGTCACTGGCTTCAGGAGTGAAGCTGCAGACCTTCACGGTGAGTGTTACAGCTCTTAAGGCGCGCGTCTGGAGTTGTTCGTTCCTCTCGTCCGGAGTTGTTCGTTCCTCCTGGTGGGTTCGTGGTCTCGCTGGCCTCAGGAGTGAAGCTGCAGACCTTTGCTGTGAATATTGAAGCTCATAAAGGCAGTGCGGACCCAAAGAGTGAGCAGCAAAGAGCCAAAGAACAAAGCTTCCACAGGGTGGAACGGCACCAGAGAGGGTTGCCAATGCTGGCTCTGGCAGCCTGCTTTTATTTATATGGCCCCACCCACATCCTGCTGATTGGTCCGTTTTACAGAGAGCTGATTGGTCTGTTTTGACAGGGTGCTGACTGGTGTGTTTACAATCCCTGAGCTAGACACAAAAGTTCTCCAAGTCCCCACTGGATTAGCTAGACACAGAGCACTGATTGGTGCATTTACAAACCTTGAGCTAGATACAGGGTGCTGATTGGTGCATTTACAAACCTTGAGCAAGACACAGAGTGCTGATTGGTGTATTTACAAACCTTGAGCTGGACACAGAGTGCTGATTAGTGTATTTACAATCCCTTAGCTAGACGTAAAGGTTCTCCAAGTCCCCACTAGACTCAGGACCCCAGGTGGCTTCACCTAGTGGATCCCGCACCAGGGCTGCAGGTGGAGCTGCCCGCCAGTCCCTCGCAGTGCACCTGCACTCCTCAGCCCAAGTCAATGGGACCGAGCACAGCAGAGCAGGGGGCTGTGCTCCTCGGGGAGGCTCGGGCCCCCCACAGGAGCCCACGGCAGCAGGGAGAGGCTGGGGCATGGCAGGCTGCAGACCCCGAGCCCTGCCCCGCGGGGAGGCAGCTGCGGCCTGGCTAGAATTCGAGGGCAGCGCTGACGGGCCAGCACTGCTGGGGGACCCGGCGCACCCTCCACAGCTGCTGGCCCAGGTGCTAAGCCCCTCACTGCCCCGGGCTGGCGGCGCCGGCCGGCTGCTCTGAGTGTGGGGCCCACCGAGCCCATGCCCACCCAGAACTCGCGCTGGCCCACAAGTGCCGCACGCAGCCCTGGTTCCCTCCCCCGCCTCTCCTTCCACATCTCCCCGCAAGCCGAGGGAGCCGGCTCCAGCATCAGCCAGCCCAGAGAGGGGCTACTACGGTGCAGTGGCGGGCTGAAGGGCCCCTCAAGTGCGACCAGAGTGGGCACCGAGGCCGAGGAGGCACTGAGAGTGAGCAAGGACTGTGAGGGCTGCACGCTGTCACCTCTCAGTCTGATCTCTTCAATAGACCTCGTTGCCTATTTGTCCTTCCAGCAAAAGCAAAACACTCCATTTGGAGTGTGAGTATATTTAAATTTTATAAAATGCTTTTACATACTTCATTTTCTATTTTCTCAGAATTAACGCTTAAATAGGTCCACGATAAATTCTAAATCATATAAATAAACACAAAAACTTTACGTCCCTTACCTTATAGGTGGTTTAGCGACATCACAGTGTCTGTCATCCACTCCCTGAAAAAGACAAGGCAAAGCACTCAAAGACTACTTCCTATTCAGAGATGCCTTTGCCTCTTTAATTAAAACTGTGAGTGTGTCTCTGCTGTATTCAATAATACTGAATTGGAGTAATTTTATGAGAGAATTGGTGTGAGTTCAGGGCTTTGGGAGAAACCCAGATTAGAAAGACTAATTGTCCTGTCATGTTGGGAAAGAAGAGCTAGTGGAGAATTTTCAAGTTACCATGTGGATAAAATTTGTGTGAGGGAAGGGGATAGATTTTTTTTTTCTTAAGCAATTTCTAGATTTGCAAAGGGCAACATTTGATACCATGTTTTGAATGGAGCCTAGATTCCTCATAGCTTGCTGGAGGCTTTACCAAGCATTGGTGATACCATTGCTTGAGCTGATACCATTTCGTCTATGAGCTGATACCATTTCGACTTTTCTTATAAAGATAATTATGGCATTGTATATTCTTTTAATCTTTCTATTAGAAAATATGGATTTAGAGTTTAGGTGCACATGTTGTTCCTGTGTGCCTAACTTGCTCATCTGAACTTCACAGTGGCCTTTGTCCCAGATTTTCTTGTTCCATGACTAAGATCAGGTTAGGGTGGGGCTCTGTCTGAATTATGATGGCATGGGGAAGCTGGAGAATACCCACTGTGCCCTCATAAAAACATTTGTAATGGCTTAAGTTAGGAAAACAGCACTCGAGATTTTTTTGAAGTCAGGCTGAATTTCTCCACGTTAAATTCTACTGATTAAGCTGTGTAGCTGTGTGTGTGTGTGTGTGTGTGTGTGTGTGTGTGTGTGTGTCGCCTCTTCTAGCAGGTAAAAGGATTCTCGAAAGAATGTTGGAGCTTTTCCGGAATCCTTTGGGTAACTTCAGGTCTTAGACTTTTTAATACCTAGGGAATAATTCTAACAGCATTAACAGTAATCAGCTTCACTGTCACTCAGGTTCTTTATATAATGTATCCTACTATATTATTATTTAGCCATTGAAAACTATGCATCTAAAGCATATGTAATAACTTGGGGAAATAGTTTATAATCATCAATAAAATATCTTAATTTAAATTTAAATTGAGTTAGGTCTCTCTTGGTTGCCAGTAACATTGCCCCAGCTCAGATAAAAGGACTTTTATTTTAAGTATGTTTCAGGAGCCTCATGAGAATCAAAGCATAGGAGTCAACAACAGACCTCTTGGAAACTGAATCTGGAAAATTACTAAGCACAAAGGTCTTCTCTCAGGCTACTAGATTTTCCTGTCGAGCCTTCTCCCTGCGTGCCTACTCCATTTTTCTCACTCTACAACTTCAACCTCCTCCCCTTAAACATAATTTTGCGATCTTCATAACTTCAGCGTGTACATTGTCCAAAATGTTTTCCTTAGCTTCAGTTATATCATGCATCTGCTCATCTCAGCCTCATTACTAATTGATTTCATCTCTCAGTCTCCCAATTCCAAATTCCTAAATTGAGTGGTCTAGCTCATTTTTTTGTTTGTTTCAGTCAAACCACAACTTCTAGGTCCTTCGTTAGTTAGAATGGACTGTGGTTGTATCCAGTGGCCAGACAGGTCAGGTCACATTGGTGTAAGGTATGTATGCCCAGGTACATACCTGGAGGAGCCGTAGGTGAACAAACATCATATATGTGTCTAGTACTTAAATATTATGTCGAAATATGTATAGAAAATAGAATTAGAAAAATAAAAATATTAACAGCAGTTGTTTTTAGGTAGTGATTTTACAAAGATGTTTCTCTTTATTTTGTCTAATTTTTCTTTAATGAATCATTGTATAATCACAAACATTGTAAACTTCATGCATAAAAACATATTTAGAAGAATGATAATGTTAAAACTAAAAGAGACTTCAGGATGATATAATTCAGCACCACCTCGATTTATAAAAGTTGAAACAAGCCCACATAGATTAAATGACTTGCCCAAAGTCACAGAGCAAGGCAGTGGCCAAGCTATGAGTTTTCCAACTCTTTTTCTTAAAGAATCTCAGCTGCACATGATACTACCTTGCCTGAACCAAATGAGATAAATGCCTCTGATTGCAAGTCAGAGCCTGTAGGTAGCAGATCTTTGAGTGTGCCATATACCTGTAAACTGTGCTCTACATCTTTAGAGCTTGGAATTTTGTTAAAATAACCCCTCGTTGACTTAAAGCAGAACTCTAATCTGTAGGTTTCATTAAACCATCATTTTGCTATGAGGTACATTTTGTTAAGGGCTTCTATTTACACAGTTCAAATTGTCAGCTCCATTTCATGTTAAAGTAATACGAACAGTAGAGAAGCAAAAGAGGAATGAGGGAATTTCCAGATGTGAAGTACAGGCTCACTCTGTGCTTGTGTCTGTCTCTCCACTCGGGTGGTTTTGGGTTCCTGCTCTCCAGTGTGTTTACTCTTGATGGATTAACATGATCTCTTAAGAACAGTATAAAGTCTTTTGAGGTAAGGGTGAAGTAGAGATTGGGAGGAGCATAAAATGAGATCTACATTATGCAAGAAAAGGAAAGGAAAGGTAGAAGTCTCCTAAGGTTCCATTCGAAAACAGGACTTCAAGCTGAAATGAAATACCATCGCTTAAAGAAAAAGATTACTACACAGTTTGAAACTTCTCCAGCTTAACCTAAAGCAAACAAAAGCCCTGAGGCATTTAGTCATTTCTGGGCATCAAAATGCTCAAAGATAATTCTGGCTCAAAGGCACATAGAACATGTAAATTTCCCCTGTGTGGAGCCTTAGAGAAGCTGAAAATAGGATTCAGACAGAAGTTCCTGAACTTGATTTTGAGTTTATTTAGTATTTATTTCACCGTTGGTTTAGGAGAGGATAAGCTAATACAACATATGTCACGTGAATGACAGACTCAAGACTGAAGAAGTCTCAGTAGTCTATAATGATAGCTTGAAATACGCAAAAAAAAAAATTGAGATGAAGAATTTTAAATATAAATAAATGTAAAGTCCTAAACTCAGAAACAAACAAAAATTAGTCACACAAATAAAGGATAGGCTGATGTTGTGTAATGGTAATTGACATAAAAACATCTTTGAAGCTTCAGTTAATATCAAGCTTAATATAAGTCAACAGTGTATAAGACAATGATCATAGAAAAAAGGTTTAAAATAATGTTTTTCAGGTTTTAGTATTTAATATTAGAAAAATGGTGTAAGATGCCCAAAATAGGGAGGCAGGTCTGTAAACCATGTCTTAGGGAATACAAATGTTTATTTTGGATGAGGATATTCAGTTTGGGGGAATGAGGGGAATGGAACACATAATAATGCTTTTCAGATATTTGAAGGACCTTCATAAAGTTAGACAGCTTTCATATAGAAACAAAGCATTTAATTTACAGGAGGCAGAATTCACTTCCAAATGAGGAGGATCTTTATATAATGATCGAAGCTATCCCCTAACCAGAATGAGTTACTGTGTGAGCTAGTGTCTTCTCTATTATTAGAAGAGTTTAAGCAGAGGTTAAAGAATGTGTTAGATGATGGTGGGGTTTCTCATAAGACTATGATATGACAATGTGCGTGGAAAACTTAACAGTCATTTAAATTGTTTTTTATTCTTTTCCATCATTTTTTGCAAGATATATCACTGCCTTTAGTTAAAGGAAGATATTAGCTAAATTTGGATAATAAAATGACTTAAAATAACAGCCAATAAACCAGCAGTCAAGCTTGACCCCAAGCATTCCATAAGTAACAAGTTTGCTTACACTTGTGGAAGTGCAATGAGACCTGTGAACTTTTTTTTTTTTACAATTCTCTCCACAAACATTTGTTGAACATCTACCATGTACTAGGCCGGCACTGTGGCAGAGTCCAAGACACAAATATGGAAAAGACATGGTTTCCTACAATTCCGGTATATTTGGGACTATAACCCAAATAACATGCAGGATGGTATATTCTTAATACTAAAATGAACTTCCGTTTTAAACTTTTCTTGATTTAATATTCCCCCATCTTGTTAGATGCTTTGACATCCTTAGGTGAAAGTTGTTCATATGTACCTTAGTGAACCATTTGTAACATTTTAGTAACTTTCGGGTGAAACCCTTTAATGTCTGCCAGTTAAGACAAATGGTTTTACTGCATTCTTTTAAAGTGAAGTAGAAAATACATGTGTGTGAACAGTATTTGTTACAGGCATCTTCCTCTATCCTGCTGTCTTTGAATATCTAGCAGGTTTATTCAGGTGCTTATACCTAAGATATCTTTTTATCTTACTAGTTGAGCTAGTGAAATTTAAGTTCTGAAGAAATCTCAGATAATTAGAGGCTCTTTGATCTGGAGTATTCCACAGTTAATGTGTGAGCAGATGTTGGCCTGCATTAAGCACTAAGATCAAAAAAGAGTTAAATGGGAGGTTAACTTTGCAGGCTTCAGTGGTATCCAGATGGTTCTGGACTTCCACTTAGACATGAGGCAATTGGCAAATTGGGTTCCAGTGTTATTTGGTCTTTGATTACTTTGCAGCTAGCTGCTGCTTGCTTGCTTTCTTTATATGTATTTATGTATGTGTGTGTGTATCTTTCTCTTGTTTTTTTGCAAATTACATCAAATTGTTGCTTTTGTTGTTTAAAGCGATCTCTGAACTTGCATTCAATTTGCTAAACCACCACATTCCCATCTGGGTGTGTAGGTTCAGGGGGTGAAGCTAGGGGAGAAGTCCTTGACCAAATCTGTGTTGCTGCTTTTGAGCTGAAATGTGATCCTTTTCAGCAAAAGACAAGACAGACTAATTCCCCATATGGAGAAAAGCCAGGTGGCTTAGCAAGCTGGACACGTCTTCACCATTGCTTGTTGCTTAGGGTTGGCTGTCTAATGAATCTGTGTTCTGAGGACTCAAGTATAAGAGCTATGTTCTTAGAAAGATTCATAACCACTTTTCTGAATACCCTTCCCCTTAAATCCACAAGACAGCACAGTTGAGTGTCAGTTGCTTTATTCCAGAATGTCCAACGACTATTTTTAAATAATAATTATAACCAATACTCTTTTTGTTTGAACAACATGTATCAGCACTGAAACAGAAGCCACCATTGGTTAAACTCACACTCCATCACCAATGGCACAACTATGGGAAATCAGATAGAGTGCAGTAATAATGGTGAACTAGAGTGTCCTCGGATTATATGACACCTTCCTGCTTACCTAATGCAATCTTATAAAATGTGGGAAGGATCCCTTTTCAAAGCTGTCTGTGTATATTAGTAAAAATAGAAATATTAGATGTCTTCAGCAGTAGCTGGGATCCAAGAAGAATCACTGGTTTAATCTCCCTGGTGATCCCCAGGGAGAGGTTGGTTGAAATACCTATGCCAAGTGGTGTTAGAGGAGTTCCTTCTAGTGATACTACTCTTGCCCGGTTATGCTGGAAAGAGCACCTTCATAGTCCTCCCTGCTGTTACTTCTGGGCCCTGGCTCTTGTAGAAGACAGGCTTGTGACTTCATTCACTGTAGCAGAAGTCACATCAGTCTACTCACAGTTCCTTGCAGTATTTAACAGTTGTGTCAAAATGAGCAGAGTAAGAGCACACTCAAAAAGATCCGTATGACTTTTATTTGTTTTAAAAGTTTTCATGTAAAGCAGAATAGGGAGAGTCCATGTAAATAACTCTCCAAGAATGACTCCACTTTTTTCTGGTGTGTAATGGAACATCTTCAGTACTGCTATCCCAACCAGGTTGTCCCATCCTTTCAGCTGAGCCCTTGCTCATATCATCCAGCACGATACTATCAACACAGATAAGTTTCAAGGCCACAATTTCTGAAAGTCAACTGAGGGAACTACAAAATTTATTGCTGGAAATTCCCAGGTACCACTCCTGTATGTACAGCGTTACGATTGTTAACGTGAGGGATGGAGCAAGAAGCACTGATGCTGTTTTGCATCATTATTAAGGAAGTTCTAAAGTCCTGAAAGAGCCAGGTAGGTTCTGGTCTAAAGATTCCTAATCACTTTCTATGACTTCATTATAGTGCTGCACCTTTATATTTCTCTCAAATTGTACTCCAGACTATTAGGCGTAGATTCTGGCTAAAACATTTTCTTCTTTTAAATAGTTTGCAGAAGTCTTGCATATAGCATGACCAAGACAAAATATGCATATCTGAGGAATTAAAACTGTTCACAAGCCATTAGTATAAATGTCTTGCTTATAAATGATGAATTCTAGGGAGGAAATCATGCTATTATTTCAAGGGACTCTGATTGTTGTCCTCTCGTAGTTTGACATGAATCAGTCTGAGCTCCTACCAATTAAATATACATTCTTCTTATCATAGCAAGATGAACCAGAGGCTTTCAAACATCAAAATATCTGTTGGAGCTGGCATACAATAAACTAAGGTCCACCTGTCCAGATGGTTCTGGACATCAACTTTAGGTATAATATCCCTTCCAGCCTCAATAAAGCATTCAACAAAAGACTCCAAAACTTACCATACTCAATGATGAATCTAAGTAGGACATTGATAACTCAAAGGCACTAGCCAGTGAGACTGTATTAACACATACAAATAAATTTACAGGTATTAATGATGATATTATCTCCAAATTTAGACCAGTGAAAGCAACACGCCAATGAGAACCAAACAGGTTTTGCATTAGGGCTGGTCCCCATCTCCTCCCACTTGCAAGTAGAGTCTCAAAGCAGTGTTTCCTCTACGCTGCTGGGTGAACAGAAGCCTAGTGCCCATGTAAGCCACGAGCTACAGCCTCCCCTAACCTTTGTGACCATGGTGACTATGCCTGCCTGGCCCACCTACTAGGCCTACTTCCTTTTAACTCTTCAGCCCTACATATCTTTCTCAGCTAGTTTCTATGGGACTGTTTTTCATTGAATTAGGACTTCCTCACTGGTCTCACCTTGGGCTTCCAGGCTTACTGGATAATCCTACCATGGCTACTGAGGGCAGATACCTCAAAATCTGAACAAGATGACTTCCTGAAACCTCTAAGATCCATCTTTTTTTCTCTGACCACTGAGTCTGGCCCCGATTTGATTGGAGTTTCTCACCCTCCTTCAATACTTGTTTTGATCTAATAATGCTACCCGGCTGTGTAGTAGACTTTTCCGAGGGCCCTGACTTGGTGCTGCTTCAGTCTTTCCTCCCAGGCAGAAGCTTCTATCAGAGCTTGATCTAGGCTAAACTATATTTTAAATCTAGAAATGCATTTTATAACACACAGGTAGAGGGTACTTTCCAAGAGCATCAGTGATCTGCAGCATTTTAGAAATTCTTACAGATAAGAGACTGCAGAAGGTAGGCATTAACATTCTGTTTGTAGATTCAAGGGCATGTCAAGCTTGAACAAATATGCCTTGCAAAATTTATTAAATTGTAAGCCAGGAGTGTGTTGTAAAAGTCACATCACATGGACTTAGTTAATCTTTATTATTCTGTAATGTAAAATAGATGAATTGGATATATTCAGTGGGCATAGAGCCATAGATCTCAAAAAATCTCAGTAATAGCTGTTAAATGATTCTGCTGTAATGAGTGTGAGGAAAAGTTGATTCTTGTTATAGTTTTTCAACAATATGAAAAATAATGTATCCTGGGGTCATTTGCTAAAGTTAGGAGACAATATAGCCACAGTTTCCATTGCTGAAATGTCAGTGTGAACACACAGAATTGGCTTTTTCAGAGAAAAGCTTCCACTTAACCTTGTGAGGGGCCTATGAAAATCTCTTGGAAAGGGAAACAGTTCACAGGGAGAATGAATGTTTAGTGAAATCACCAGAAGAGACCAATTGTACAAAGTTGCCAACATATACGCTACCTGGTTATTATTTAAGAAAACTGGAGTTTCCAAGTAGGATCTATTCCAAAAGTTATTACTTTTGGAACCCACCAATGTTCGAATATCAGAAAAAAAAATATCTTTTGTTTGAAGAAATAATTGGTGACTGAGCTCCGGAGGTAGTATAATTTAAAGCAGTGGTCCTCAAGTGTTCCAGTGCATGAGAATCACCTAATGGGCTTATTGCAAATGCAGATATCAGGCCCTAGTGTGAGACATTCTGGTTCAGTAGATTTGGAGTGAGGCCCTATAGTCTGTCTGCAGAATAAGTACCCAGGTGATTTTGATGCCAGCTCCATGAAACATCTTTGAAAAATTGAGGAAATAGCATAGATTTTGATAGTGGACAGAAGTAGACAAATCCTAATTTAGCCACATACTTGTTTGTAGTCTTAGGCAAGTTCCTGCACTTTCTGAGTCTCAGTGTCCTTATCTGTAAAGTGAGGATATAATACTCCCATAGGGTTGTTGTAAATATAGAATAAAATTTGTATAGAAAGCACATGCAGCAGATGGTAGGTATTTAGTAAATGTTGGTTTTCTACCACAATTTTCTACCAGGGTTATATAAAAAGTAGAATGATAAAATGAGACTTGGAAAGGAGCTGTAAGTCTATTATTAGTACATGACTGTGTAGTTTATTGTCCAAACTGGGACACTTTTGAGAATTAAAGGGAGGTTCTAATAATACTTTTTGTTTTTAGAGATGGAGTCTCCTTCTGTTGCCCAGGCTGGAACACAGTGGCATGATCATAGCTCACTGCAGGCTTGAACTTGTTGGCTCAAGCAACCCTCCTGCCTCAGCATCCCAAGTATCTGGGACTACTGGAGCACACTACCATTAATAATTATGCCCAGTCTGCCATTAATAATTATGCTAAGGCGGCCAGTGTAAACCCAGGACTGTATAGTCACCTTAATTATCGGTAAGATAAAAGATCATATATTTGCATTGCCTAAGCTCAATCTACTTGATATAGTTTGACTACTTCCCCCCTCCAAATCTCATGTTGAAATGTGATCCCCATTGTTGGAGGTGGGGCCTGGTGTGAGGACTTTGGGTCAAGGGGGTGGATCTCTCATGAATGGCTTGATGCCACCTTTGTGGTAATAAGTGAGTTCTCACCTTGTTAGTTCACATGAGATCTGATTATTTAAAAGAGGCTGGCATCTCTCTTGTTCTGTCTTTGCTTTCTGCCATGAGTCAAAGCTTCCTGAGGCCTCAACAGAAGCAGATTCTGATGCCATGCTTCTTGTACATTCTGCAGAACTCTGAACCAAATAAACTTCTATTCTTGATAAATTATGCAGCTTCAGATATTCCTTTATAGAAACACAAAATGGACTAACACATTACTCTCTATGATTCTTAGACTGAAAGAAGTGGATGTGATCTTTTCAGTTGACTTTGCAAAAGGTTTTCAACTACTCTTGGTAAGCTCCTTGCTGCCAGGGCCTGTTCCCAATGCATTTCTACTGTCTCTGCAATGGCTGGTATTGGCACGATGTACTAAACATAGTAGATTCCTAAGAAAAGATTTTTCAAATGACTACATGGATTATTATCAGCACTTTAGTTTCTGCATCAATCCAATTATTCTCAAATAACAGATATTCTAAATCAGTAACTTCCATTATCTGTTTTGTCTGAAAATTTCCAAAAGCACCAGAATGATGAGGATCATAGCACAATTCTGTTCAAATCTCTCTATTTTTTTCTTCTATAAAGAATTATATAGAATAAAACCCACTCATCTCATGAATCTCTAAATGCAGGTCAACTGACAACTTCATATGCCAAAGAATGCCATTTTAATAACAGGAGCTGGTTGGTCTTTCCTTTTAACAGGATATCATACTTGCTGTCGATAGATACTTTGGTAGTCTTGAGAAGAATGACAGAAAATAAAAGAATTTTTTAGCTCTTTTAATACCCTTGAAGCTGAAATAATTTAAAATATAAAGAAAATGGAATATCAAGAAATGTTGATTTAAGGATATTTATTGTAGACATGTTTGTATCAGCAAAGCACCAGAAACAGTTTGTGTTCAACAAGGTGGGACAGGTGAAATAAATAATGGTACCAGTTCTTAAAATGTGGCCCATGGACTTCTGTGGTTGACTATAAGAACAAAGCTATTTTCTTAGTAATACAAAAACATTCCTCACCTTTTTCATTGTTTTGACATTTCCACTGCAAATGCAAAAGTAATGGTAGGTAAAACTTATGGTGCTTAGCATGAATCAAGGTAATGGCTCCCACTATCTTAGTAATTATTATATTCTTCACCACCACACAGTTCCATTTGAAAAAATAAAAAGCCAATTTTACTTAAGAATATCCTTAATGAAGCAGTATAGGTGACGACCAGTTTCATTAAATCTTGACTCTTGAGTACTTGTGTTTTAATATTCCATGTGACAAAATGGGAAGCATGATAAAAGCATTTTTGCTGCATATCGAAGTGCAGGGGTTTTCTCAAGAAAAAGCACTCTGCAATTGTTTCGATTGGAAGTTGAACTATAGCGGAGTAACATTTTTCTTGAAGAAATGACTGACAGATAAAATGACAGAACTGAGTATTTGAAAGATACTTTCTCAAAAATAAATGAAGTGAACTTGCCAATTCAAGGAAAGCAATGGTCCATATTTCTTGACAATGGTACAATTTGAGCTTTCAAAGGAAAATTAGAACTTTGAAAAGCGGGCTGGCACAGTGGCTCACTGTAATCCCAGCACTTTGGGAAGCCGAGGCAGGCAGATCACTTGAGGTCAGGAGTTCCAGACCAGCCTGGCCAACATGGCGAAACCCTGTCTCTACTAAAAATACAAAAATTAGCTGGGCATGGTGGCATGCACTTGTAGTCCCAGCTACTCGGGAGGCTGAGGCAGGAGAATCACTTGAACCCAGGAGGCAAAGATTACAGTGAGCTGAGATCGTGTCATTGCACTCCAGCCTGGGTGACAGAGCCAGACGTCTCAAAAAAAAAAGAATTTTTTTTGAAAAGTATATATCTACCCCTACGAACTTGACAAAAATCCCAATATTTAAGAACTTTCTGGGAAGATTGGTGTTGATATTAATATAATTTTGTAATATGATATAAAATATGTCAACATTTGAAATAAATGGTTAATACATGATGCTATAAAATCATGTGTGGGTAAATGTTTCATTCAAAGTGTAAGGTAGCTCAATAGAATTTAATATAACAAAGTAGGAAAAGTTTATTGAGGTAGCTTCAAATTCTATAATGCAACTAACCTTTAAGAAACTACTGGCTGGGGGCAGTGGCTCATGCCTGTAATCCGAGCACTTTGGGAGGCCAAGGTGGGAGGATCACGAGGTCAGAAGTTTGTGACCAGCCTGGCCAATATGGTGAGGTGGCATGCTTCTGTAGTCTTAGCTACTCAGGAGGCTGAGGCAGGAGAATCGCTTTAACCCAGGAGGTGGAGGTTGCAGTGAGCTAAGATCGTGCCATTGCACTCTAGCCTGGGTGACAGAGCAAGACTCTGTCTCAAAAAAAAAAAAAAAAAAAAAAAAAAAAAGAAGAGGAAAGAAACTACCACTTTGGCAGGGCTCAGTGGTTCATGTCTGTTATCCTAGCACTTTGGGAGGCCGAGATGGGAGGATCACTTGAGCACAGGAGCTCAAGACTA
The DNA here is from genome assembly GCF_028878055.3 of Symphalangus syndactylus. Taxonomy (NCBI): domain Eukaryota; kingdom Metazoa; phylum Chordata; class Mammalia; order Primates; family Hylobatidae; genus Symphalangus; species Symphalangus syndactylus. Next base: position 56,557,910 of record NC_072432.2, read on the forward strand.
GTCTGGTTAACATACTGAAACCAAAAATTCTAAAAAATTATCCAGGCATGGTCGCATGCACCTGTAATCCCAGCTACTTGGGAAGCTTGAGGCAGGAGGATGGCTTGAGCCCAGCAGTTCCAGACTGCAATGAGCTATGATAACACTACTGCACTCCAGCCTGGGAGGCAAGAGTGAGCGCTGTCTCTAAAACAAAAACAAAAACAAAAACAAAAAACAAAAAACTACAACTTTGAGTTTCAGTGTAGTTGGAGAAGAACATTTGCAATTATCTAAAAAGCCTATTAAAATACTCCTCCTGGCGGAGCACGGTGGCTCACCCCTGTAAATCCTAGCACTTTGGGAGGCCAAGGCAAGTGGATCACTTGAGGTCAGGAGTTTGAAACCAGCCTGGCCAACATGGCAAAACCCCTTCTCTACTGAAAATACAAAAATAGGTGTGGTGACACATGCCTCTAATCCCAGCTACTCAGGAGGCTGAGGCAGGAGAATCGCTTGAACCCGGGAGGCGGAGGTTGCAGTGAGCTGAGACTGCGCCACTGTACCCCAGCCTGAGTGAGACTACGTCTCAAAAAAAAAAAAAAAAAACTCCTCCCTTTTCCACTTCCATATCTGTGTTAGGCCAGATTTACTGCAACCAAAACATTATCTGCAACAGATTTAATGCAGAAGCAAATATGAGAATTCAGTTGTCCTCAATTAGGCCAAACATTAAAGAGAGTTACAAATTTTATAAAGTAATGCCATTTTTTCTCACTAAATCTTTTTATTTTGAAAAATATATTAATTTTAATTTTCACCAAAAAAGGTATTGTTTATATGAATATGCGATGGGCTTATAAATCGATTAACTTTTAATTAATATATTTTTAAATGTATCATGATTAATTTCTGATATATAGAGATAGATAGATAGATCTCCTTGGGATCTTTAGTAATTTTTAAGAATATAAAGTTTTCAGAGACCAAAAATGTTTAGAATTGCTGAGTTATGGTATATTGATAATATGGAGTTCTCAAAAGGGGGAAGGGTGGAAGTGGGGTAAGGGTTAAAAACTTACCTATTGGGTGCAGTATTCACTATTTGGGTGATGGGTATGTTAGAAACCCAAACCTCACCATTATGCATTATATCCATGTAAGAAACCTGCACATGAATCCCCTGAATCTCCAAAAAAGTGGGGTGCTATGTAATCATGGAAAAGAGTGAAGTAGATTTATATGTGCTTATGTGAAATTTATTCCATCCTATATCGTTATGTGAATGAAGCAAGTTGCATTATAATATGTATAGTATGCTTCCATTTGTATAAAAAGGGGAGAATAAACATATAGAGAAACATATATACATATTATTATTTATGTGCGTGTTATATAAACATACATATACACATTATTATTATGAATGAACTGCGTTTACATTTGGAAAAGTGGCCTAGGATTTGGGTAGAGGAGAAAATAACTTCATGGTATATCCTTGTCTATTTTTAATTTTTTTTACGATGGATTTATGCTATTAAAATTAATTTAAAAAACAAGAATTATACAAAGAAGTAATAAATTGTCCAATATTTGATTAAAATGCTTAGTAGGACGGAATTGGTCATAAACCCTAGAAATATTAACACTGAGTTTCCCAACTTTGGCTCATTAACTATTAAAAGAATGTCTCCTTTTTAGGTTCACAGTTTCAAATTTTAACTTCAATCATAGCAAATAAATACTTTTTGTCCTGCTTCCTATCTTTCTACAAACATTTATTTTTCATTAGTGTTAAGCAATTTTACTGGCAGTGCTTATTTTTGTTAAAATGCAATGGCACAGTTTCATAGGCAGAAAGTGTCTTTCCTTCTCCCTGGATTCAGTTTATCGGAAGAGGGAAAGGAAGACAAACAGAACATTTAGGACAGAAAAGATAAGGATCGCGGGGCCAGAAATTGCCAAAGAAATACGGGGAACATATGAGAATGAGAAAGGGATGGGTGACATTGGGAGGAGCGTGAGGCCAGAGAGTGAAATGGGACAGAGTGAAGAACAGTCTGGAAAGAAATCAGGAGAGGAGGAGGCGGAATTAGTGCAGGGTCAGAGAGCAACTGGCTAGGGAGGAGTGAAAAGGGGAAAGAAAAGCAGAAACTGAAACAAGAAACTGAGTTGAAAACAAAACAAACAGTCTATTGAAGAAAAGTAGCCCCCTCAACAACTGACTGAGGGATTGCTGACCTCGGCTCCAAGAGAAATGGGAATAAAAATCTCCAGACAGAAATTCAGTGGAAACTGAGGAATTGAAGGGGACATGACACTTGACAAGAGGGCAAATATTTTGATTTAGATGAGACTCTTTCCTTTTAGATATAAATTCTGGGTAGTTTCCAGGTGCCAATGATGGATCTCTCTTTCTGTCCCCATGTTCCATCTGGGAGGCAGAATGCTAGGGAAGGGGATGCTGTGACAGCTGGGTAAAGAGCAGGAGAGGAAAAAGAAACTCCTGTGATCCCTTATCCTGTGAGGAGAAGAGAGGGCGGTGAAAGGGTCCTTTATCCACTGGCCGTGCAGCTGGAGACCGTGTCTGTCCCTCCAGCTGAGCAGTAGCCCAGCCACTTCTGACCCAGAGAGTCCCTGACAAATAGCGTTCCACCCACCAGCCTCGGACTGTGGCCAAGGAGCTGTGGGAGGCGGGGACTCTGCAGAGCAACCTCCAGACTAGAAGACGAAAGAAATGGAAATGTTGAGAGAGAAAGGCAAAGAGGGGACTCACCATCACAAAAGTGACACTTTTACACTAGAAAAACTTGAGTACCTAAATGGAGGAAGAAGGATAGGAAGAGGAGCCCTCACTCAAAGGAACAAGTCAAAAATACACCCAACTGGATTTTGACCTAAGGGTTTGCCTATGATTCATTTTAAGGAGTATTATTTATTTTGTGATGATAAAGAATTTGGGGGTTCTGTGTCAGCAGTTTGTCAGCGTTGTTATCATCACCCGGATGCTAGATCACCCAATTTTAGGACTGAGCTCTGGCAACTGGAACTCAGTTCTCCAGTGTTAGAACTGTGTCTAACCCTCATCTGCTCTTTGCAAGCAGCTGGCTGTGCCATAGAAAGGACATCAGCAAGCTCTACCAGGCAACAACAGAACTAGCTGCACAGGAACAATGTACTGATCTGCCAGCATAAGACATGTATTAGTCCACAGGGGATGCTAGGATGAACATCCACAGAAAGCAAGGACAGGACAAGCTAGTCACATTCTTGTCTTTTGGTACCATATACGGTTTCAGTCGGGCAGAAATATTAACATAATAGCCCTAATATTGGGCTAACACTAAGAAAGATGCACGTGTTCTCAAGTGATGCAAAAAGTAAGCAAAAGTTTTTTTTTTTAATTACCCTAAAAATAAGTGATCCTACCGGGTGTGGTGGCTCATGCCTGTAGTTCCAGCACTTTGGGAGGCCGAGGTGGGCGGATCACGAGGTCAGGAGTTTGAGCCCAGCCTGGCCAACATAGTGAAACCCTGTCTCTACTAAAAATACAAAAATTAGACGTGCGTGATGGCAGGCACCTGTAATCCCAGCTACTCGGGAGGCTGAGGCAGGAGAATTGCTTGAACCTGGGAGGCGGAAGTTGCAGTGAGCCGAGATCACGCCATTGCACTCCAGCCCAGGTGACAGTGCAAGACTCTGTCTCAAAAAAAAAAAAAAAAAAAAAAAAAGTGATCCTAAAACAGCTGGAGATGAATCATTCAACATGGTTGATCATTTGTCCCTTGTAACACTAGATTAATTTTATTGTAAGCTTTTTATGTGGAATTAAACAATGTAATTCATTTTTCAGCTTCTTAAAAAGTATATTCTGGTTATATTTTTGCCTTTCTTTATTACTCAGTGTTAACTATGGTTAAAATTAAGTTGTTTTCCTCTACAATTATATATTGATGATCTGGGACCTACTGAAGGTTGTAGACTTGTTTGCCCCTATACACAATCTGTATATCAACCGGATACTTCAAGGTTTTCTTTTTATAATTTTTTGTTCCTTTCCTTGTTGCCACACTATCAGTAGCTACTCCACCCCTTCTCAACCCCCATTCAACTTGTTGGCTCTAATCTACTAAAGGTCTGGAAGTCAAATAGCTATATGTATAAAAATTATGGATAAGGTAACAGGAAATAGGCTCTGAATCAGTAGGTGAGCAAAATACCTGAACTTTAGTGTGTCAAATTTGTCAGTCTGTCGGTTTCAGTGTGTGAATTTTGTGGCATTATTTGGATGCCTATAGTCATTTTTGTTTTGTTTTATATTCTCATCTATGATCTCATTAACAGAGACTTCCAGGTGAATTCAGGAAAAATGAAGTACTTTTTAACATAAATTGAGGAAATCCTAGCCAGTTGTTGAGCTTTATTGACCACAAACTTGACAGTGGAAATAATATTTGCAGAAAGGAAGGGCTTTTGATTTTCTCCAAAATCAAAACACATTTGTTACCCTAAAAACTTTCATTTGTGGCTATTTTACAAAATTTTAAAAATAAAAATTTTTTAGATCTCAAAACTTTTACCAAAGATACCCACTATTAATATTATGGTCTTTCAGAAGCTACCATTTAAATGACTGCTGGTTTTCTTTTAAATAGGAATAATAAGATGGAATTATGGAGCTCATCATTTTGCACAAGTTTGTAACATCTCTACAGATCATAAATATTTTTGCTTTGCAACATAATCTCCATTAAGAGCTCAATTATTGCCTAGTATATTGAAAGGATATACTTCAATGTGTGTATTTATTGGTCATTGCACGTATCAGTGTATTTAGATTTTTCCACTTATTTTATGAATTTATGTATTTGATATTTGAACATAATTGTTTTTTACCAGATTGTTTTAATTTTGCCTTAATATTTGATTTTCTTTTGTCAGTTTTAACCATATTGTATAAACTAGACAAGATAAATTCATTTTTCTAGCAAGATGTATTTTACAAATATATGAGCTAAAAAATAGAATTCATTTGGATGGAAACTTCTTGACAGCAAAGTCTGTGAAAAGACTAATCAAAGACATCTGAGGTTGTTTTGTTTACTCAGATGTCAAAAAGTTTTTTCTCTCTCATCTTGCTTATTTTAAACTTGGTCTTCCTTTTCTCATTCAAAATAATGATTTTTAAAAGGCTACTCCTTTTCTGAATCTCCTGTATTCTCCAACCTGTAAATAAAATCCTTTGACTCCTTTTGAAGTAGCAGTGATTCAAGCCTTATACTTAAACCAGGTGTATTGTTTTTATATTTATTGGTAATATATTACTTCATAGCATCCAAATGTATAAAGAGAATTTTGGTTACAGAATGTCCATGCTAGAGGGAAATCTACTCACCATTGATCTTCCTCACAGATATCTTGAGAAAGAAAATATAGCTTTTATTCCTCTGTTTCTGAAGTACATGGAAACTCTAGCAAGGAATTTAAGATCATATTATATCACTTATTAAATTTATTAGGATTTATTAGTTGTACCCATCTAGTATGATTTTCAGTAAGAGGAGAAACTTCCAGGGGAGACTCAATAATAGATTTAAAATACCCGAGTCAGGTATTACACTTCTCTCAAAGATTTAAGGCATCCTTGAAAAAGAGTCTAAATTCAATAAGTTAGTGTAATATAACCAGTCTGCTGTGGGACATGTTCACCATGTCAGATCTCCCAGTAACACGTTTTCTGAACTTGGGCTAGTGACAAGCTTACCTAGGCCTCAGTTTCTTCATTTGTAAAATGAAATGATTTGGTTCCATGAGGAGGCTGTAGATAAGCACAGGGTGCTACTCCTGGTTAGAATCTCAAAGAGAGTCAACATTAGAATGTTGATCTGAAAAAGCTAAGGTATAGGAAGAATATTCTTCAGTTATGACATAGACTCCACCATTTATACAGGTTGGAGGGAAAAAATACTTTCTCATTTTTGTGATTACAGCCGCTAGTTTCATTTCCTCCTTTGTAGGAACCCCCCGTTTTGACGTACAGGAAAGATGCTTGAAATAGAAGTGAAAGCAGAAACTCCAGGCAATATAAGAAACACCAAGTGAATGAATATGCCTGCAAGGGGACCTAGCTCTTTATCATTCTGAGTAATTTGGAAGGAAAGGTATTTAACAATGTCTACTTCCTCAAACAATTCTTCCTTAGGCGAAGGTACTGCCTAAAAGGTATTAAACATCTGAATCCAAATTTCAAAGTAGAATTTCCCAAGGAATTTTCTTATAATAGAAATAAATGTTGTCACCTACTATCAGAGGTCAATTGAAATTTTTTGTTATAAATTCCTATCAATTTACTATTGGTAATTAAATAGTTAGGGGCCTTGGAGTAGAAAGGCTGTCAAATGAGACTGGCAATACAGATGGCTTGTAAAGAGAACAGATTCACCAAATACTTCTTCATGAGTAGCTAGTTCAAGACAATCCAAAGCCCCTCTCTATTTTGCCAAGCATGTTTTTGGTATGGTTATGGACATGGTGCTCCTGCAAAGACATTGCCCCAAATTCAGCATCTTTCTACGTGGTTGCTTATGCTTCAAGCTGTTTAATAGCCACAGTGCCCTCCAAGGCTGGGCCTAGATTAGCATTTTTAAATCTTTTTTGATCACAACCCACAAAAGAAATGCATCCTAAACCATGACCCGGGACTCCCATATGTGAATGTATGCTTGTATGTATATCTACGCCAGTTAGAATGGTGATTATTAAAAAGTCAAGAAACGACAGATGGTGGCAAGGTTGTGGAGGAGTATGAGCACTTTTACACTGTTGGTGGGAATGTAAATTAGTTCAACCATTGTGAAGATGGTGTGGCTATTCCTCAAAGATCTGGAACCAGAAATATCATTTGAACCAATAATTCCATTATTGGGTATATACCCAAAGAAATATAAATCATTCTATTAAGAAGATATATGCATGTGTATGTTCATTGCAGCACTATTCACAATAGCAAAGACATGGAATCAATAGAAATGCCTATCAATATACTGGATAAGGAAAATGTGATACATATACACCATGGAATACTATGCAGCCATAAAATAGAATGAGATCATGTCCTTTGCAGGGAAGGACATGGATGAAGCTGGAAGCCATTATCCTCAGCAAACTAACACAGGAACGGAGAACCAAACACGGCATATTCTCACTCATAAGTGGGAGCCGAACAATGAGAACACATGGATACAGGGAGGGAAACAACACACAATGGGGCCTCTTGGGGGTGGGGTTGGGGGAGGGAGAGCATTAGGAAAAATAGCTAATGCATGCTGGGCTTAAAACCTAGATGACGGGTTGGTAGGTGCAGCAGACTACCATGGCACGTGTTTACCTATGTAACAAACCTGCACATCCTGCACATGTACCCAAGAACTAAAAATATAAATTAGAAGAAAAAAAAAGAAAGCATATCCGGAAAGAGTCTCAGGAAATGATACTCTTACCAGATAGGATGAGATTTCCTGTTTTAGCGTATGTTGCTTTATTTGTTAAAATGCTGTGATGACCCACTATACTGACGATACAATCCACAAATAGGTTTCAGTCTACAGTTAGAAAAACATTGATCTAAGTTAATAATAATTATGATAATAAATATAACAACAGTGAATAACAATACAATAAAAAGTTTCAACCAACAGAACCCTGGGCCTTCTTTAGAAGAATTAGTTAATTTTTTTTTTTTTTTTTTTTTTTTTTTTTTGAGACAGAGTCTCACTGTGTCGCCCAGGCTGGAGTGCAGTGGCGCAATCTCGGCTCACTAAGAGTGACCTTGAGCAGGAGATATAGAGGGACTATCTTATAGTGTATGAGGATTTTCTGAAAATTAATAAAATTGTGACAACCGCTTTGGAGACTCTTTGTCTCATTCCACCTGCGTTCCTGATTCATCTAAATACTGTTGCATCGGATGTTAGAAAGATCTACTTCTATCTATACTCTGATATTAACTGGACTTGAGAATTAAAAGAGAATTTAAACGTATAACATATCATAATTTTTTGAGCTGCTAAGAAAGAAAAAAATGCTGCTGATTATGATTATAAAATCCCATGAATTCTATGACATTTAATAGACATGTTAAAATACGAAAAAACATACTTTTTTTTGAAAGCGTTGCTTTTAAAATGAACACTGAACTAAGACTCACTTGGGGGCTCTCCTCAGGCTTTCTGGGTCCCACATTCTTCCCTTCATAGGAGAAATAGGAGTTTGCTTATCTGTGGGGAAAATTAGCTAGGATTGTATTTTATTTTATGGAATTTTTTAGAATTATAAATTCAAAAGCCATCCTTAGTGACAATCTGGATCCTACCTCCTCATGTTACAGTTGAAGAATCTGATACCCAGAGAACTGATGTGACTTGCCCCAGTTAATATAACAAAGTAGAGACAAAAATAAGTTTAAAAGAGAAAAGAGGCTGGGTGTGGTGGCTCACGCCTGTAATCCCAACACTTTGGGAGGCCAAGGCAGGCAGATCATCTGAGGTCGGGAGTTCGATATTAGCCTGACCAACATGAAAAACCCCGTCTCTACCAAAAATACAAGATTAGCCGGGTGTGTTGGCGCATGCCTGTAATCCCAGCTACTCGGGAGGCTGAGGCAGGAGAATCGCTTGAGCCCGAGAAGTGGAGTTTGCGGTGAGCCAAGATGGTGCCACTGCACTCCAGCCTGGGCAACAAGAGTGAAACGCGGTCTCAAAAAAAAAAAAAAGAAAAGAAAAGATAAAAGAAAAAAAACATCTAGTTGTCAGGCTGGAAAGAAGTGGTAACCCAGGGAAAATCGGGGCTAGAACCCGAAGCCTCTGCTCCATTTGTTGTATCTCCTCGGCTTTTTTTTTTTTTTTAAATAGCCATAGGCTCCTTCCACCCTTTTAATTTAATATTTCCATTCTGTGAAGAGATATAAATTATTGCTAGAACTCTTTCTCAAACATCGTTTAAATGATGATACTAATATTTTGTCCTTCCTAAGAAACTCAGGAGCTGCTTTGGTTTCAAACCAATTATTTACTTTCTGTCAGGTGATCAGGATCTTCCACTATCATCTTAATTTGTTTATTTATGGTTTATACCCTACACACTTTCTATAAGAATTAGCTGGATCAGCCTTTCCACCTATTCATCTTAATCCAGTCACACTATCCTATCTACTGTTTCAGTAAATCCCCTGCCATCATCTACATGTGGTGTGAAACTTTCCAGTTCTGTAACTTTACAAATGCTCCTCATTGTTAACTTCTGTTTTCTTGTAAATCCAACATTTATCTCCTTTGGAAAACAATCTTTAATTAACATTGTTTTGTGGTCCATACATGTTTAAACATATTCTACATTCCTCTCATTTTTACTCAACAATTAAGTTGAAAGACGCTTTCTAACTGATCTCAGCTTTTATGTATTGTGTTCCCTTAAGGGTACCACTTTTGCACTGCCCTGACTTCAAGGATGATGCTCAATCTACAGCGTTTCCTGACTCATGTGGTCCCTGTCCTCAAGGAGCTAACAATTTAGTAAGCAGGAATATTCACACACACACACACGCACACACACACAATCCCCACTGAGCTACAGGAAGGAATACATGCACAAAACAGCAAAGCTGTGTTCATGCTTATTCATAAATGGTTTGTTCATCACCTCATGAATAGCAGAAAGCACAGAATATTTGGCTAATGAGAGACTCTGACCTCCTCTCCCAACACTCACTATCTGCATCTTAACATTCATCCCATACTTAACTATCTCCAGTTCCTCAAGGATGCTTTGTCACACCTCTGTGCCTTCATTCATAGGCTTATTAGCCTAGAGCACCCCTCACCCCGTTCTTCACCTGGACCACACATGTCCTTTACAAAATCTCTCAAGAAAGCTTCTTTCTCACCATCGCTCTGCCCATGCTCCCTTTCACCATGCAGCCATGAAGTTTGAGTGCCTATGGCCCATCACAGCACTTGTCACTGTATCCTAATTGTCTGCTGACATTTCCCTTCTCAACCAACCTGACAGGTACTTGTGGTAAGGTGCCAAGGACCCTTTGGCACCTAGAATGGTACTGGCAACTATAATCTGTGGTCAATTCTAATTATCCCAGAAAAACGAAAAGAAAATAAATTTGATCAAAATGCCATCCCTACCCTTAAAGGGAATGACACTTCGTGTGGTTAGTGAGCAAACAGAACCACAGTTGCTCATCCTAGACATTAGAAGTTATTCTTAGAGTCAGGTTGCTCTTCAGAGTTCATTTTTGATGGAGAATATGTCACATAAGCTTGTTAGCTATATTTTAGAAAAAAAAATACCATCTTCTAAAAGGTTAGAGCCAGCTGGATTTCTGTTTCAAAGACTCATCAGGTAGCCTTAGAAATGCTCTCTCTCTCTCTCTCTTTAATACTGCAGTAGTTTTATCACTGCCATAATATTTTCCAGGTTGGGTAACTCCTGATAAATTGCTGAGCTCATTTTCCCTTGTTTCCTTACCGTTTAAAACTAGTTATATGCATATTATCTTTAATAAAGTTCTATTAATTCATTTCAGTTCACTTTATCCTCTACTATTGTATATACCCCATTGACAATGTTTTCAGAGCCAGGGAAGGGTTCTTCTTAAGGAAGGAGAAGGCAGTTGAAATTTCTTTTCATGTACTCAATGAAAAACCTGAATATCAGTCAATTTGCATTCTGGGATTTGTAATCTAGAGATTTCCTTGTGCCTTGAACCACAAAAGAAGCATATCTCTGGACAGATCTTTGGTAGGACCCAAATATGAATCGTATTAGAGTATCTAATTGTCCTGCTTTGCCAGAGGTCAGGAAGTTTAACCTAGTAGAAATGAAATGGACTCTGGACTCATATAAATATCTGCAGAATGCCACATGCATTGTGAGGATGATGCAAAGGGCATCTGAGTCACACAAAGCTTGATTTATCCTCTTCTGCAGTTTGCCACCTGGATAGTGTTGGGCAGTTTATCTCTATACCTCATGGGGTTGTTATGAAATATGTATGCAGAAGAGTACATATAAGTCATAGATATTTAACGTAAGGTACATATTAAGTGCTTTAAAATGTTGGTTATTGCTAATATCATTTCTAGGCTATTTGATAAAATTTCTACAATATTAAATAATTTTTCAGTAGCATCTCACATTATTCAAAGACTTAAATTTAAAAAACAGCCAATAGCCTATTGGGCTTCAACACCAGCATTGATATTGTAGATTTAAGATTTTTTTATGTTACTTATTTCATTTTGTTTTGATTTTCATTCAGGAGTGACTGCTGGCTTACCCCGTGCCAGACACTAGTATTGTTACAAGGTTGAATTGCACATGAATCTAGAATACTGTTATTGATATTCAACAGAGTTCCTTGTATGTGGAGTCCTTTGTAAAGCTCTCTGGTGGCTTCTTTTGGCTGAATCAATTACTTTCGAAACTTTGTTTATCCAGGAAAAACCTGAGCTGGGGAGATGACTTTATTAAATGACTTGTAATTCCAAATTATTTTGTCCATAATATATAGGAAGAGAGCTCTTACATAGTCAACAGGAAACAAGAGGGATTTATTCCAAAAGATATAACCATGCCTACTTAGGCCATGAGAGAGTACCTCAAGATTCTGCTTATAGATTCAAAGTTCTGGAGGCAGATTCTGTAAGCAGCAGGTCTATTTAAAAGAGCACAACATTTTGGAAAGCTCTTCATAATTTAAGGGTAAAGACAGATTACTAAATAGAGAAAATCTAGATATACAAATATTAAAATGTGAAGAGGGGTTGGTGGGATTGCAGGCAGATTTTTTAAATTTATGATTCCTTCTAACTTAAGTAATAAGATAAAAGTCACATAAAAAAGAAAGTGAATGCAGTTCAAAATTTATCAGAATGAAGTTCATAGACCTTTATATCAGTTCTTATCACCCGATATCAAGTCACCTTAGCTACTGATATAACTGTGAAATGGGAATTGGATTATATTTAAAGTACCTGGGCTGAAATGCCCCTAGAAATTGCAATATTTGCAGCAATACTCATAAATACCTGGAAGAACAAGATAGATGTCTATGATATTTTTTTTCCTATTCATGTGGATAACAGCATCTTCCACAGAATATTTTCAAAGGTACTTTTGCCTGGATCACTGAGACCCACATGCATCCTTTAATACTTCACTTAAAACAGTGGTTAGAAACTGTGATGTTTATTCATTAAAACTGTGATCCTATCATTTAAAAAAAAAGAAGTGTCTGCTTGTTATTGCAAGGAAGTGGCACTCTTAGTAAATAACTGACTTATCCCAGAGGACTAGGAGAACTGGACAAAAAGAATTTTACAAAAACAAGCATATAAGCAAACAAACATATTTATAAAAATTAAGAATCACCATATGAAGCAGAAACTTTAAAAAATGAGTAAGCTTGTCTTGCCTTCCAAAGTTAAAAAGTTAGTAATTAGAATTCAGAAAACAAACAATAGAAAGACTCACTGAATAATTCTTACCACCAAAGAACAAAGCATGCTAAATGTCAGCTCGCAGAACCACACAGAACTCAACTTCTTCCTAAACCAGGAAAGATGAAGGAAATAATATAACAAAGAATGCTTTGTGTCTTAAATTTTGTTTCACTTTCTGGCGGCAAGATAAAAAGTCTCTTTCCCAAAATGAAGCCAAGCGATCTTGAAGGTAAACTCTGTGGGCTAGAAGCCATTCAACATTGAACTTTCAGTTAGACCTCAGTTGAACAAAAACTCCAAGTGAAGAAAGAAAACCCAGAGTCAACTACCTTGAGAGAGACTGGAAAAATTCCACACCTACTGATGGCTGAGCCTCACCCTTTGTTGAGTAAAAGTTTGTGTTGATTGTGGCAAGGGGATCTGCTGGGTATGCCAGGGAAATGTATGCTTGTTCATTTTTGTATGGTCATTCCTTTCCGGCATGAGTCCTTCATGAGAGAGGAAGAAGAGTGTAGGTTTATTATAGGTTTTAGGTCTATTTTTGAAATTGTGTTTGGTGCATTTAATGAGACTGGTAATTGCAAAATCCACCTCACCTGTGTAAGTGAACAATATGGACTGTTGTCTTGTTGGCCCTATGAAATTCTGCACTTGGTATTTAGTATATACTCTACATTCATTAGTTGCTTCTGACAAGATGTTCTGCCTTAGCACTCAGTTGCAGTCTTTTCCTTTTCTTTCCTGTTCATTATGCTTTAATTCTGAGGACCATATAAGGGTAGAATATGTTATCTTTTAAAAATTACCAAAATTTGTATAGGCAAACCATTTTCTTCAATTTGATGGCCAAATGTTAGAATGTTAGTTTTCATATCATTTATAATCTTGTCACAATTTACTTAATGAAGTTTGGTTAGATTTCAGTGAAAATTATCTTCCAGAGTAGTTCCCCCCACCCCCGTGCCCCCCATCCCCAACCCCGGGAAGGGGGCAACTTTGCTACAATGAGTAAGTATGGTACACAATTTCATGCAAATGAGGTGTGCCAGCAGTGTACTAATTTAAACGTATTTAAACAAAAACAAAAAAAAGAATGCACAAACTCGCTGTTACTTAGATCACTGCAGCTTCTAGGACCCAGTTTCTTTTACTGATTTAAAAACAAAACAAAAGGGAAAAACCTGTAATATTCAAATGAAGAACTCCTCACTCGAATAAAGTTTTTTTTAAATTTTATTATTATTATACTTTAAGTTTTAGGGTACATGTGCACAATGTGCAGGTTTGTTACATATGTATACACGTGCCATGTTGGTGTGCTGCACCCATTAACTCATCATTTAACACTAGGTATATCTCCTAATGCTATCCCTCCCCCCTCCTCCCACCCCACAACAGTCCCCGGAGTGTGATGTTCCCCTTCCTGTGTCCATGTGTTCTCACTGTTCAATTCCCACCTATGAGTGAGAACATGCGGTGTTTGGCTTTTTGTCCTTGCGGTAGTTTGCTGAGAATGATGTATGATTAGTTGCTACCTCTACCTGCCACTCTAAACGCTGCTTGTCTTGAATGGCAAATTATGTTTTGTGAATCATTGATCTGTCTTAGTTATTAATCATTATTTACCCAGAAATCCATGGATAAATAGACCCCACCAGCAGGTGGTTCAAGCAGTGACAGGTAGTAATATTTCTAGTCTTCTCTTTAAAGACTTTTCAGGGTGGGACACAAAAGGAAACTCTCCAAATGGTTAAATACACATTTAGTTGAATAAAGATTGATTTCTACAATTATAACAACATCATCTCAACAGAGATAAAGTGAAGTTTTATATTGGAATTTTTACATTTTATATAACTTTGCAATTCATTTGTTAGAGTAGTAATATGGTTTGGCTCCATGTCCCCACCCAAATCTCATGTTGAATTGCAATTCCCAATGTTGGGGAAGGGACCCAGTAGGAGGTGATTAGATCATTGGGGCAGATTTCCCCCATGCTTTTCTCATGCTAGTCAGTCAATTCTCACGAGATCTTCAGGTTTAAAAGTGTGTGGCACTTCTCCCCACCCCCACAACTTCTTCTCTTCCTCCCCACCCCTCTCTGCTGCTCCGCCATGGTAAGATGAGCTTGCTTCCCTTTCACCTTCCACCATGATTGTAAGTTTCCTGAGGCCTCCCAGTCATACTTCCTGTTAAGCCTATGACACTGTGAGTCAATTATACTTCTTTTCTTCATAAATTACCCAGTGTCAGGTAGTTCTTTATAGCAGTGTGAGAATGGACTAATACAAGTGAGCAGAGTATAAACTAGATTGTGAGACTTCATGTAGGTATCCTGTTTGTCAGTATTTATAGTATCAGTAACTTTAATTATAATGGAAGATGTCATTTTTCTCCACATCTTTTATTTTTGAAATTCTATTAGCAGAATTTTTATTGGTGCAAAGTCTTTCCCAGATACTCTTAAGCCAAGTAGTATTCCATTTTTCCCCACAAATATGGTAATTTGATAATTATAAAATCTAGCCCTTATTGAAAAATGTTAATATATGTTATCAATGTTGCTAAATATCTAGCTGTGTGATTTTTGTTTTAAAGATAGATTCTGAATTGTTTGTCAAATAAATATTTAATGAGCATCTGTTATTTGCTAGCTAGTGGGCATTCTGATCTCAAGGCATTTCAAATCTAGTAAAGGAAACAAATAAAAGACAATAAAAAATCAATGTGAAAAAGGTGAACTTTAAGCATAAAGAAAATATGCTACAATAAACTTAGCAATTTATTGGCTCATTTTTCTGAAATGTATAAGATTACACTAGCCTCAGGGCCAGTTATATCCAGCAGCTCAAACAATATTATCAGGACCAGGATGTCTTTCTCTCTTTCCAGCTCTTGACTTGGCTTTCTTTGTGCTGGTGTCATTTTTAGGCAGCAGATTGGTTCCAACAGCTCCAAGCTTACTCTCACCAAAACAGAAACCCCAACTCATTAGTTCCCGCAGAAGTCTCAGGGCTGGCTCTAATTAGCCCTTCTTGACTCATGTGACTGATACAGACACTGTGGTTCCTGTGATACACCATTGTCATTGGCTGTCTGGTTATATGGACTGAGTTAAGGATGGATAAGTCTACGAGGAAAAATCAGAGTGCCACTAGCAAGAGAAACAGCAGATGTTTCACCATACATGATCACCAATTATATGAAACACGAATTCCCATAAACACTAGATTCATTGACTTTTTTGTTTATATCAATTTCTACTTTATACTAAGTGTGTCTATTCTATACTTGAATATTGTCTGTAAGGAGAGGTCTATAGCGGTTTCCCAAGAGGGACACACAGAATCACTTACTGAAACTAATGTCCACCAAAGGATTGAGCAATATTCCAGTGCCCCACTGAAGAGCCCAAGGCATGAGCAGACAAGGCTAGAAAAAAGCAACTGCAATGAAAAGAAAGACTGAATAAAGAAAAGCAATGTAAAAAGTAAAGAAATATGGAACAATCAGTAAAGCATATTCCCAAATCCTTCAGTTCACTGATGCTTGGGAGCTGTCTCTATGGATGCTTGTAGAGATTTAGCCTACCAATTCAGAAAAATAATGTAGATCAAATGAGCTACAGTGACTTCCAAGTAATTTAAAAATTATTAACTAAAAGAAATATTTTTAATTCTTTAATTTTTATATCGGAAAACTGAATAAATGCAAGAAACAAACTAATTAAAAACCTTAAAATGATCCTTCCTATTTGCAGAAAGATATTTGTTTCATTTTCCAAAATGTTAATTTAATGCTTTAACATGGCAGGTCAGTTACATAAGCAGGAAATAATTTATCAGTAAATAATAACTGTGTTTTTCCACAAGACCAAGATGTTCCAATGACTTCTCAGTAAATGAATTTACTTTATAAAAGACCTATTTTTATAACTCAAAGGTCATCACTGGTCATTGCTACCATAATTATTCCATAAATAAACTTAAAAAAAATAAATATATTCAAGGAATACTATAATAGAAATCCAGGCCTAGAATAGTCTTGTACGAAAAAAATTAAGCTTAAGTACTTATTATTTTTTATATGTTCACAAATCTTTCCAATTAGGGACTACCTAATGATTCTAGTAACAATAATAAAAATTATAGTAAAAATTAGTTCCTCCCTGTACTTCATAGCACTTTATGTGTCTGTTATAGCATTTATCATGTTTCATTTTTATAAAATTCATTATGCCCACATTTCATGGAAAAGGATTTATGGCAGGTATCATTTGCCTGTTTACATGTCTGCCTTTATACTTAGACTGTGAGATCCTTAAGGACAGGAACTAAATATGATTTTTTTTTAATCTTCACACACTGTATTTAGCACCTACAAAAGTTCTAAATAAGTGCTGAGTAACATAAAAAATGAATAGATGAATTAATAGACTCTTCCATTTAAATGACTTCTTGAACTCCTCTATTTATCTTCTTTGTTAGTTTCACATTTTAAGTGTCTCAAAGCTCACTTCTCCTTAAGTTAACCAGCCCTCACGTATATGCCTGCTTACAAAATTATATTATGACTTATGCAGAGTGGAGAATGACAACCTGGGCCTGGGTCAGATTCACTGCTTAAGCGTGGACGTGGCTGGCAAAGTCTGGTTAACTCGCAGGACAGACCCGTTAGTTGTCTTTGTGTTGAGTGAGGAAGAGACTCCTGGTGAAAAAATGCTAATGATAGTTATTGCTGACATTACAGACGAATATGGGTATGTTTGGTAAGTTCTTGGTCTGCTCCATAGATTTTCAGGGAGAAAGGGGACTGTGATATCTTCTGGAAGAGAATTAATTCTAAGAGAAAGTAGCCAAGTGTGACAGACCAGTGAATGCACCAATGGCGCATTCTTTCTTTGGAAGGAAGGAAAGGGGGCTCTCTGCACTAGCAAGGCTGCCACTTGGATTGTCTTCTCTGCAAGCCCATTAGACCCAGCAAAGGCAGGAAGATGATAAGCCAAAGCTGGAAGAACTCTCTTAATAAACTTTCTAACACTTGGGGGGTATAGACTAGAGTGCTTTGGGATCCCTAAGTAAGCTCAGCCATTTTCCCTCTGCTCCTTCCTCACCAGCACTTCATCAGCTGCATAGTCTCAAAGGAAGAAATGTAATCTCCCATCTTCATGTTTTCACAGAGGAGGGAACTTCTTCCCATCAGGGCTGTGGCTTTGAAGAAAAGCTTCTAGCTTCTCTGCCAATCCTATCCCTGCTTCCCTACAAAGGAGAAGGACAGCTCCTTTCACTGGTGACAGCCTCCTGTTAGGAAGAATGTCCCTGTGTTAAAAGTGACTGCTCCTGCACAAGTCTCTTGCTCTTTATGACCCGTGTGCGAGCAGTGGCGCTCAAGTTCTCCACCCCTCTGCTTCCATGGGAGAAAGCACAGAGGGTGAGTCAACCTCTTACTCTTTCCTCTTTACACTTTGGTCAGCCAGTAATGAGGTCAGATGGAATGGGCCTGTGATCTTCCATGCAACTGGCTCGATGGCAAGTTTGCTCTGAAGATCTATTTCTCCCTTACCCTCTCAGTCCACCTCAGGCTCCGGATGACCCCAAGGTCTGAATGTGGGTGGGAATGCAATGACATGCTTTGGCTCTGGATCTAAATTGCATTTTCCAATCCAAATTTACTGTGGTTCTCAGAGCCTCTTGGGCACTTGCCCAGATTGCTAATAAATCTGGTTTACTAATAAATCCACAAGTGATCATCAACTAGCTTTCAGTTCCTAGAGTCTGTACCTTATCCATTGGAACCAGGTGGGGAGTCAGGGTGGATCATAATCTCATTTCCCATACAACCCAGATACTGCTCAGACACTGTTGAGGCCTAGGGAATCAGTGGAGTGTGCCTAACAGGGTGGTGGCAGAGGAGTGTCGTGCACCCTGGAAAAGCTGGCACAGTGGCCTGATACAGTATTGGTGAAGCACACTAGCCACAGCTGGGCCTCGAGGAGCAGCGGGACAGGCTGTGGCTCTTTGCTGAGCATTGTTGGAGGAGCCGCAGTGCCCAGCAGGCATCTACTCGTGATTACATATGAGAACAGGAGATAGCGGCTGGGGATTCCCAGAAACGTTTGACACTGGGGAAGCTTTACATGGCTATTGAGAAACTGCATCATGTAGGCGAAGCCAGTGAAAATTAGATTATTAAGTGATCTCATTCATATGCTCAAGCTTATGGCCCTTGGGAAAATTATAGTTACCCTCATTTTACTTTCAGTCTGAGCATGTGTTGTGTTCATCAGCACTTTGTCCAAAATGGGTGATTGTATCAGGGATATCAACTGATTATTTCACTTGAAATGCTGACATTTTGCATGTTGCTGTTTAAATGAGTATCAGCTAAAATAAGCAAGCCACTGTTGTCATGAGGTATTAATGTGCTAGTTCAAGCATTTAAAATTATTTTTTGATCATGTCTGTGAGCCCTGAGTTTGGAATATGGTGAAGGGTAAGCCTGCAAGCTAGAAATGAAGACTTACTCCTGAAATTATTTTTCAAAGCCAGTGTCATTATGTCAAGCTGATTCTCTATGTCCCAAAGAAATTCTCTTTCTTGCTACCTCAAAACCACCTTGAAGATCAAAACTGTTTGGTCTCAAAGATAATTTATTTCAGCTAAGTTGTTATTTCAAAAGATAATGCAAAATCTATGTACAGTTTACATTTGAAGGCTGTTCCAACAAATAGATGCTACTTAATACTTTTTTTATATATTTGACTTTTGACTCAGCACCTAAATATAATATATGCTTTATATAAACGTACCCACACATATTCTTATTTTATTATAAAATATAGCTTTTCACTTACAAATATTATGGTTATAATTTTAGACATTTCCCAAATTTTGTGATTCATTTCAATTTTTCTGTCATAAACAGTTATTCTCTTACATGTGGTAGTAATATTTGTTTCCTATTTTCTTTTCTTTTGTTTTTTTCTTTTTTGAGACAGTATCTCGCTCTGTCACCCAGGCTGGAGTGCAGTGGCACGATCTCGGCTCACTGCAACCTCCGCCTCCCAGGTTCAAGCGATTCTCTGGCCTCAGCCTCCTGAGTAGCTGGGATTACAGGCGCGTGCCACCATGCCCAGCTAATTTTTTTGTATTTTTAATAGAGACGGGGTTTCACCGTCTTAGCCAGGATGGTCTCGATCTCCACACCTCATGATCCACCCGCCTCGGCCTCCTGAAGTGCTGAGATTATAGATATGATGTTTCCTATTTTCAATGAAATAAAATGTAGTATAATCCTGAAACTATGGAAATACTTTTCTATGCATTAGAATATTTATATGGTTTCTATTCTTTTACCTTTCAAGAATCAGAAATTTAGGACTGGACACAATGGTTTATGCCCCGTAATCTCAGCACTTTGGGAGAATTGCTTGATCCCGGAAGTTCAAGACCAGCTGCCTGGGAAGCATAGTGAGATCCTACCTCTAAAAAAGAAATTTTTTAATTAGTCAGATGTGCCGGTGCATACCTATAGTCCTAGCTACTTGAGAGGCTGAGGTGGGAGGATAGCTTTAGCCTAGGAGGTCGAGGCTGCAGTGAGCCTTGATGGTGCTACTGCACTCCAGCCTGGGTGATGGAGTGAGACCCTTTCTCAAAAAAAAGATTTAATCACTTACTGTCTGTAGCCTGAGTCAGTATTAGAGTTTTCAAATGGAAAATTCACATCTAAATTGAGTTTGATCAGCTTTCACATCATTAATCTATTCCATATATTTAAGAAAGTCATTTCCAAATGAACCATATGTCCTCAATATTTTTATCAGTTAGGCAGTCCTTAGGGTGTTTTTCTAGCTGTATTGACAAATTGACAAATAGAAAAAAATTTTTTTCTGTAATGTTGCCCCAGTAGCTTTTCCAAAAGGTAATGATAATGTTTTGACCATAGCAAGGTAGTCTGGCGTGATGAGGTTAAGGAGTAGACTTTTAAGAAACGGAGATGTGGCCTCAAATCTCAGCTCCACTACTTACTGGCTGTGTCGTTTTGACTAAGTCACTGCAACCTTCTGAACCCCAGTTTCTGCATATATGAAATAGGAATTGTTTATGTGTGCTGGGCAGGTTAAATGAGACAAGATTTGTTGAGTACTTGTAACATAGTAGGCACTAAAAAATGACATATTTAATATCTAATAATATATTTCTCTAGAAGTTCAGCTATTTATGGGTTTAATTCATTTTTTAATAGTTGTAAGGTCATAGAACTTTGAAGCTGGAAGTTACTTTAGAGATCAATTAAGTGGTATTTCACAGATGGGGAAACCAAGGCACTGGAAAGTTAAATGGTGTAGAGTCTTTGCCTATACGTTTTGTGTAATAAATGAGAGGCAGAATCTTACTTGTTCTTTTCCATCTTAAAATGGTAGGAAAAGCGAACCTTCAGGGAAGTGGTAGCAACTATAAGGCAAATTCCAATGACGACGTATGGTTCATACCTAAAGTAAGGTAAATCCAACCTATTCGAAAGGAGGGAGAAGTTCTTTTACTTTACTATTAGAATGCATCTGAATGCTTTGGAGAATCTTGAAAATTATGAGCTGCATGCATATCATCAATTGTCCAGTATCTGGGGAAGTAGTCATTCATTGTGATTGATGACTTTATATCTTAAAGATATTTTAGATACACTTAAGGTATTTTTATCTGGGTCTATTACAGGGTTTTAAATTTGATTTTGAGAAGTAAAAATTCCTGGGCCCTAGTCCCATTAACTTCCATATATAGAGGGCTTCATTTTTATCTGCAGAACAAAAGGATTGGCTTAGAGGAGTACTTCCACATTGTAATCTTTACGTTACCACAGTCCCAATTTTTATTGTATACATACCTGTAATGTTATTTGCTTTTTAAAATGGCCTCACTTTTTAAACTTAACCTCATCCTAAATGATAATATCTAGGAAGTGGCACATTTGCTATACTGATTATATCTTTTCTCATATAAAGATAAATTCATGACTTTTAAAATAAAATATCTGCCTATACCACCTGAAAGTATCTCATGTACCACTCTGACTTTCTTACAGCCTTAGCATAGTTTCACTCTTATTCCTGCTCATTCCTAATTTTGGGCAAAATAAAGTGAGATCTGCAATAACAAAGCCCTTTCTATTCTCAAGCTTTTAGTCTCTGGGATAAAAAAGAGCCGCCACCCTAGATCCATGTGCTTTTTTGGGTGAAAGGGGTGGAAACCATGTGCTTTTCGATAGACACTAAGAGAATATAAAGGCAAAGTATAATTTCCTCTTCGAAATACTGGTTTAAATGATTGAAACACCAACACTAGGAAGTATTGTTATTTTCAGATTACTTCCAATAGCATCACATTAAGTCCAAATCTTTATTATCAAGTTGAACTTACCCAAGGAAGCTTCACATAAAAACTAACATTCTTTTTTTTTGAGACGGAGTCTCGCTCTGTTGGCCAGGCTAGTGTGTAGTGGTGCGATCTTGGCTCACTGCAACATCCACCTCCTGGGTTCAAGCAGTTTTCTGCCTCAGCCTCCCGAGTAGCTGGGACTACAGGCACCTGCCACCACGCCTGGCTAATTTTTTTCTATTTTTAGTAGAGACGGGGTTTCACCATCTTGGCTAGGCTGGTCTTGAACTCCTGACCTTGTGATCCACCCACCTCAGCCTCCCAAAGTGCTGGGATTACAGGTGTGAGCCACCACACCCGGCCAAAAAACTAACATTCTTTTTTTTTTTTTTTTTTTTTTTGAGACGGAGTCTCGCTCTTTCACCCAGGCTGGAGTGCAGTGGCGCGATCTTGGCTCACTGCAGGCTCCGCCCCCGGGGGTTCACGCCATTCTCCTGCCTCAGCCTTCCGCGTAGCTGGGACTACAGGCGCCCGCCACCTGGCCCTGCTAATTTTCTTGTATTTTTAGTAGAGACGGGGTTTCACCGTGTTAGCCAGGATGGTCTCAATCTCCTGACCTCGTGATCCGCCCGCCTCGGCCTCCCAAAGTGCTGGGATTACAGGCGTGAGCCACTGCGCCCGGCCTCAAAACTAACATTCTTTTTTTTTTTTTTTTTTTTTTATTATACTTTAGGGTTTTAGGGTACACGTGCACAATGTGCAGGTTTGTTACATATGTATCCATGTGCCATGTTGATTTCCTGCACACATTAACTCGTCATTTAGCATTAGGTGTATCTCCTAATGCTGTCCCTCTCCCCTCCCCCTACCCCACAACAGTCCCCGGAGTGTGATGTTCCCCTTCCTGTGTCCATGTGTTCTCATTGTTCAATTCCCACCTATGAGTGAGAACATGCAGTGTTTGGTTTTTTGTCCTTGCGATAGTTTACTGAGAATGATGTTTTCCAGTTTCATCCATGTCCCTACAAAGGACACGAACTCATCATTTTTTATGGCTGCATAGTATTCCATTGTGTATATGTGCCACATTTTCTTAATCCAGTCTATCGTTGTTGGACATTTGGGTTGGTTCCAACTCTTTGCTATTGTGAATAGTGCCGCAATAAACATACGTGTGCATGTGTCTTTATAGCAGCATGATTTATAGTCCTTTGGGTATATACCCAGTAATGGGATGGCTGGGTCAAATGGTATTTCTAGTTTGAGATCCCTGAGGAATCGCCACACTGACTTCCACAATGGTTGAACTAGTTTACAGTCCCACCAACAGTGTAAAAGTGTTCCTATTTCTCCACATCCTCTCCAGCACCTGTTGTTTCCTGACTTTTTAATGATGGCCATTCTAACTGGTGTGAGATGGTATCTCACTGTGGTTTTGATTTGCATTTTTCTGATGGCCAGTGATGATGAGCCTTTCTTCATGTGTTTTTTGGCTGCATAAATGTCTTCTTTTGAGAAGTGTCTGTTCATGTCCTCTACCCACTTTTTGATGGGGTTGTTTGTTTTTTTCTTGTAAATTTGTTTGAGTTCATTGTAGATTCTGGATATTAGCCCTTTGTCAGATGAGTAGGTTGCAAAAATTTTCTCCCATTCTGTAGGTTGCCTGTTCACTCTGATGATAGTTTCTTTTGCTGTGCAGAAGCTCTTTAGTTTAATGAGATCCCATTTGTCGATTTTGGCTTTTGTTGCCATTGCTTTTGGTGTTTTAGACATGAAGTCCTTGCCCACGCCTATGTCCTGAATGGTATTGCCTAGGTTTTCTTGTAGGATTTTAATGGTTTTAGGTCTAACATATAAGTCTTTAATCCATCTTGAATTAATTTTTGTATAAGGTGTAAGGAAGGGATCCAGTTGCAGCTTTCTACATATGGCTAGCCAGTTTTCCCAGCACCATTTATTAAATAGGGAATCCTTTCCCCATTTCTTGTTTTTGTCAGGTTTGTCAAAGATCAGATAGTTGTAGCTATGCGGCATCATTTCTGAGGGCTCTGTTCTGTTCCATTGATCTATGTCTCTGTTGTGGTACCAGTACCATGCTGTTTTGGTTACTGTAGCCTTGTAGTAGAGTTTAAAGTCAGGTAGCATGATGCCTCCAGCTTTGTTCTTTTGGCTTAGGATTGACTTGGCAATGCGGGCTCTTTTTTGGTTCCATATGAACTTTAAAGTAGTTTTTTCCAATTCTCTGAAGAAAGTGATTGGAAGCTTGATGGGGATGGCATTGAATCTATAAATTACCTTGGGCAGTATGGCCATTTTCACAATATTGATTCTTCCAACCCATGAGCATGAAATGTTCTTCCATTTGTTTGTATCCTCTTTTATTTCATTGAGCAGTGGTTTTTAATTATCCTTGAAGAGGTCCTTCACATCCCTTGTAAGTTGTATTCCTAGATATTTTATTCTCTTTGAAGCAATTGTGAATGGGAGTTCACTCATGATTTGGCTCTCTGTTTGTCTGTTATTGGTATATAAGAATGCTTGTGATTTTTGTACATTGATTTTGTATCCTGAGAATTCCCTGAAGTTGCTTATCAGCTTAAGGAGATTTTGGGCTGAGACAATGGGGTTTTCTAGATATACAATCATGTCATCTGCTTTATTTTGCTATGGGCTTGTCTGTAGAGTATTTTGGCAGCATCTGTAAAAATTTCTTTTGAAACAGTTTTTTTGTCAAGATTGCACCTGAAGCTTCTAAATTATCTAGAGAAATTCCAAGTTGTTATTATGTGTTTGATACATTGTGTTAGTCTTATCCATACATTGTGGCAGGTTTTCTGAAGAACCTCAACTGTATATGTGCCACATTTTCTTGATCCATTCTATTGTTGTTGGACATTTGGCTTGGTTCCAAGTCTTTGCTATTGTGAATAGTGCCACAATAAACATATGTCTGCATGTGTCTTTATAACAGCATGATTTATAATCCTTTGGGTATATACCCAGTAATGGGATGGCTGGGTCAAATGGTATTTCTAGTTCTAGATCCCTGAGGAATCACCACACTGACTTCCACAATGGTTGAACTAGTTTACAGTCCCACCAACAGTGTAAAAGTGTTCCTATTTCGCCACATCCTCTCCAGCACCTGTTGTTTCCTGATTTTTTAATGATGGCCATTCTAACTGGTGTGAGATGGTATCTTACTGTAGTTTTGATTTGCATTTCTCTGATGGCCAGTGATGATGAGCATTTCTTCATGTGTTTTTTGGCTGCATAAATGTCTTCTTTTGAGAAGTGTCTGTTCATGTCCTTTGCCCACTTTTTGATGGGGTTGTTTGTTTTTTTCTTGTAAATTTGTTTGAGTTCATTGTAGATTCTGGATATTAGCCCTTTGTCAGATGAGTAGGTTGCAAAAATTTTCTCCCATTCTGTAGGTTGCCTGTTCACTCTGATGGTAGTTTCTTTTGCTGTGCAGAAGCTCTTTAGTTTAATTGGATCCCATTTGTCAATTTTGGCTTTTGTTGCCATTGCTTTGGTGTTCTAGATATGAAGTCCTTGCCTATGCTTATGTCCTGAATGGTATTGCCTAGGTTTTCTTCTAGGGTTTTTATGGTTTTAGGTCTTACATTTAAATCTTTAATCCATCTTGAGTTAATTTTTGTATAAGGTGTAAGGAAGGGGTCCAGTTTCAGTTTTCTGCATATGGCTAGCCAGTTTTCCCAACACCATTTATTAAATAGGGAATCCTTTCCCCATTGCTTGTTTTTGTCATGTTTGTCAAAGATCAGATTGTTGTCGATGTGTGGTGTTATTTCTGAGGCCTCCGTTCTGTTTCATGGGTCTAAATATCTGTTTCAGTACCAGTACCATGCTGTTTTGGTTACTGTAGCCTTATGGTATAGTTTCAAGTTGGGTAGCACGATGCCTCCAGCTTTGTTCTTTTTGCTTAGGATTGTCTTGGCTGTATGGGCTCTTTTTTGGTTCCATATGAAATTTAAAGTAGTTTTGTTTAATTCTGTGAAGAAAGTCAATGGTAACTTGATGGGAATAGCATTGAATCTATAAATTACTTTGGACAGTGTGGCCATTTTCATGAATTGATTCTTCCTATCCATGAGCATGGAATGTTCTTCCATTTGTTTGTGTCTTCTCTTATTTCCTTGACCAGTGGTTTGTAGTTCTCCTTGAAGAGGTCCTTCACATCCCTTGTAAGTTGGATTCCTAGGTATTTTATTTTCTTTGTAGCAGTTGTGAATGGGAGTTTGCTCATGATTTGGCTCTCTGTTTGTCTATTATTGGTGTATAGGAATGTTTGTGATTTTTGCACATTGATTTTGTATCCTGAGACTGCTGAAGTTGCTTATCAGCTTAAGAAGTTTTTGGGCTGAGACAATGGGGTTTTCTAAATATACCATCATGTCATCTGCAAACAGAGATAATTTGACTTCCTCTCTTCCCATTTGAATACCCTTTATTTCTTTCTCTTGCCTGATTTCCCTGGCCTGAACTTCCAATACTACATTGAACAGGAGTAGTGAGAAAGGGCATCCTTGTCTTGTGCTGGTTTTCCAAGAGAGTGCTTCCAGTTTTTGCCCATTCAGTATGATACTGGCTGTGGGTTTGTCATACATAGCTCTTATTATTTTGAGATATTTTCCATCAATACCTAGTTTATTGAGTGTTATTAGCATGAAGGAGTATTGAATTTTATTGAAGCTTTTTCTGCATCTATTGAGATAATCATGTGGCTTTTGTCTTTAGTTCTGTTTATGTGTTGGATTATTGTTATTGATTTGCCTATGTTGAACCAGCCTTGTATCACAGGGATGACGCTGACTTGATCGTGGTGGATAAGCTTTTTGATATGCGCTGGATTTGGTTTGCCAGTGTTTTATTGAGGATTTTCTCATCGATGTTCATCAGGGATATTGGCCTGAGTTTTTCTTTTTTTGTTGTGTCTCTGCCAGGTTTTTGTATCAGGATGATGCTGGCCTCATAAAATGAGTTAGGGAGGATTCCCTCTTTTTCTATTGTTTGGAATAGTTTCAGAAGGAGTGGTAGCCAGCTCTTCTTTGTACCTCTGGTAGAATTCGGTTGTGAATCTATGTGGTTCTGGACTTTTTTTTAGTTGGTAGGCTATTAATTACTGCCTCAATTTCAGAACTGGTTATTGGTCTATTCAGGGATTTAACTTCTTCCTGGTTTAGTCTTGGGAGTGTGTATGTGTCTAGGAATTTATCCACTTCTTCTAGATTTTCTAGTTTGTTTGCATAGAGATTTTTATACTATTCTCTGATGGTAGTTTTTATTTTTGTGGGAACAGTGGTGATATCCCCTATACCATTTTTTTATTACATCTATTCGATTCTTCTCTGTTTTCTTCTTTATTAGTCTGGCTAGTGGTGCCTATCTATTTTGTTAATCTTTTTCAAAAAACCAGCTCCTGGATTCACTGATGTTTTTGAAGGGTTTTTCATGTCTCTATCTCCTTCAGTTTTGGTCTTAGTTATTTCTTGTCTCCTGCTAGCTTTTTGAATTTGTTTGCTCTTGCTTCTCTAGTTTTTTTAATTGTGATATTAGGGTGTCAATTTTGCATCTTTCCCACTTCCTCCTGTGGGCATTTAGTGCTATAAATTTCCCTCTAAACACTGCTTTAGCTGTGTCCCAGAGATTCTGGTACATTATGTCTTTGTTCTCATTGGTTTCAAAGAACTTATTTATTTCTGCCTTCATTTCATTATTTACCCAGTAGTCATTCAGGAGCAGGTTGTTCAGTTTTCATGTAGTTGTGTGATTTTGAGTGAGTTTCGTAATCCTGAGTTCTAATTTGATTGCATGGTGGTCTGAGAGACTGTTTGTTATGATTTCCATTCTTTTGCATTTGGTGAAGAGTGTTTTACTTCCAATTATGTGGTCAATTTTAGAATAAGTGCTATGTGGTCCTGAGAAGAATGTATATTCTGTTGATTTGGGGTGGGGAAGGAACTGGCAACATACAGAATGGGAGAAAATTTTTGCAATCTATCCATCTGACAAAGGGCTAATATGTTTATTGCAGCAAAATTCACAATAGCAAAGACTTGGAATCAACCCAAATGCCCATCAATGTTAGACTGGATAAAGAAAATGTGGCACATACACACCATGGAATACCATGCAGCCATAAAAAAGAATGAGTTCATGTCCTTTGGAGGGACATGGATGAAGTTGGAAACCATCATTTTCAGCAAATTAATGCAGGAACAGAAAACCAAACACCACATATTCTCACTCATAAGTGGGAGTTGAACAATGAGAACATATGGGCACAGGGAGGGGAATATCACACACCAGGGCCTGTCAGGGGGTGGGAGGTAAGGGGAGGGATAGCATTAGGAGAAATACCTATGTAGGTAACGGGTTGTTGGGTGCAGCAAACCACCATGGCACATGTATACCTATGTAACAAACCAGCACATTCTGTATATGTATCCCAGAACTTAAAGTATAATAAAAAAAGAAAATAAAAGAAACTTCATTGTTCTACAATTTTTGAAACTGTTAATATAGCTGAATCTCCTCATTCTATAGGATGGTGAATATCAATTTTAAAAATCACTAAATCTAAAAGGTAAAATTTACTTTTACCTTTATAGTGGTTTGGCCTTCTTCCACTTAGGTTGTTTTAGGGAAAACTTTAATTCCTATACTATTTCAGGAAGGGATGAATGGCTTGGGAATTGAAGGAACATGTGTCTTTTAAGTTCTGTTATAATGTGCAATGAAGGATGTACTCACTTCATAAGCATACTTTAAAATGTCCTGGGATCCTATAGCCAGACTAAAATTTTACTAGCAAATAATTATATTTTATTGACATTTTTTGGTCTCTTGTTGAATACCTAATTATGGGATCATAGAGAAATCACCCAGCTGCTTTAGGTATCCAGCAACTCCACTCATTCACCTACTCATCCACTTACTACCCATTCATCTGTCCATTCACCTGTCCACCTATACCCTCAGCCCCTCACATGTCCAACTCTCCACCCACCCATTCAGTCACATGTCCATCACATATCCACCTACCCATCCATCCACATGGTTATTCCTTTATATATTATTTTGTTCAACAATATTTATATGATGTTGTTTCTTTGTAAACAAACAGCAAAAGAAAAATTACCACATTATGTGTTTTACTCTACAACCTACCTTAAACTCACAGGTTAGTGTCCTAATATACTTCCTTATGCACTACAGTCTCAATGTGTAAAGAATAGTTATTTCAAGGGTAGATGTTAAACAATGGCCAGGATGATGCAAGTGTAGGGAGAGAAGTGTGCTGCCTGTCAGCTGAGATCTAAGCTGTTCAACGTATCTCCTCAACCTGATGTTCTTAAACCTTATTTCTACGAAGGATTCATTCAGTCCTTTCCTATCATATTTCCTGGCATTCCCTTTCATGCCAACGAATCTGAGCTGCTTGAAATCGCCTAAACTATGCCTTTGATTATACTTTTTCCTCTGTCTGGTTTGCATTTCTTGTCCATCCTGTATGTCTAGTTCACAGCCAGTCCATTTCTTTCCTCTCTAAAGTTTACCACATCTGCTTGCCCCTGATTTGTCACCCACACTTCTCTTGTGATGCTCCACACTTTTGACCTGTGGTCTACTTATTTGTGGGGATGTCCAACTTCTCCTATTAGACACAAATCCCCCTAGAAAAATGAGGCCTGCACTTGATTTATGATTGCCTCCTTCACAGAACCTCATGCAGGGCCATTCAGTAAATATTTCTGGAATGAATCAATCAGTTCATCTATACTTCTGATTGAATGAAGACTTTCAATATGCTGATTTCATGAGTAACTGAGGAGTTTGAGGCTAAAAAATATCCAGTGCCTCTAAAATTCTTATCTAACTGTATGAGTGGATTATAGTTGGTGAATCTTTCGTAAAGTATTTTGCAATACCTTCACCTGAGGATGTTAGTGTGTTTCAAAGTGATGTTATAGTCTCGATTTAATTAAAGAATTGACTTTCTGGAGTGTAAGCTAATAAAATGTCTTTACTCTTAGACATACTAATTCTTACACTATTTGTTTTTCCCTCTGAAACTTTCCTTCTATTATTCACCAACTCAATATCAAACTTGTAAACAATCACCTAGATTTGTTGTTTGGAACTTACGATCCAGTGACAATTTTCACACTTTTTTTTTTTTTTGAGACAGAGTCTCACTTTGTCTCCCAGGCTAGAGTGCAGTGGCACAATCTCAGCTCACTGCAATGTCCCCCTCCCAGGTTCATGCAATTCTCCTGCCTCAGCCCCCTGAGTAGCTGGGATTACAGGTGCATACCACCATGCCGGGCTAATTTTTGTATTTTTAGTAGAGACAGAGTTTTGCCATGTTGCCCAGGCTGGTCTTGAACTCCTGACCTCAGATGATTCACCCGCCTCAGCCTCCCAAAGTGCTGGGATTACAGGCGTGAGCCACTGCGCCTGGCCAATTTTGACTCTTACCTTTGGCTTTCAGATCATGTTGAGGATGCATCAGCAAAATTCTGGCCTACCTTTTTTTATTTAAGAAAATGATTATAGCTCTTGCTGTTGCGTTCATTACTTTACATCATCCAAACACTACCTGAATTCTCAATAATTATTACATGAAATAGAAGAGAAAAGAGGCAAAGTGAGGCGAGGCAAGGAGAAGAGAGAAGAGAATGACTTGGCTGGTAGTTCAAAATAAGAGCCTAGAGAATTGTCTCAAGGCCGAAGACAAGAATGAATTTGCAAACACATATTTTTACAATAACAGATTTTTTAAAGATGTAGTCTAATACTTTTCAGGCCCTCATCTTAGTGCCTTTGCTAATTTGCATGATCGTGTTGAGGTAGACCTAAATTTTATCTTAGTTCTTCCCATTCTTCCTTTATCATCAAAATCTTAAAATTTTAAAATGACAACTTTGAAAATTATAGAGTATCCACATTTTTACTCTGAATTGTTACAAGAAAATATAAAAAGCCTGTTAACATTTATTCAGTTGTCCATGTAAATTTACCTGGACCTTTTCACCGAAAGTGGAATTGGCAAGCTCTCAGGGATAGAGCTGCTTCCACAAATGCCCAGGATCTCCTAGCATCCTTACTCAGTTACCAGACTGGTGCTCAGCATCTTAAATATGCTTAGTCAGCACTGTCAACTGAATGGACCTTTTTTATGCTAGAGAGAATTTCATGTTGATGACAATGAATAATAGTATTTAACATTTATATGGAATCTTCCCATGACCCACAGGTCCTCTCCATGGTACTCCTCATATCGGGATCACTCTTGTTTCTCTACTATGGCCATGCTTGCATTGCCTTTAGTTTAGGGCTGTGGCCTTGGACTGTCTGACCACCAGGATTGGAGCTGTTGTAGCTGTAGGCACCAGAGATTTTTACCCCCTTATTAAAGAGGAGCAAAAAAAAATAATAATAATAAGCTCATGTCAGCCAAACATAGTAGTTTTCCCTCTCTGGGAGCCTTGAGCAGTTTAGTAGACAAAGCTTTGAATATACTTTTTAATTTCTAACACCTCTGGATGTTACTTTTTCTTCAGTACTTACAAACGGGTCCTGCAGATACCTGCTGAAGTCCTATCTGGTCTGCCTGCCTTTGAAAGCCTCCCTTGACACTGGCATCCTGCAGTGGAAGGCCCTCCTTTTCATATCCTCCCCACTCTCACCATTGGATGCCCAGGACTGAGTGCCACTGAGCAGTATCCCCGGAGGGACACTCCCCAACCCTGCATTTAATCGCTTCCCTTTGTGGGACATTTCTGCTGACTGTAGATTCCTGCCCCTTGGTCTTCCCCTACCAAATCCTTTCACCCTGCTGAGGCCTTGGAGGCAAGAAGGACCAGGGCAATTATCAGTGCTTTCTCCTTTAGGGACCTGTTCCATCATTTCTAATGTCATTTTCTTTGGAAAAGATAATTTGCATCCCAAACAAATAACTCTCCAATAAATTTGGAACACAGACTGTTTGATTGGAGGGTTGTGTGTACTTACATTGAGGAAGTGCAGTTTCATGTACATAAGACTCTCTGATTGCTGAGTAAGCAGTTAACATTAAAAAAAAAATTAATTCTCTGAGGACAGGAAACTGCAGGCAGCTGCTTTTCTACCCATTCAAGAATCACTTTGCTCCTTTATAGCAAAAGAGCTGAACTATGAAATGAACTGGGGGTTTGGATTGGAGCTAGGTATTTTAGCAGCCATTCAAGAGTCTTTTTGGTGGTATGTCCATCAAATAGCAAGTTTGTGAAGCACTGCTATAGAAGTGCTTACTCTTGTTTTTTGAAGATTAGAGCAGGATAGAGAGAGAGCAAGAATCCAGAGTTACATATAATTTTTCCTTGCGCTGGAGAAACTGAGACAATGAAAAGAAGAACATTATGCAAAGATACAGAGGGGGGTCTGCAATTTTGAGAACATGCTCTTTATTTATTCTGTCATTTCCAGGAAGTTAGTTGAAAGCCAATCCTATTTTTAGATGAGTTTTGCTGTCTGGGATGTTTATTATTGACCACTCCATCATAGGGAAAGGTGGTGTGTTTTAGGGATAAGGTTAGTTACCAGACTTCTATCAAAGACAAGATTTTAAGAAAAAAATAGATTTATTTCCTTATAAATTTCAACAAGTTCAGTTCTTATTGTTGGTCATGAGCAAAACAATATAACACAAAATTAAGAATATATTTAAGCTTTGAAACATAATAAAACCCATCCCCTAGCTTAAGAACTAGAATACTAACAACACTATAGAAACTTCTTGTGTGTTCTTCCTTAATCTTCTCCACTTTCTCCCCAATCTCCACACAGAGGTAACTACACTCCTGGATTTTGTGTTTGTCTACTCCATGGCCTAATTTTAGTAGTTTTATCATATAAGCATGTATTACTAGTCAACATAATATTAAATTTTGGCTAGGGTAGTGGCTCATACTTGTAATCTTGACACTGTAGGAGGCTGAGGCAGTAGAATCACTCGAGGCAAGGAATTTGAGACCAGTTAGACCCAGTCTCTACAAAAAAAAAAAAAAAAAAAAAATTGAAAATTACCTGGGCCTAGTGGCATCCATGGGTAGTCCTAGCTACTTGGGAGGTTGAGGTGGGAAGATCCCTTGAGCCCAGGGGTTTGAAGTTATAGTGAGCTATGATCATACAAATGCCCTTCAGCCTGGGCAACAGAATGAGACCCTATCTCTGAAACAATGAAAAAAAAAAATAGGTTTTGCTTGTTTTTTGAGTGGCATAGAAATGGTATCTTGTTGTATGCATTTTTCTGTATTTTGGTTTTTCATTCCAATATTATGTTTCTAAGATCCATCTATATTGTTGTGTAAGCTGTAATTTATTCATATTCACTGCTATATAATATTCCATTATGTGACTACATCAAAATTTATTAGTGACTCTTGGCAGTAACATTTTGGATATGTGAAGGAAAAATAATCAGTAATAGACTGATGCACTTGTCCAGGAATTTTTCTAGGTCAGTGGATTTCAATTTGTTTTTACTGTTATAAAAAATGAATACATTTTGGCTGAGCGTAGTGGCTCATGCCTATAATTCCAGCCCTTTGGGAGGCTGAGGCCGGCAAATCACCTGAAGTTAGGAGTTCGAGACCAGCCTGGCCAACATGGTGAAAACCCGTCTCTATTAAAAATACAAAAATTACCTGGGCATGGTGACGGGCACCTGTAATCCCAGCTACTCAGGAGGCTGAGGCAGGAGAATCGCTTGAACCGAGGAGGCAGAGGTTGCAGTGAGCCAAGATTGCACCTTTGCACACCAGCCTGGGTGACAAGAGTGAAACTCCGTCTAAAAAATATATATATATGTTTTATCCCGGTACACATACATGCATAAATAATTTTAACAAAGTTTAATAAAATCATAATATTTTTACTGTGTATGAAATACCCTAATATTTCTATTCTTGTCCATTTTTACTTTGTAGTGTTTAACTGGCATTTGGTGAGGCCCACCATATTGATTTCTTTACCCTCTGTATTGCAAATCACAATTTGAAAAACACTACTTTAAGTCTTACAGTCAGGAATGAATTACAAGGTCAGAAAATATAGCATGCTGGCCAGGCTCATGCCTGTAACCTCAGCACTTTAGGAGGCCAAAGTGAGCAGATCACTTGACAGGCCACCAGCCTGGGCAACATGGCAAAACCCCATCTCTACAAAAAAAAAAAAAATTAGCTAGGCATGGTGGCGCATGCCTGTAGTCCCAGCTGTGCAGGAGGCAGAGGTGGGAGGCAGTGAGCTGATATTGCACCACTGTACTTCAGGCAGGTGGCAAAAAAAAAAGCATAGCATGCTTATTTTTAATATTCTTACTTTTATTGGGACTAGGAAAAAACTAGTAAAATCCATTAAATATTTATGCACAGTGGTTTTTATTTATTATGATCACTATGATTATAAGATCTTGTCCCCCATATTAGTGAAGCTCCTCAATGAGAAAAAAAAAAGTCCCACATATTTAGGAGTCTTTTTATCTAAACTGAATTTTGAATAAGTCCAGCACAAGATAACATAATTCTTCAAATTACTTTGGAAAGTTAAACTTTGTCATCATAATGAGAAAAATACATTTTTGTTTTCTTTGTGACAGGAAATAGTTGGTGACTTTCTAGGCTAGGAATAAGAAAGCTAAACACCCACAGTCTTTACACCTGAGCATCACCTCCCCTGTGACTTTCTAACTCTAAGCAGCAGACAAGAGGTACTGATAACAGATCGACACCCACCTCTCTTTGACTGCATAAAGACGCTTTAGGAAAAAATTCCATATTCTAACTTCTTGAGGGGAACATTGGAGAAAAGTCCCTTCCATATAACCTCAAAAGCAAAGAAGTCCTAAGAGCTCCTTTTTAGATTTTATAAGAGCTGATGGAGATTGACCATTTTCCACTCCAAAATACTGGTACCTTCAAGCCTCAAGGGACAACATTCCTTCCTGTTATGAAAGAATTCTCCAAAGCTGGGGGCATCTGGGTACAAGGAATCCTCACTTCAAAGAGAGCAGAGTTCAAAGAACCTATTCTGCTGCTGCCTTCCCCTTGCTCCTCTCACACCTAGTGTGAGGAATGGGTAAATAAGTTTAGGATTCTCAATGAAGTGCCTGAGAATTTAGAATATTCATTTGTCTCTAGACCTGCTCTTTCTTGCTTAGGAAATGGAATTATTCTATATTAGAAGAACTTCTAGTTTCATCTCTAAGTAAAGCAGGAAATATTTTTAGGATTTATTTAAAAATTTTTATAATTATGATAACATCGAATTAGGCTTACATAATAAATTAGTCTCTACCTTTTTAGCCTTCCTTTCTTTCTTTGGAGACTAGTCAAAAAGCTAGAACTATTTCAACTGCTGAATCTTTAAACAGATTTTTAATTTTTTATTATCTTTCTTCTTTTTATATGATTTTATTAAGTAGTTTTGATCAGTGTTTACATTTCTCTTTATTTTTGTTTGTGAATTATTAGCACCCTTACAATTTTTACTTAAGAAACAATGTTTATATAAGAAACAGTTTACATTTTGGAAAGAGTAGCCATTAACTGTGAGAGCTCTGAAGCCAAACTTCTTGGGTTCAAAGCCTAGGTCTGTCATTTACTAGTTGTGTGACCTCGGGCAATTTAGACATTTGTGCCTAAGTTTCCTTATCTATAATATGGAAATAATTTTATCTTCTTCATGGGTTTTTTGTAGTATTAAGCAGGTTGACACATGTAAGTACACGAACCAGTACCGCATGAATAGGAAAAGCTCAATCCATGTTAATTATTCTTATAACTGTCATCATTTCTACATAACTACACAGTTATTCAATATGACAACCATGGCCTCCCTCTTACTGCCTAGGTACCTAAGACTGATTATTTGTTTATAAATATGTTTAAAACCAACACGTTATTTTTCCTCTCTGGGGAAGTATATTATCCAGTATAACACTCTGGTGAAAATTCAGCTTTGCTTAGTTATCAAATAAGATGAAGCATATTAAGTACTTTGCAAACCATAAGGTACTATACAAATGTCACAATTATAATACGTACTACTAAGAAAATTTCTTATTTTGTGGATGCTATTATTCAAGAGACATCTTATCTTTCCTTTTGGAAATAAATTTGAGGTGGTTTTCTGATAAAGAATAATCTTTATGGAGCCTCAAAGATCTTAGACCAAGATTTGTTGATGACAGTTTTCGTTATTGGGATAAAGATTTAGATTGTATGAGATTTAAACACATTGGAGTTTCAGCTTTTCCTTCAACAAAGATATGAACATGTTGTTGTCCTTTGTTTATCAAAAAAGCAAAGCATTCTTGGTTGCAGGAATTTCAAAATGAATGTTAAATTAAATAGGTTCCCAGAAACTTCAACTCTCAGACCATTTGATGCATACTTCATTTAGCTAACTGTAACTAATTGCCTATTTTAAGGAATTTCCTGGGAAAGAGACATTCAATATGCAGACCAACATTCAATTGCTGGATGTTGTTTCTTAGACCATCAACACGTAGTATTCTGTCCTTCATCAATTTCCTTTTGTATACACAATGGAAGTCTCCCTTAAATAAGACTTGATCATAATATATACTATCCTTTTTCAAGCTGTCAGTCCTACTGTCTGTCTTTTTGTTATATCAACGCATAATGTTATCGCATCTAAGAGTGTTTCCTTTGTGTATGTTTGCTTCCCCAACTAAATTTTAAGCCATTGAATCAAGAATCATCTTATCTTATTCATAATTTCTTTATAACAGCCAACAAAGTGCTAAGCATATAATAAATGCTCAGTGAGTACTGATTTGATAGATTGATTAATTGAAATTCACATGAGCCTACTTTAGAATTCAATGAGATAAAGCCTGTATTTTCCCCAATATGAAACAAGACCTCATAACAGAAATCTTTTTACTTTTTCTCAACCCCTTCTACAGGATTCTCAAATACATCCATTACGTGCAGATATAGCAGTACGAAGGAGAAAGAACTCCAGCAGGAGTTAAAATGTCTGGGTTTCAGTAATTAACTTAAGCAAGGAATTTAATATCCCTGAGCTTCAGTTTTCTCATCCATAAAATGGGAAAAATAATGTCTGCCTCTGTATTTTGAAGATTGGAGGAAATATATAAGATGCCTAACACAGAGCCTTGTTGGGGTGCAATAAAAGGTAGGCTGTTAAATACCTACTTAAGTGTAGGTGCCAATTTGATTTATAGCTGGTTTTCTTAAGGACTCACTATGCCCAAAACCAAGTTTATGACCTCTTCCAAATCCCAAACCTGGTCTTTCTTCAGGGAATGGCACCATCATCCATCCACTTACACAAACCCAAATCTAGAATTCTCTGACACTTGTCATACCCTCTTTCACACTTTCAGTTTGCAAACCAGTGCAAACTCTTTATCTCCTCACCTTCCACAACCACCAGATTAGTTGATTCTATCACCTTCTCTCACTTGGTCCAATCACTATACCTCTATCTAAGCTTCCTGTATCCTTCATGAGTAGCTCCAGTCTGCTCATATGCAAGGATGGCCTTCCTTTATGAATGGCAAATCTGATCACATCATTCCCTCGCTGCCTATCACTTTCAGAAAAACCAATACCTGAATCCTTCAATTGGTGAATAAGATGGTATGATCTGCTTCATACTCTGCAGGATATTTTCCATTTACCCATCTAGGTCCACTTTATCCTTCTTCACCTTGCTCTGTGCCCTGGGAGCTGATCCTTCTAGTCTGCATCAAAGAGCTTCCTCACTCTCTGACTTCCAATTAGTTTGATTAAAGAACAGTGGGAGATGGGAAGGTGGCGGAAGATTGCAGTATGGTGTTTATTCCCCTGCATCTCCTCCTGCTGTCTAGCCTCAGCTTGACTGCATCTCTTTATAGAAGGTCACAGCTACTGTTTGGTGTTGATGGCAGTGGTGGCCTGTCTGGAGCAGCCACTGCCATCATGCCAGCTGCAGTAAGAGAGGCATGACTGGGGCTGCAGGCTCCATAGAGCTAGCAGGAGCCTGAACAGGCAGAAGCCCCAACCTCTTCTAGGTTGGAGGGGGCAGGAGCCCTGCCCTCCTGGGTACAGCTGCAGCCACCCAGCCAGGCTTCAGTCTCAGGCATCTCTGCACTCTCAAGGGCCCAGGTCCCCCTTCCACTGTAGGCTCAGAAGTGCCTGCTCCTGGTGTCTGGCCTCTCCCTGCTCCTGGCACCAGCTCTGATTTCAGAGCAAAGTTGTGGCCAAGCCCAGGTGTTGTCACAATCTGGTTGGGTGTGTACACACTTGGGGTATCACTGACATGCCAGCCCCCTGCTGCCTTGGTCCCCTCCAGACATTGGGTGCTGATGAGTACAGGAGGGAAGTTGAGGGGGTGGTTTTGCACAGAACTGCAGGCACCTCTGCACACAAACAGCCTGGATGCTATGGGCACTGTGGATGGCAGATTAATGGTGGCAGGAGGCAGACAGGCTCCTGGGTGGCAAGGGGCAGATCCCTGGTGAAACCCCACCTTTGGGCCAGGGATGGCTTGAGGCCTGGGGGCCAGGCTGCCAGTTCCACAGACCAGAGTGAGAAATTATGGTGCTTTTTCCCTGGCTCTCTCATGGCTACCCAATCAGCACATACTTCTTCCCTTCTGAAGCCCATAAAAACCCCAGACTCAGCCAGACTTGGGCAGATGATGGGACAACCTGCCTGCAGAGAGGAGCTACCCACTGGTGATCTCCTCTCTGCTGAGAGCTGAACACTGGTCAGGAGGCCCTGCTTGCAGAGAGGAGCTACCCACTGCGGGTCTCCTCTGAGCTGTTCCGTCTCTCAATAATATACCTCTTCACCTTGCCCACACTCCAGTTGTCTGTGTTCCTCATTCTTCCTGGACACAGAACAAGAACTCAGGAACTGCAGAATGGTGGGGCTGAAAGAGCTGTAACACAAACAAGGCTGAAACAGTCCCCTTGCTCACCATGTTGCGGGTGATGAGAGGAGAGAAGAGAGAAGGAGAGAATTGCTGTGGCCCTTCAGAGAGCCCAGATCTAAAAGCTCCCTGAGCCAGAGCTGTGGCACCTTCTTTGAGGCTCTGTGGTTCCTGGCACCTCCAAGCTTCTGGAGGACACTGCATTCCCCAGTGCCAGCCATGGAAGATGCCTGCCAAATGCCTGCTCCAGCCACAGCCTCACAGGGAGCCAACACCCCTGCCGGCATCTGGAGCTGCCCACCTCACCACAGTCAGCATCCCTGAATGTGCGCAGTAGCTGGATCCCATGCTCACTCACTCACACACCCCTTGCTGCTCTGTGCTTGGCTTGCCCTTGACAGGCATGGGATCCGGGCCAGTAGTGCTAGCTGAGCACAGCTCCTGCTAGGCTGAGTTGGCAGAATGAGCTCAGCAGGCCCAAGCAAAACTCCGGCAAAGGCACCATGGGCCACAGAGGTTTCCAGCCAGAAAAGTGACACCCTAGAGATTCTGTGACAGTGTTATAGCTGGTTTTCTCCAATACTCACTATCCCCAAAACCAAGTTCATTTCTAGTCAAAAAGCTGGAAATATTCAAATTTCTAATTCTTTAAATAGATTTTTAATTTTTCATTATCTTTCTTCCTTTGTATATAATTTCGTTAAGTACTTTTGATCAGTATTCACATTTCCCTTTATTTTTGTTTGTAAATGGTTGGCAGCTTGACAATATTTACTTAAGAAACAACGCTTATGTGAGAGACAATTTACATTTTGGAAAAAACCTCCTTACATTTTGGCTGCCCGTCTTTATAGAAGGTCACGGCTACCATGTGATGTCTATTTCCTATTACCATTTTCTCTGATAAATGCTCCCATCTTCCATTTTGATGCCTAGACATAGAAGTAGCTTTCCATTCTTGCTCATCCTGGAGTACTGTACATTCCATGTTCCTTTCCCTTAACCATTCAGACATCATTGTAAAGAGCCCCTTTATTAAACTGTCCTCAATTGCCCCATTTGAGTGTGCCCTCTGTTTTCTGCTAGCTCCTGATGGATTGAGCCATTCTTCTCTCCTGGAGCCACTGACCTTTCAATTCTTCAAATATTCCATGCTTCCTTCCATCTCGACCTAGATGAATCTTTCTCTTTTCCTAGTTAATGCTAACTCATCCCACAAATCTCAGCTCAAATATCGCTTTCTAGTGGAAACTTTTCCTGACTCCCAAAGTAGGTCAGGTAACTTAGTAATATGCTTTCCTACTTCTATGTAATTTTTCACAGCCCTTGTAATAAGATAAATACATCACTTAATTGAAGTAGGTCTCTGCTATGAATAGGGGAATCATGTCTGTTTTGCTCAGCACCACACCACAGTCCTTAACACAGTGTCTGGTATATGTGGTGCTCAGGACATACATGATAAAAGAATGAATACATTCAATTTGTTAGTCCCTAACTAGAGGTACAGGTGTATTCAAGTTGACCACATTTATCTCTTTATTTTGTTGGGCCATGTCCCATATGCTAATCACATTTTGGGCAAAGAGATTATTTTTACTATTTTAGCCAATCACAATTTCTAAAACCAAGCATTTTAAAGTTCCATTATGTTAAGAATTTCCTGGCTGTAAATGACTCTCCCTGTCTTCTTCCCATACTCTGCGGTTTTTATGTACCTCAGCCAATAGTTTTCCCCTTTCCATTATCTCTTATTTGTAGGCTGGAATGACTCCTCCCTTCCCCTATCCATTGGGGTGAACCTTTCATCTCCTTCAAGGTTTTGCTCAATAGTTTCCTCAATGAGTCTGCTAATCATACTACTTAAAATTTTAGAAGCAACCCTCTCTCCTAATCCCCTGGACCTTGCTGTGTTTTTCATTAACTGTTATCATCCTCTAACATTATTTGTATATTGACAATGCTTATTGTTTATTGTCTTTCTCCCCTAGTAAAATCTGTGTATTGCAAACATCTACAGCAGTGCCTGGCACATAGTGGGCATTCAGACATATTTGTTGAATGAATTATATAGGTATCCTTTTCTCAACTCTTGATCTGCCCATGCCTGTTCATTCACATGTACTCTTCTCCCACAAGGCAAAAGGCAATTATATATGTAAAGAGTCTCCCTTGTTCCTTCTCCCACCTAGGCAAAACTTTGTGACACAAAAGTTTTAAAAGACATCTCAGGAGATTTAAAGGAACTACCCTTACCACACATAATTCTTAAATTTGTAATGAAGCAATGCGAACACAGTAAACATGCTTTTTGGATTGAATGTCCTGCACTCAGTAAGTACTTTGTTATGAGAGCAATAAAATGAAGGCAAATGGTAATGAAAGTCCATAAAGGTGTAAGTGAAATGCTTAATCTCTATTTCCCAAGCAGTTAATTTCCATCTCCATCTTATCTGCAAGTCACTTTAGAACTATCATATAAAAAGCAGATTTGTCATGTAATCTAGCAAAGGGAACTCCTTATGAATTTGCACTTTGGCCATTCTCTGTTATTTTTGTCATTGATATGCAACATGATTAGTCAAGGCTCTGCAAAACTGAAAGAACCTTCTGAATCATTACCATGAAATTTTCAAAAGCATTATAGGTCACATCTTATTTATTGAATATTGGTTATCCATGCCCTGTATACATGGTTACTCTCTTGTAACCATAATATTCCAACCAATCAATCCAACAGGAAGTGTCTATTAAATAACTAGCATGTGCTCATCCTAGCATTGCTTTATTAACCAGAACACCACACCTCTGAGCAGACTAAATGCTGAGAACTTGCTGTCTTAGTGACAACTATGAAATATCTGTTAGTCTGAAATTACTTTTATGCAGAAGTCACTAAATGGCTGAAGAAAAGAGGGTGAAGGCTGGTTAACATTCATATGAGTTCTCATACCTTCATGACCCTGCCTCTTCTCAGAGGCTTATACCTCCTTTCTGTGCATGATTATTCTTGTCAAAACTCTAATTGTTTTTTCCTCATTTAAGTGAA
Source organism: Symphalangus syndactylus (assembly GCF_028878055.3). NCBI lineage: Eukaryota > Metazoa > Chordata > Mammalia > Primates > Hylobatidae > Symphalangus > Symphalangus syndactylus. The sequence goes on from NC_072432.2 coordinate 56,599,798, forward strand.
ACACCGTAGAAAATTTTGCCTGAGATATGTGTCTTTTTTCCTCCCATTTATATTATGTGTTAATAAAAGATCAATTAGGAATTACAGGTTGAAGGGAGAAAAATTAATTCCCAATTATTTCATATATTTCATCACTAAAGGTAACCACTGTTAATTGTAGAATTTATATTTTTTCATGTCTTTTTTTTTTTTAACACACAATCACACACAACAGTGATCTGAAACTGTCAATAGTGGTAACTAGAAAAAGAACAGCTCAAGCTTATAAAAGTGACATCTATAAAAAAATACCAAAAAGAAAAAAAAAGAAAGAAAAAAAACCTAGCCTCTAGGGTAAAGGTTAACAACTGAACTGTCACTTAGTGTTGATGACTTGCTTTCTCCTAAGCTTAGAACTTTCAGGGAATTAGTTTATGATCCCAGGCAGCTTTCTCGGCAGAGGGGAGGGTGCCTAGTTAGCCCTAATTATTACATTTTGTTTCACATTCCCACTTAAACAGCTAACCTTTTTTTCCAATAGGTTTGGACTCTGGCAACCATAGCTTGAACTGACTGCACTGTTCTTTCTCTAAATGGCCTTTTGTATGTGGATAATGACCCCACTCTCTTGAATAGGGTTTCTCTCTACATGCTGTAGCTAAATGCATCGTTGGGAAAAACAAAGCAAAGAGAAACTGCAGTAAAATGGCCCATAATGGCCTCCTGGGACGGGGGGTAGGCTAGACTCTCAGACTTTCACACTTTCCTTCTTCTAAAGTTCCGTAGAGAATAATGCTGTACCTCAGAGCAGGGGGACTGCACCTTATGGGATTTTGGCCATGTTCTGGTTTGTGGTTTGAAAGACAAGCTGTCATGAAGTTAAAGGCTGCCTGGGTCTTCTGGGTGGAAATACTGCTCACTTCTTCATCCAGTTGATTGAATTAGAGCCTGCCTCAGAATAACTGCTCAGAAATAGGAATTTCTTCTTGGTCAACCCCAGGCTTTGAAGGGCCTTTGGTCATTCTTACCCTTGTGCTACAGTTCTGCTGCGATAATCTGAATTTGCCATGTTCGTGGTACTGGGAAATCAGATGAATGAAAGCTCTTAGAAACCCATCTCCTGACTCTACTTTATGTATCAAGGTTTAGAATTATCAGAACAGAACCTGGTGTTTGCACCTGTAGTCCCAGCTCCTTGGGAGGCTGAGGTGGGATGATCACTTGAGTCCAGGAGTTTGAGGCTGTAATGAGCTGTGGTTATTTCACTGTACTCCAGTCTGGATGACAGAGTGAGACCCTATCTCCATCTGTTAAAAAAAAAAAACAAAAACAAGGTAAAATTATCAGAATGAACTTTTTTGTCCATTCGAATAACGGGAGCTATGGTGTCAAAGCTTGCAAAACTTTAAGCCAGATTTTGACCCATCTATTTTACATTTCAAAATAATTAAAAGCATATGTACATATCCCTGTAGTCGCCATGGATTCCATTATCTCCATGGAACTTAAAATAAGGTAATTTTAAAGTCTAAAGAAAATATGTGTTAGTGAAGCCTCCGTACCTAGTGTAATTGACTACCCTCTCCTCCCCTGTGTCTTTTGGTTCTCCTCCCTGATGTAAGAGCACTTTGTAAATTATTGGACATTATATAAATACTAGTCAGTGTGAGCTAGTCACTCACCCTTTTCTCCTGTACTGAATTCCCTCCATTACACCATATTTACTCGGTACTTACTAATTCCATCCAACCCATTTCTTCCACCTCATCCCCCGGGTATTTTAATAGTTTCATTTAATGAAGTAATAACCCATAATGGGTTAATAAAGGGCAGTTAGGGATGCTAGGGTACAGCCCTTTGAAGATTTTTAAGGTACTTTGCCAAGGTGATTTATTAACTCCTTTTGGGTGCCTGATCTTAGAAAAGGGATATGATAATACACATCTTCTTTACTCAAGCTACTAAAGATACAGGTGTGGCATGTGCGTGCGTGTGTGTGTGTGTGTGTGTCTGTGTGTGTGTTTAGTATTTTTTAAGAACAGCCTCTGCATAAGCAAGAGAGGAAGAACTGGAGTGGAAACATGCACAGAGGAAGCTGAGGAGATTGTTTTCTATTATTGACTAACCTCTTAAGGGGAGACAAATATTAGCTATTACCCTATATTAATTGAATATTAACTTAATATGACAATTTTTGTTTCATCACAACAAATTCTGAATAGGTCTTCAGGATATTACACTTTTGCAAAATGCTATCTGTTTTAAAAATGAAGGAAAAATGAAGTTTGAAGAAAATTCAGAAGAGCACACTTGTTCTCTATGAAGGTGTAGTCCAGCCATTTATGTAGACTCCTAGTCTTCCCAGAAGATTTTTTGAGGCAAGTTCAGCTTTGCCCAATAGCTTTGGGCTGCAGCTGCTGAAGGGGAGAGTGGTACCAAAGAAAAATACTGACTGCCTTATAAACCTTGATTTTTACACATGGATGAAGTGCCTTTTGACTCTATCGAACCGATGTGATTTAGTGTTTATGATCCATACGAGAATCTGGAAGGTGATTAAAGTTTCTAACCCTATAGGTTGATATATTTTAACGTAACACTCTTCCTCTTAAGTGCTCTTTGTTAGTCTATAGATGTGTCGTCAGCAGTTGAACCATTTGCTAGTGGCCTGGATCAGTGCAGATAGGCTTGGAACACTTTCAGAACAGAAGCTAAGTATAGTGAATGCTAAGAGAAAGAAGGGTCAGAGACTAGGGGCAGGCAGCCACTAGGTAGGTACCTAGTGCCACTAGGCAGCCACCTAGGTAGCCACCTAGATCATTGCTGATGAAATAGTCAGTGAAATTCTCTATCACTTTGCCATGGGGAATTCATTCATTAAAGTAGTCACAACTCTTTATTGAGCATTTCTTATTTGCTAGACATGGTCTTAGGGTACAGGGCTACAGAAGATAAATAAACAGGTGATCACTACCCTCAAGAGGTCACATTCCACTGGTAGAGTTGGAATTGTAAGCAGATTAATTACAAATAACAAAATAATAGCTCTCACTTATTTCAATTGAGTTCCTGCCACTCTTCTAAGTAATTTGCGTGTATTAGCTCATTTAATCTCACAACAACTCTGCAAAGTAAGTATTATTATTCTCTCATTTCTACAGATAATTGAACCAGAGCACAAGGAGACTTTTGTACTTGTTCAGTTCACACAGAAAGTGATGGAGCCAGGATTACAACCTGCTCTTCCTTACAACCTCTGACACCATATTCTGAAAGAGAGCTATAAAAAATGGATCAGGAATTTCTTAATAGAGATTAGCATTGCTTAAAAACCTTTGTTTCATTCCTATCATATGTAACTATTATTAAGAGTTTGGTGAATTTCCTTTCATCTTTCTTTGCAATGGGTTTGCTGCTTTTTAAAAAAAGCGTAGTTGTGATTAAATACATGTTGCATATACAGGTCGAACATCCTAATCTGAGAATTCAAATCCAAAATGCTCCAAAATCCAGAACTTTTGAGTGCCAACATAATGCTACAAGTGGAAAATTCTATGCCTGGTCTCATACGATGAGTCCCAGTGAAAAAAACGTCAAAACTGTTTCATACACAAAATTGTTTTAAAATGTTGTATAAAATTACCTTCAGACTATGTGTATGTGGCATATATAAGACATCAATAAATTTTGTGTTTATTATAGAATCGGATCCTATCCTTGAGATATCTCATTATGTACATGCAAATATTCCAAAACCTGAAAAAATTTAAAAATCTGAAATGTTTCTTTTCTGAAACATTTCAGATAAGTGATACTCAACCTATACAATTTTTAACATGTAATTCCGAAGTTTGTCTATAGGTTTTGAATATTATTAAGCAATGACAGAAGTCCTTGAAAATCATTGTTTAAGGGCTTTCTTAACCCAAAAGATGCTATTTTTTAGGTACATTAAAAAAAACTAACTTCCTAGAGAAGTATTTACTAGATAAAGCATATATTATGATAATAAGTTACCTTTAAGAACCATCATGAAGGCTCACTTACATATTGAAATAACCACAAAGCTCAGGTATCAAAATGATATTTTAACTTGATATCTTCTTGTTACTTAGCCTCTCAAGTTAAATTGGTTTGTCAGAATTGTAAATGCATTTAAAATTGTAGAAATTTTCCACAAATATTCAACAAGGACTCAGTCAGAATAATGTTTCCCATATACCAATTTTATTTAAAAATTAGAAATGGGGGAGGGGCATAAAATCATGATTAGGGCCAGTTTTTCCATAAAGTGTATTTCTGTTTACATTTTAATAATGATATAAACAGGAATACTCTGCATTCCATGGGTTGCACATCTCACCTATTAAAAAGGCATGTGAAACTCTTGTTGGAAAAATAAGGAAGTGAGTGGGGAAAATGTGCTTCAGACTTTCAAACTGTAGCTACTGGCTTTTGTATCAGAAGTCAGTTTTTACATTTGAAACCCCAACTGATCTAAGCAAATTTTTCAGTTTGCAAAGTAATGAGTTTAAAAACAAGTCCCTCCTGTTGTTGCTTGATTTTCTTTCTACTTCAGTTGCTCTTTCAAATAACATGCTGAAATGCTAAGGAAGCAATTTTCGGAAATGCACTGGTAGCTAAATCACACTGTATGTTGAGATCGCATGTAGGTGGACTTCACCAGTGTTACCTAAAGCCTCTATGATATTCTAGTATGACTTAAAGGAGAAAGAAATCAATGCCTAAGAAAGGGAACTACTTAGCCTGGGTAGACCAAAGCAGAGTGAAATTGCATGGCCACGTACTCATGAGAAGACCCTACTCTTTATGATTGCCAGATTCACTAAAACCTTGCTGTAACATTGACTTGACAGTAAATTGTGTAATATAAGACAAATTTACTTAAATATTTAAGATAAGCTTTAAAAAAAGAAACACTATCAGACCTAAGCACTTTACTTAGATTATCTAATTTGATTCGTATAAGAATGCTATGAGGTAGCTACCATAACTTCCCTCATTTTATAGAAAAGAAAATTGAGGCACAGAAATTAAGCAACTAGCCTGTATTTGCAGTTAAGGAGTGGCAGAGCTGGAATGTAAACATAGGCAAAGCTTTCCAAAGCTTTATATTTTGCCACTTCCTCATCTAAAACCTCCAATAGCTAACAGCTACCTTCAGCTAATAGCTTATCAATGCAATTGACAAGAGATGAGTGGGCCAGAGCATATCTTTGGGGAGCAGGGAATGAATGAAGGCATACGGTTTTTTAAAACCAGCTTTCCATTCCAGTTCACCCCATAGGCTATGATTTTCTTTGCTCCCATTCTCAGATGCATCCTCCAATCTTCTCTGCCCTGCTTCCAGGCTCTCTGGATTCTAGGTAGATTTGGTCATTGGGAGGCACTGGCAGGAGAATGAAGGGCAAGAGAAGAGAGGCCAGGGGCTCTCTTCCTCATGCTCTGTTTCAATGCATTTCTCTGGCGCTAGCTGCATCTTTCTTGCCAAGGAGCTGCTCCTGCCCTTTCAGCCTTAGCAGTGGTATTAGCCTCCTGTCGCTGGCGTCCGGGTGCTTCAGCATGTCTTATTTCTTCCCTTAGCCCTATCTTACCTCTTTAAGTCATCCTTCATTAAAGTCCCTTCTCTTGAATTATCTGGGTGGAAATTCTGTTTTCTGCTGAGACCTGACTGAGAGGCCTTGTCTTCTATTCTTATTCCTCTCTGCATGCACTCACTAAACAAACATTCTCTGAGCCAGGTACTCTTCCAAGGGCTGGTGGTGAAGAACTTCATGGGGAATAAGATAGACAGGTTCTTGCTTTTCTAGAGCTTAAAATATCTGATGCCTTCACTTCTTTATGCTTTTGTTCATTCCCTACTTCCCACTCATCGCTTGCCAATTGTAATTCTTTAACCCCAAATACTTCTTCAGCAAAATTCCAACATTAAGACATTTTTTGAGCACTGTAAACGGCTAGTTTCTGTGCTAACAATAAAGATTCTAAAATAAATTCTAAAAGTATTCCCTTATCAATCCAGCATTCCAGGTCTTGTTTCAAAGACTCCGTAACTCTCAAAAACCCACAGAAGCAGATGGAATTTTCCTGAGTGAACTGGAGCTGACTATTTGCCCCTTTAGTATGGCCAGCTTCCCAGATGATTAAGAGATGCTTGTGTTGAAGGATAATTTATGGAATTATTAAGGTATTTTTCCCTAACCATTTCCAAGCAATTAGCAAGATTTGGGGGCTCCTTTGTCTCAGGAGAGGGATGTTTGAAGAAAGCAAATGTTTTCTACAGGCAACTTGCCTTCCTGACCTTTGTTTCTTGAGGCCTGTGCTTTTAAGGAAATCATGGTAATGGGGAAGGGAGAGATGAAGTTTGGAGGCAGGCCATGAAGATGCCACTGCTGAAGATTTAGGAGCAGACAGAGGCTGCATGCGGCCCAGCATTCCATCGAAGAGGCAGTGGCTATCTGTGTCCCCAAGAAGTCTGACCTCTAGGCTCTCAGCCAATGCAGAGCCCCCAAGGAGGTCAAACCAAGGTGTTCCTGAGTTCCCTGCAGCATCAAGGATTCCCCTGTGTGTTCAATGGCATGAAACCCCCTGCCTGTAAGAGACACCAGTAGCAAGAATACTTTAACTTATTCTGAAGTTTGCTTTTCAAATGAAATTATTACATGCTTTCAGATTCCAACATTGCTTGATTTCTTAGCAGCTAGAGATATTTTCCACTATTTTTTTCAGCACCAAGGTCATTTAGTTGATATCAATGCAACTCAAATTTGTATATGAATCATTAACTCATATTTACAAAACTCTAAGCTGCATTTAAGAGAAAGAAAATTGTAGCTCCCTGGGTACGTAGGAATATTCCTTCCAAGTGGACCTTTAGTTTTCCCTCTCTGCTTGCTCATGATAGTTGGGGGGTTGGGGCGTGGGGGGAGGGAGTGAGTTGATTGACCAGATTATCAAATTATCATTTAGAGTAGGAATTGGCAAACTATGCCCCAGAGGCCAAATCTAGCCCACCACCTTCTTTTGCATGGCCCATGAGCTAAAAATGATTTTATATTTCTATATGATTGGGGAAAAAAATCAAAAGAATAATAATATTTTGTGGCACTGTATTAGTCCATTTTGTATTTGCTATAAAATAATACCTGAGACTGAGTAATTTATAAAGAAAAGAGGTTTCATTGGCTCACAGTTCTACAGGCTGTATGTACCTGAAACATAGTGCTGGCGTCTGCTTCTGGCAAGGCCTCAGGAAGCTTCCAATCAGTGCAGAAAGTGAAGGGGAGCCAGCATATCACATGGTGAGGATGGCAGCAAGAGAGGAAGGAGGGAGGTGCCACACGTTTTTAAACAATCAGATCTCACAAGAACTCACTATCACGAGGACAGCAGCAAGCCATTCAAGAGGGATCCACCCCCATGACCCAAACACCTCCTATTGGACCCCACCTTCAACACTGAGGATCACATGTCAGCATGAGATTTGGAAGGGACAGACATCCAAACCATATCAGACACATGTAAGCTATATGAAATTCAAATGTCAGTGTCCATAACAAAATTTTATTGGAACACGGCCACACTCATTCGTTTATATGGCTGCTTGGCACTACAATGCAGGGTTGAGTAGTTTTGACAAAGACCCACAAAGTCTCAAATTTTTCTATCTGGTCCTTTATAGAAGCTTGCTGACCCTTGAGATAGGGTGAATGTGGTCATTTTTATTCCTAGGCCTTGAACTTGGCTGTCTAAGGGAGGATCTAGTCACCTAATACGTGGATTTATTTATATCTATATGGTTGTTACTCACCCAAGAATAAAATTGGCATCAGAATAGACTAAAACAAAAAAGGGGGCCATCCCCATGAGTTAAACAGAAATCAGTACATATTGAATGAGCTTAGCCTGACATACGAAGTTCTCCCAGAGGCATTATAATAATGATAGCTTCCATTTATAGAACTCTTACTATATGCCATGTACTTAGCAACTCAATCCTCAAAACAGCCCTGAAAGGTGGATATTTTAAAGCTCTTGTGAAAGTGGTGCAATTAGTTAAAATACAGAAATCAAAAGGTATGTCCGATGTGACTCTAGAGGCAGGAAAATGTAGAGAAAGTACTACTTCTAACACACAATGCAAAGAGGTGGGTTTTTCGCCCACCTGCCGTGACATTTCATCTTGTGGTAGACCAACCTTACAGAGTTGCTATGAGGAATCAGTAACCTCACTTATGGGAAAACACCTTACAGTGTCTGGCAAGTAGTGGTTGCCCAGTGAATGTTGATTTGCTTCCTTCTCTTTTTTTTTATTCCGAATTAAATTTCATATTTACCAAAAACATATTTCGGGTATACACAAAGATCAGAATAGTACAGCAATAATTAATAAAATGGTATCAAAAGGGCTGAAGACAGGGGTAGGAGCTTTTTTTCACCATTTATACTTTTCATGTTGTTTTGATTTTCAGCCATGTAAATGTGTTAGCTATCAAAAAATTAAATTGCAAATGTGTAATGAGGCTTAATTTGGAATGTATAAATTTTAGAACTCTCTAGTAGATATGCCTTCTCAGTTTTATGATGATGGTCCCCCCAATAATGATTTTATTTGATTTCATTCTTTTTTCCTACTATTTTGAAATTAATTTATTCCCTGACTTGAAAACATAACAATCCAATTTTTTTTATTTATATAAACGACTCTTATGGATATTAGTGATATCAGCCTTTAGTTCATTTTTGTAACCAAAACTTAGCTTCCTATAGGTTGTTACATCTGACTTTCATGTGTTTTCTATATACTTTTATTTCAAACCAGTAGCATTATTGGGGCAAACACATGTATTCTGTGGTGCATAAAATACTGACTATTTAGTCAATACTATATCAAGTTAAATAGTAACATATTTTGAAGTTAAAATAGGCCAGGCATGGTGGCTCAAGCCTGTAATCCCAGCATTTTGGGAGGCCAAGATGGGCGGATCACTTGAGGTCAGGAATTCAAGACCAGCCTGGCCAACATGGTAAAAACCCATCTCTACCAAAAAACACAAAAATTAGCCGGGTGTGGTGGTGCATGCTAGTAGTTCCAGCTACTCAAGAGGCTGAGGTGGAAAAATTGCTTGAATGACAGAGTGAGACCCTGCCTCAGAAAAAAAAAAAGTTAAAATAATTTTCTTTTTCTAAATGTACCAAGACATTTCACTGGTTGTCAGTAAGAGCACGTCCAAGTTCCCTCACCAGGAAATATGTGGCCCTCTGTGTCCTGGCTCCTGCCCTCCCCTCTGCTCACTCCCTAATGCCACTCCTTCCCCCTTCAGCATCACTAAACCACTTGCAGGTCTCAGCGCCCCCATGCTGTTTGTCACATAGTAGGTGCTTAGTTAATATTTGATAAATTGATGAATGACCAATAAACTTGAATGATTAATGAACTTTCTGATACTGGTTTAATTTTCCAGAAGGGGTTCTTGTTACAGAAACTAGATAGGCTAAATTCCCTAATATATGTACACCCCATTCCTCTTAATAATTATGTGTAATTTTCTATATTATTAAATGAGCTTTTATAAGCCAGTCTCTCCTGAGTTTAGTGAACATGGATCAAACCATCTATATAGAAAAATTAGTGAAACAATGAGCTATGACTTGGAACACACACTCTAGAAAGAAGCATCCAAGTAGCACAAAACAACTTAACTCACCTCCATGCACATGACCCTAGCAGAGTTTCTGACCCAAACTTTGTCTCCAGTCCATCCTAGATAGCAATAACCTCTCCAAAATTCTGATGTCGCCAGGCGCGGTGGCTCACGCTTGTAATCCCAGCACTTTGGGAGGCCGAGGTGGGCGGATCACGAGGTCAGGAGATCGAGACCATGGTGAAACCCCGTCTCTACTAAAAATACAAAAAAATTAGCCGGGCGTAGTGGCGGGCGCCTGTAGTCCCAGCTACTCGGAGAGGCTGAGGCAGGAGAATGGCGTGAACCCGGGAGGCGGAGCTTGCAGTGAGCCGAGATTGCGCCACTGCACTCCAGCCTGGGCGACAGAGCGAGACTCCGTCTCAAAAAAAAAAAAAAAAAAAAAAAAAATTCTGATGTCATTCTTTTTCTGATGGGCTCATAAATCAGATGTTATTAGTTTGGATAATCTTCAAGGCTCTTTGTCGACTGGTCCCAATATACTCTTTTTGAGCCATTTCCCCCAATGAAGCTCTCTGTTCCAAGTAGGTCAGTTTCTTGAAGACATATGCTCTGTTCACTTCTACCTTCAAATCTTAACCTATATTCTTTCAGTTAAAGAAGTCCCCTGAGTTTATTTGTTTTTAAAGTGGTCTGTTTTGCTTATGCCAATTAAAATTCTGTATATCAAAAAAACCTAAATAAAACCCATCTCATTCCCATAATCTTTCTTGGCATCTGCTGTTTATACCATAACAGCTAATAACTTGTCTATATGTGCTCTACTTGCTTCCCAGTTGCATTTTATTCATACATCTTGTCTGCTCAAACAAAGGACTGTTCTTTTGACACCTAGGTTTAGTTTTTTGCTTCCTCGTCATTTCTACTAATGCCTACCGCAGAGCTGACTGGACTGAGTAGGTGTTCTAAGGATACCAATTAAACTGAATTTCCAGAAAGCATTTTCAAATTGGGAGGCAGAATGGAGGAAATGGATACATAATATCTGCCATGATGGGTGTTTGTTATCTAAAGTAATCCTCACAAAATGCTGCCAAGCATTTATTATTAACCTTACCTTTTAGAGATGAGCAAGCAGATGTTCACAAAAGCCAAGTTACTTGCCCAATGCCACATGGCTAGTGTGTGGCAGAGCTGGAATCTGAAAATAGATGTTTGATGTCGAAGCATTTCTTTTTTTTCCCTCTTTTTACTCAATATTTTGCAATGGTAGCAATCTTTAAGACTGAGGAGTATGTAGTCTTAAAGATTAAAAAATTACTTAGTGGGTAATTTCTTTTTTTTTTTTTGAGACAGGGTCTCGCTCTGTCGCCCAGGCCGGAATGCAGTGGTGCGATCTCGGCTCACTGCAAGCTCTGCCTCCCGGGTTCACGCCATTCTCCTGCCTCAGCCTCCCGAGTAGCTGGGACCACAGGCGCCCACCACCACGCCTGGCTAATTTTTTGTATTTTTAGTAGAGACGGGGTTTCACCGAGTTAGACTAGGATGGTCTCGATCTCCTGACCTTGTGATCCGCCCGCCTCGGCCTCCCAAAGTACTGGGATTACAGGCATGAGCCACCACACCCGGCCATTAGTGGGTAATTTCATGAAAAAATTAGTTTTGCCTATAAAATGGCATTATCATCTTTCTTTTAAAATAAAATTAAAATTGCATAGAAGACAGCTTATGCTTATCAAATAAAATATGGAAACATAAGGGGAATCATCAGGGAAATGAAGTCAATAGGGAAATAAAAACCTTGCCCAGCTTAGTTAACTAAGCAATCCCGAGTTTAGACAAACTTCAGGCTCCCAGACTTTTTGGAGAGGCAGCAAGAATATCAAAGTATATTTTCTATTGCCTAGAAAAGGGTCTTTCAAAGATCCACATTGTTTTTCTTCATTTCTCTCTTGCTTAACTTTAGAAGACAAAGTAAGATAGTGCTAGTTTGATTTCTATTTTTTTTTTTTTTTTTTTATTATACTTTAGGGTTTTAGGGTACATGTGCACAATGTGCAGGTTTGTTACATATGTATCCATGTGCCATGTTGATTTCCTGCACCCATTAACTCGTCATTTAGCATTAGGTGTATCTCCTAATGCTGTCCCTCCCCCCTCCCCCCACCCCACAACAGTCCCCGGAGCGTGATGTCCCCTTCCTGTGTCCATGAGTTCTCATTGTTCAATTCCCACCTATGAGTGAGAACATGCGGTGTTTGGTTTTTAATACTTTCCAAAACAAAATCTAGGCCCAGGATACTAAGAAGGCAAAATGGCAAAAAAGCAAATTAAAAAAAATATTTTCATTAAAACCCAGTTCCTTTTTCTACCTATAAACCTCAACCACATTACCCATTCTCCCTGTTCCTGTGCCCCCAGCTGCCCTGGAAACAGAGTATTTGTTTTATATCTTTTTCTCTGTTAAGCTTTTTCTTTCTGTTTGGTTTCTCATTGAATGGGGGACACCTGTGTTGTGTAGCGGGCATGCTGGGGGGAGGCCAACTGCATCTCCTGAGCTATAGCAGAGGGAGGGAGGGTTCAGCCTGCCTCACAGCAGGAAAACTCCCCCTGAGAATCTTTCAAGGCCTTTTTGTGAGATGACTACAGAAAAATACATTTTGTTGACATCTTGGTCGTTTCCAGTTATTCCCATCATTTCTCCTGCCTGTGAGATCTGGAAACTCACATGCTAAGTCATACACATGTAATTCCTCTAGCTGACAGACATCATTCGGAGGCCGCATAATAAGAGGAACGGAAAGGGGGAGGGGGAGGAGGGGGGAATTTCTGAGGAGGCTGAAGCTTTCCTTACATAGAAAAACCATTTCCCTTTATTCTAACCCCAGGCTTGTTTTAATTTCAAGCTATTAATTTGAACTAGCTAATCAGTTGCTACAGGCATACACACACTGCCGGGACTGCAAAATACCTGCCCTTTTCTAATCAACCCCAAAGTGATAATGCTTTATATGTATAATGTGCACTTAGTCTGTAAAGCCCAGGCACTTTGCACGAGATGATTTGTGGAGATTATTCAGTAGGATTTTCTAATTCATACTAATGTCTGGGAGGCCCATGGAGGATTCTCACATTTTCATGATTGAACAAGAGAGTGAACACACACATTTTTTTTTTTTTTTTTTTTTGAGACGGAGTCTCGCTCTTTCACCCAGGCTGGAGACACATTTTTTTAAAAACACAAACTCTAGGAAGAGGTTTCACAAAGCTTATTTTATGCATTTCCTTGGACAAGTATCACTTTGTTTTGACTGTTTATCATTCTCCGTGGGGTACTAGCGGAAATGCCCTAGGAGTGCCTGAAGAGAAGTGAAGTTTCCATGGCCTGAGTTCTCATTGCTGCTTCAATACCAAATACTTACTGGGAAGCAGGATGGGTTTCTTCATTTAAATGAGAATTATTTGGTTTGGCTTAATGAAGCAAGAATTAACTGTTAGCTGTATCACTTAACCCACTGCTGTGATGTATCTATCTTTATTAAGGAAATCTAATACATTCTTGGCAGGTTGCAGCAACCTACACATTTGAGGGAATTGGTAAGAAAGAAGACTATTGATTTTAATTGGAATGACAGCAGGAATTTGAGAGAATGCAGTAATCTGCACTGAAATGAATGTTACCACTATCCCAGCTAGAGTTTGTGTCCTGTCTTCCACCCAAATGGCCAGTCAGATCTTCACTGACATTGCAAAATGATGTCTTGACTACCCCTACTTAAATCCCACTCTGGAGATTCCATTTCTGTAATGGACCACTCTCTTGAGGGAAAACACAGCTGCAGCATAGTTAAGTGCCAAACCCAGCATAGCACCTTCCCTTGGAGTTCTGCCATTCAAGTCAATTGCAGTGTTGACCCAAATGAGATTATTAAATATCTTGGGAACATTATAATCCCAAGAAACATGGTGGCCAAAAGACCAATTTATACTTATTTAAATTTGACTCATCTTTCCCAGAAAGCCTTTCTCAAACTAAAGTTTAATTCAATACAATAATTGAAATATACTCACCATCCAAATGGGTAGATTTCTGAGGTTAAATGCTCTAATTATTGGGGCCATTATAACATTAGAGACAGGGAGTCATGAGAAAGAAAAAGTCTGGCAAACAAGGGAAGCAACTGAGGATTTGTTTTTTAAATAGAAATTCTATTTGTATGTCGCTTCACAGGAGTGCTATTTTATTTTAGTACCTGCCTCTCAATGGTCTCAGTATAGTTTACCAATAACACCTTTTTATCATTTATGTGTCTCAGGTTCTGATTTTTGAAACTTCCAAAATATGCCTTTTGCCAGTAATAAGTGAGAATTTAAAAAATTACAGCATATTCCTGAAACATCATTTGGGTAGAATAATTTTTTGTTCTTTTCCATATATCCTTATTGTTGGTTCCTATCCTAATATTTTAAGAGGGAAAGAAATCCTACTGTGCCTAGAATAGGTATAAATATGAACATCTTCAGGCCCCTCTTTACAAACTGTGTTTACTATTCAGTATTGGATATACAGAAAAATAAGCAGAAGAATACTGAATTAGCTTGTGTTGCATGTTACTAAGGTTGCAAATTTACGAAGTGAATCAGACTTCAGATCCAATACTTGCCCAATACTGTTTGGACAGTTATATTTTGAGCAACTATTTGCTGAAGATATGTCTGCAGAATACATGGATACCTTGGGAAGAGGTATTGATCATTTCAACTCCCCCCAGCCAATTCTGAACAAATGACTGTACACGTTGTTAAGGGAACTGAGCATGTTCCCTAAGGATGCCCCGTAGTTTTTCTGGTCCAGTGTTTCTCTATTCCTGTTATCACAGTCATATTCCAGCTGAGGTAATTCCATCTTAATGTGCCTGTTACCTATCAAAATGGATGTCACAGTACATTTCCCCCACAGGAGACCGCTTCTGTGGGTAAACGAGGCACATGTATCTGGATTGTCACACACTCTAGAAATCCCCTGGGTCTCACAAATGCTCTAAATTTATAGCTGCTAGTTTTAGTGTATGTGGGTGTATGGGTGACTGTCAATCAAACATGGAGCTTAACATTTACTGTGACTTTTTATATTGAAATACAATTTCTTTTCTTCCTCTGTGGTAAGCCCAGAAATGGAGTGGAACAAGTTAATTAAAATACTGGTGGCTTAATACTTTTCAGCCACTGATAGTTTCCAGTCAGCTCTTCTCTGGAGCATTCTTTGTCATTGTGAAGCTAATCTGGAGCCAACAGGAAGATTTTTCTAAACATGAAATAATTTCTTCTAAGGTCTTTCTGCCCTCTCTCTTAAAATCTGAAGGAAACAATCTCATGGACTATTCATTAATGCTTTGACCCCTTTGTGCTACCAATAGAATCGGGGGGGGGCGGGGTGGGGACATCACATTTTATGAGCACATACCTAGAAAACAGCTTTATCAGCAGGGATCAATTTGTCTTTTCCTATGCATTACTATTGAACTCTCTGCCCATCAGCAATCAGCTGACCCCTGAGGAATAAATACCAACAAACTCCTTCGTAGGTTTTAAAGTTTATTTTGGGTCCTTGATGTCCTAGAAATAGAAATATACAAGAAGAAATTTATTTGTATGTTGGCTTCTTTGCTCTTGGTGGAATTATTTGAAGAATTAATTTTAAACTAAAATATTTTATTATACAATGAATTAAAATGTAATCATGAAATGTTCCTTTTCCAGAAGTTGCAAACTGGTAGCCCACAGGCCACATCATGCCTGCCCGGGTACTTTCTGTGGTCTGCCTGTTTTTGGTTTTTTTCTTTTTTCTTTTCTTTTCTTTTTTTTTTTTTTTTTTTTTTTTTTTTTAGAGACAGGGTTTCATTCTGTCACCTGGGCTGCAGTGCAGTGGTGTGATCACAGCTCGACTTCCTGGGCACAAGTGATCCCCCTACCTCAGCCTCGCCAGCAGCTGGGACTACGGGCATGCACAACCACATCCAGCTATTTTTTTTCTTTTTGCAGATAGGGTCTTGCTATGTTACCCAGGGTGGTCTTGAACTCCTGACCTCAATTGATTATCCCACCTCAGCCTCCCAAAGCACTGGGATTACAGGAGACAGCCACCATGCCCGGTTACATGTTTTTTTATTAATTGAATTAGGAACCATTGTATGTGACCTGGAAATTTCACATAGAAGTATGGATTTGGAGATGCTTTTTTAAAAATAATCTCCCAGTATGGGGTCTGTACTATCCCGAATGGAGCTAGCAGCAACTGTCCGCTGTCTATATGAGGCAAGGCTTCCAGTAGCCACCTTTCAAAGAAGAGATGGGACCCCCTTTTATCAGGCATAAATCCTTTAGTTGCCCTCTTTGGGTAGATATGGGCCCTCCAGTTTGCCACAGTCGTTTCCTCCCAATACAAACCACGAATTCTACTGTAGGCTTACCAGAGATACTTGATTGTGTAATCCCTGTTCTTGATGAGAAACTGTGACAAATGCTCATCTGAGTTCCTTAAGTAACTTCCTTCCCAAGAAAAGAAATTATTCATTGAGCACCTATCTGTGCCAGGCACTTTTCTTGCCCTGTCTCATGTGATCATCATAACAACTCCAGTGGGTGTTTTACAGACAAGAGAAGCGGAGCTCGAGAGAATCAATAACTTGCCTGGGACTACACAGCTCATAAGTGGATGAAATAAATTGCATTTCTATTGCCTGGTTCCAAAGCCCAGACTCTTCCACTAAACCTCCCAAACACTTCAGATGGCTCTGCACAAAATCTTATTTGTTTTACCCCATCCCTGTTGAGAGTAAGGAATTGAGTAGGGAGGTCTAAGAGGGAATGGGAAATTTTGATTTTTTTCCCCTCATTTGCTACATCATCATTTTCTTCTTAGACCTGTAATAACATCACCTACTCTGGTTTTTGAAATTACTCATGACAAGCCGTGAAACCTAACTTATGTGTGGCTTCTGTAGGCTACTAGAAAGTTGGCATCCAAATGGCTGTCATTCCTTCACTCGCTGTACAGTCTCGTCTTCGATTGCTGCACAGCTGTATGGAGCTCAATTTGTAATAAAAGGGGTTTAGTGCAAACCATACATACATAATGGTCTTTGATTTCCCCCTCGGCTTTGAAAATCTCTCTTAATTATCTGCCTGTAGGCTTGGAATTTCTTTGCCAAGTCTATCTTCATTTACTGAAGTGTCTCCAGAGTACTACTTTTAGAGGAATTTCCTCAGAAGTGGAAACTGGCGCTAAGCCCTCATGTTGAAGAAGGTCAGTGTAGCAATAACATTGACTTAAAACTTACTTCAGTAAGGAAGTCCCTTTAAAAAAGCACTCTGCGCCCACTCTGTTAAAAAGAAAAAAAAGTTGTGAAAATAGAAGTGATGAAGGCAAAGAAGAACACTACAAAGCCACGGCTGGGAGAAGTAACAATTTAGTTGAGCTGATTCCCTGGTGTGGGGAGGAGGCCTTTCTTCTGTTCTGTGTGCCTCCGAATTCTGCTTACCCCAACACACTTGAACAACTTTGCTGATACCTTCATTAATAATTTTTGTCATCTATTCAGTAATTCATTCAAGCCTTCTCTGAACACCTACGTAAAATGATATTTCTCTATTCTTCTCTATCCCCTTGCCGGGCTTTATTCTCCTCTTGTCACACTTATCACCGGTCCATTATATCGTATGTTCAATTGTTTTATTTTTGTTTCTCTCTGTTACCTAAATGTAAGGTCTCTGAGGACAAGGACCTAGCCTGTTTCATTTATTGCTATACCCCTAGCACCTTGTGCATGGCACATAGTAGGAACTCAATAAATATAAGTTATTGAACTTCTACTATGTATTTAGGATCTAAAAATGAATAAGACATGATTCCCACCTTCGAGGCATTCATAGACTTTTTAGAGACAGATGTAAACATAAATGCATCTTGCAGTATGAGAACTTGACTGGTATGCATGACTTCAGCAAAAGTGATTTAACTGATTAACTGCTACACTATGTGAGTGTGATGATTAATTTTCTACATTTCCTTGAATGGGGCATGGGTTTCCCAGATTTCTGGCCAAACATTATTCTGGATGGGTCTGTGAGTGTTTGGGGATGAGATTAACATTTGAACTGATTGATAGATGGAGGGAATCAGATTGCCCTCCCTGATGTGGGTGGGCCTCATTTAATCAGTTGAAGGCCTGACTAGAACAAAAGGGCTGACCCTCCCAGGAGTGGGCGGGAACTCCTCTCACCTGACTGCCTTGAGCTGGAACATTAGTCCCTTCTGACTTTCAGAATCGGACTGAAACACAAGCTCCTTTTGGATCTTGAGCCTGGTGGCTTTTGGACTGGAACTACACGTTGGCCCTCCTGGGTCTCCAGCTTACTGAATGCAGATCTAGGGAGTTTTCAGCTTTTGTAATTGCATGAACCAATTCCTTATAGCGTGTGTGTGTGTGTGTGTGTGTGTGTGTGTCTCTATATGTATGTCTATATGTATATCCTGTAGACTGATAGGCTATATCTACATATCTGCACATACACATATATCTACATATCTATAGGCTATATCTACATATATGGATATATCATATTGCTTCTGTTTCTCTGACCCCTGGCTAATACAGTGGGCCAGGCATACAGACTTAAAAGGATCATACCTTGCTTCTCTAAGAGACAGATGCCAACTGGAATTAGATGTGCAAGTGGTTTACTAAGAGAAGAGCCTGTGAAAGATAAAGGACAAAATGGAGGGAGCTGGAGGAGGTGGAGGAAGCCTGTAGCCCATGATGCAGCTCTGAGACCTATGAAAAGAGAAACAGAAGAAAGGATTGAGTAGGAAATGCTTCAGACCAAAGTGCAGTTCTGAGAGTTGTGGCCAGCCTGATGGAGAGTCCCTCAACCAAAGGTGCCCATTTAAGGAATCCCCCTTTAGGCAGGAATGGCCCAGCTCTAGCACCCACCACTGTACTGAGTCATTGACTGGGACAGCCCAGGGAAGTGTGACTTGGAAGTGAACGCTGCAGTCAATCCAAGGTACAACAGCTGAAGACTATGAGTCAACTATGTCCCACTCAATAGGCCCTCCCACAGGGAGATTCGAACAGGGCACCTTCATGACCCATTCTTCTGACATGCCCTTCTGAGGCTGGGGGTGGGCTTTCACAAGTTCTGACCATCATAGAATCTCTATGTGGTAAAGATAATATGTACTTAAAGTGGGGTAGGGGCTCCCTAGGAACCTGTATTGAAGTTTGTGTTCTTATTTAGATTGTATATTTACCAAAGCCAATCTTGGAGCCATCTCTGCTCACATGCAAGAGTGGGCCAGGCTGAGGAAGGATGATGGTGGGAATCGAGGAAAAGGAGGGGCCTGGAAGCTGGACTCTTTGTCTCTTCTACTGAAGCCAGAGACTTGGGAACTGTAGGCACCTGTCATCCCAAGGTGCTGGGATGGGAGGAGGACCTGGTTTTTGAAACCAATGATACATCAATCCATGGGCAAACTTTGGTACCCACACTCTATTTGACAGACCTCTGGCTGATCTCAGCCCTGCCTTGGATACATTGCAACAGAACTGGGAGAAATATGGCAGAGATCAGCTCTCCTTAGTTGAAATAGAAAATTCCCAAGGATGGGCAGGAAAAGATACTAGACTACCTGTTCTTCTGATAAATCATATAATGCTTGTTTGTTAAATGATTTTAAATCTAGTTCTTTCTTTTATTCCTCCTTTAGGATCAAAATTTATTACCAATTCAGAAGATTAGTGTGGGCTGGGCTTCCCCCGTAAACATTTCCCTCTTCATTATGTTTCCCCTACTCTGCAAATTAAGAGAACTGCCACTTAAAGCCTGTGAAAAACAACCCTGTCAACTAACTCTGATGGAGTCATAGTGATGAAATGTTAGCTAGTGCTAGACAGGAATCTGGAGATCCTTTATTATTACTTATAGAAAGAAATGAGTGATTACCCAAGGTCACCTGGCCGACTAACTGCAGAAACAGGCTGGGACCCAAGGCTTTGGTTCTCAGACCGGAGCGCTGCTCACCATGGCAGCCTTGCTTTCTTCTCCGATTGTACCATGTTTTTGTTTGTTTGTTTGTTTGTTTTTGGTACTTTTATGCTAGAGAATACTTGGTTAGCCAAAGATTTTTTCATAACTCCTGTAAAGCATGAATTTCACTTTTTTAGGGAACCACTTTTTCCTCTGGCTAAGAGTTTTCCGCCCCAACTCAATGGAAAAAAAAAAGCATTGTCTTGCTGCAGGAGCCTATAAAAATGGCATTTCTTTGAAAACTGGCAATGGCTAATGCCTAACACAAACCTCTGAAGGAAGAAAAGGATGGAGAAGCTAAGGTGCACAAATCGCCCAGCTTTGTGACTGGTAGAGCTAACACTTGTTTACTGATGTGGACGGTTCCAACAGCTGCTCGTCTGCAGACTCAGAGACTTCTTTGAACTAGAAGGAACTTTGACAATTATCTGTGAGGAAACAGAAAGAACACGTCCCGTGAGCACCGTTACAGGGCAGAGTCAGAACCAGAACCCACGCCTTCCAACTCTTAGTCAGATGATTGTCTGTGACAGAATATTTGGAAGACTCCAAGGATGAGGCTTTTAATTTCAGACAAGCAAGTGCAAATTAGGAAGTGTGTCAAAAGTCAGTGCATTGACTGTGATAATCATTGTTGAGCCCTTATTATGTTCCAGGCACTGTTCTAAGGGCTTTACATGGATTGAGTACTTCTTTACACTGGGTTATTAGTCAGCTTTCACCAGGCTGTGTTAAGCAATAACCCCCAAATCTTAGTGATTTACAATAACAGAGGTTGTAGGTGGTTGCGATGGGTGAGACTCCTCCAAATGGCTTCTTCAATGCAGGATCAGGGTGAATGAGAAGACTCTATTTGAGATATGTCATTCTTGTGGCAGAGAGAAAAGGGCACAATGGCCCAGAAAGCCTTTGCTCAGTCAGGGCATATGTCATTTCCACTCAAATGCCACTGATCACGGCAAGTCACATGGCCAAGCCTGATGTCAATGAAAGGAACACAGCAAGTCACATGACAGTAGCCAGGGATAATGTAGCCGACTAGCAGACTAAATATTTCTGTTCCCCCAGAATTCATATGTTAAAATCCTAATCCCTAATGTGATAGTATTAGAAGGTGGGATCTTTGGGAGTTGATCAGGTCGTGGGGGTGGGGGCTTCGTGAATGAGATTAGTGCTCTTATTAAAGAGACCCAAGAGATCTCTCTCATTCTCTCTCTGCCATGAGGATACAAGGAGAAGTCATCCTCTCTCTGCCATATGAGGACACAAGGACAGAAGAGGGCCCTCGCCAGAACCCAAGTATGCTGGCATCATTATCTCAGATTTACAGCTTCCAGAACTTTAAAAAATAAATGTTTGTTTTTTTAAGCCATCCAGTCTATGGAAATTTGCTATAGCAGTCAGAACAGCAGCTAAAACAGATGTGTGTCTGTATGTGTGTGTGTGTGTGTGTGTGTGTGTGTGTGTGTGTTTTAACATGAAAGGTAGCAAAGTATTTGAAACAATATTGCAATCTACCACAATGAGAATCACCACTTAACATTTATAAGCTCATCTGATCTTCACAACAAAACCTATTAGGTAGGTTAAAATATCATCTGTTATCTAAAGCTTATACAACAAATGAGAGACAGAGCTAGTATCTGAACCCAAGCAGTCAGCCTCAAGACTGATCCTTAATCAGTAGGCCATGCTGCTTTTCATGATTTGCTGCCTTTCATCTGCTAACCCTCTGTCAGACACAGTTCCCTTCTCCCCTACTCCCTCCACCAACTGGTAAAGTCAGCCAAATGCCTAATGCCCAGACTTCAGCCATCTGTTATTTTTACCTACATTGCCACATTCATTTATTTATTCAAAAATATATATTGAGCATCTGTGGACATGACGTGATACAAAGCAGTAGGCAGAGAGTGGGTACAAAGATACATCAGAAATAGATGATGGGTTCTGTTCCCATGAACCTAGTGAAAAGATATATAACTAAAAGAATAAATCATAAACACATATGAACCTACAATTAAATTGCTATGGGAAAGCCAGAAGAACAAGCAAATTATTCTGGTGAAAGAGCTCTAGAAAAAGATGGGAGGGAGATATTTAGTTGTCTTTGAAGGATAGATGGAGTATGAAGGTGGGCAGATGGAAGGGAAGGAAAGGAATGCATGAAGATAGGGCGTGGAGACATGCGGTGGGGCCACAGAGCCATTAGTTCCAGGCCACATTCAGGAGGGCCCACAGAAGAGTTTATACCCTAACTCAGTAATGCATACACTGGCAATGCTAAAGACGTCCTCTGTCACCCTATTTTAAACTGTTCCAGTGCTGGATCACACTGCCTGTGCTGACTAGGAATGAATATTTTTATAGACCCTGTAATTATCTCTGAATAGCACAATTATGTGACATTGTGTTTTGTAGACACTAAAAGCATTAATTTGATAAATGTTATCTTTGAAAATATATCAAATTTTTAAAATCTTGTTTTGGCTTTTCTTCATTTCTAAAAAATATACCAGTAGCTTCAAAAAAAGAAAGATTTCATGTCTTTCAATGTCTTTACAGTAAAACACGGTGGGAAGAAAATACAATAATTTTGGCTGTGAAAAATCGTTCAGTTCATACTTCAACAAATATTTAATGAGCACTTAGTATAAACAGGGCCTTATTCTATGTGTTGGGAATGTCGCAGTGAAGAAAGGGTACACATTTCTGTCGTCATGGCATCTGCATTCTACTGAGTATATAAAAGAAGTAGTGAGAACTGAAAAGCTAAATTGTGCATTTGTGGAGGAACCAGACCTTGATTGCCAGGCTAACTGTATCATTTTTTTTTTTTTCTGCAGACAGTGGGGAGTCATTGAAGGTTTTCTGCAGGGACATGATGAAAGCTGGGCTTTAGGGGGTTAATCGGGCAGCATTATGGTAGGTACAGGTGAACTAGAAAGGGACTTGGGTGGGAAGAAGGGGCATTCAGAAAGCAGTTCATACCATGCAGAAGCAGTTCATGGTGTCCAGCAGATGCAAAACTGAAGTCGGGTAGGCAGAGTGAATGCAAAGGTTGGACAAGATGTAAAAGATCCCCATGAGATAGAACAGCAGGGTAAGAATTCCTCATTGTGTGAATGTGAAACCAAGGGAAAAAAGAAAATCAAAGTTCCTGTGGTTTGCAGCCTCATCTCTGGTAAGGGCAAGGTGGTTTAGCCCAGAGTGGGCTTTGGCATCAGATGACCCTAGCTTCAAAGTCTGGTCTGACGTTTAACAGCTGTGAAACTTTGGGCAGGTTGGTTAATCTCTATGAGGTTCAGTTATCCCATCTGTAAAAGTGAAAAATAATTCCTAACTGCAGGATTAAATAAGATAATAAGTGTCAAGCACAGAACACAGACAGCTCCCAGTAGCTTTTTATTGTGATTATTACGATTACATGGAAGATGAACTGCCTTGGGGGATGCATTTGAAGTAACTGCTGGACATCCAGAGGGAGATGTTGAGCATTTTCTGTGCTGAACACTTGACAAACCTCATCTCAGCTTGTCACAACAAGACTTTGAGGAAGATATGACTGTCATTACTATTTTACAAATGAAGAGAATGAGATTTAGTTAACTAAACAGCCCAGCCTAAGCAGCTAGTGAGGTGCAGAACTCGGGTCCCCCTGACTCCAAAGCCCATACTCTTAAAACATTCAAGGTTCAGAGCAAACCCAGAAGAGGCACTTAATTTAGTTTACAAACTCTCACTCTCCCTGGCCACCCATCTTCCTCCCACAGCGACCACTTGGCTGGCCCTGATTCTCCTGCGTGCTTATGAAGGAATGAGTTCAGTCTGAAGGGAGCCACCCTGCCCATCTCAGCAGCCTCTTTTGGTGGATTAGAACAGATTTTGCTGTTTCTGCTCAGATACTTATTAGTCAGCATAATCATGGTCATAGACAGACAGCTCTTTTGGCCCTGGACAGGTAGTCATTGTCCTTCCAGATTTGCTATGTCCTATCTCTGGTAATATTCACCAAGCTTCCTGGGGCTGGGAGTTAACATGATTAAAACACACCAACCCAGGAGTCAAGACCCAGGTTCATTTTAGGCCTTTATCACTTACTACCTGTTCAATTTGGGGAAAGTTCCTTGTCCTTTTTGAGCTTCTTTCTCTTCTTCATTTGCAAAGCAGAGATAATGACCCCAGGTTCAAACCAATCAACAAGAAAATGAAGACAATCTGCAGAAGGAATCACTGTGCAACTAGCAACCATTGTCTGTGACACCCCCCAGTCCTAACAGTGCCCAGATGGAGGAATGAGAAAGATGTGGGCTCTTAGCCCCAGAAGATGTCAGGAGATTCATGAGCCACAGAATATGCCCAAGGGAAACATCTTCCTGACCCTTTCATCAGACTACCTTGACCTTCTGTTAGACCTATTTTAATTCTTCTTTTATTTCCCAAGTGCAGTCATATTGACTCATATTTCACTCAAGAAAAAGTGTGGCATTCACAGAAACAGCTCTGTCCCTCTTATTTTGATGTTAACTTCAGCATTACCTGTGTAGATTACAAGTTTCTGATCCAAAACAAGCTCTGCTTAAAACAGAATGGAAGCAGCTCTCTGACTCACATCAAGCATGTTAATAGCTTTGCCATTGCGCAGTGAACAAATTCTAGCAACAAAGACTATTATGGTGTTCTTTCCTAATAATTTTCTGTGTATAGATCCACAAACTGGCTTTCAGAAATTCATGGCACAAAGATGGCATTTGCCAGCCAGTATTTGGAAAGAATCTGATATTCTCAGAAGAAAGTATGATGCAAATTGTTCTGTAATGTTAGGGGAGCTTTACTTTGCTTCTATTCGAAGTCAATCCCTTTAAAATATTGGCTGGGCACAGTGGCTCATGCCTGTAATCCTAGCACTTTGGGAGGCTGAGGCAGGTAGACTGCTTGAGGTCAGGGGTTCCAGGCCAGCCTGGCCAACATGGTGAAACCCCGTCTCTACTAATAATACAAAAATTAGCCAGATGTGGTGGCAGGCACCTGTAATCCCAGCTACTCAGGAGGCTGAGGCAGGAAAATCGCTTGAACCTTGGGAGATGGAGGTTGCAGTGAGCCAAGATGCGCCACTGCACCCCAGCCTGGATGACAGAGCAAGACTCCATCTCAAAAAATAAATCAATAACTAAAATAAGATAAATAAAATATGAACTCATCTCACTGAGCAAAGACCTGCCTTTTTATTAACATTCACTTCTCACACTGCCTCACAAGCAGGCATTTTCGTGTTTTCCCTTTCTTCTTTAATGTATGATCTGGCCTGTCTAAGGAGACACCGAAATGCCAGAGCAATCAAGCGAATAATCGGCATTTACTGGGGGCTCTGCCACATTTTCCAACCAGAAGGACAGCAGAGTTAAATGAGTGGGGGTCTCTTTGCATGTGGCTTTGTGCAGCAGGCCTGCCAAGCATTACTATTCCAGCCCTTAAACCTGTGCCAGACTGTTAATGTCTTAATGCTTATTCAAGTGTCAAGGAGTGCTGGCAGATGTCAGAGAGAATGGGAGGCTGTCAATAAGGAAATTACTTACATTCACAGGGTGATTGCAGCAGTCTGTCAGGTAGCGTTTGAGAGGATGTCATGCTGAAAGAAGGAAGCCAAGGGGGGGCGGGGGGAAAAGGGTGGCAGCAAACAGCATTGAGGGAGAGCCTTTTAAAAAAATTGTTTGTGGATTTTTTTTCTTTTATTTCTGGAGCTAAACTTCAGATACAGCAGTCACACACAGGTCAAGAAATAAACAAGAAGGTATTTCCTATTTATGGAGACCTTAAACATAAGAGCTGCGTGACAAGGGGCTTTCGTTGCTTGAAACCGACAAAAAATTCAAGCTCTTTTCTGAGATGGCAGCAGGAATTAGCAACACATAGGGTGTTCCATACGTTATATATGTCATCCAACAACCCTTTACCTACCTACTATGTGCTAGGTGTGGTCAATAATGCAGTGACTAAAGGTACACAGGAAATGTATTTTTAAAACACATTTTTTAAATTCTAGGCAGGGAAAGACATCTTCTTTGCTGTGCAGTTTTAAGATGAAGAATTTGAATGAAGTAGTATCTCACCCATGCAACTTTCACAGCGCATGCCTGTCTTTGCTTGCGTGGGGAGAGGACTTGAAGAATGAGCTTCTGGAGAAGGCAATCTTGCCTTTAAAAGCCTCTCTTAGTTGTTCCGGATTTGCCATGGTGATTCTATTTATTACCTCCTTATGCCTGGAAAGTTCTATTCCTGTCTCTTTTATTTTACTGGTCTTTATACTCTCCACCTCATCCCTCCAGGGAGAGCCTCCTCAGGAGCTTATGATGGGGTTACATCTCAATTAACCCATCATAAGTAAAAAATATCATAAATAGAAAATACATTGATACTTCCTGACAAACCCATTGTAAATTTGAAAACTTTGAAGTTGAACTATCCTTAAGTTGGAGTCTGTGGGTCTGTGGGTGTGCTTGGAAGAGGAGGGAGCAAAAATACTGTTGTCATTAGTCAGTAGTCAGATGCAATTGTCTAATTACATGGGAAAAGATGTGATCATAGTTACGAAACTTAACTTTTAAACGAAAAGTCAGCCCCTCAGAATCACCCTGGAAACATGAGACATCTCTAGTGCTCATCTCTGATGATGACAAAAACACCCTTGCATTTAGAGAGAATATGGCAATTCCATTCATAGTTAATGGTGATTTTTTTAGGGCTGTCATTACTTAATGTCACACTTTCATTGTAACATAGCTCCCTTTCATATTTCAGAATTTATCGCAGAAGGAATAAAAGAGAGGATGTGAGTCACATTTGTTAGTTAGCTTTAGACTGACCAGTCAAAGAAAAGCAACTGTTTTACTGATGGAAACTCCAGAGCTGATGGTGCTCAAGAGTACAAGAATCAAGGACAGGGAACTTTTTTACAGAGTACCCGAGTCAACCAGACTCCTGAAAGATGCCGCAGCAGTGATTGTCTCTGTGGGGACAAAACCAGCTGGGTGAAATAGGGCGTAATAGCTAAAGTCCAGATGTGGCCTGGACAGATTCATGCCCCCACTCTCTACTGCCCTTCCTGTCCACAGTTCCTCTCTCCTCCCCTAGATCAAGAGGGGTGGAGTTTGGATTCTGGATAAGAATGTGCTCAGGTCCACATCAGCACAGCCCTTTCCCCAGGAGCATCCCGCCTACCTGCTGGCCTGCCTGTGTACTCATGGAATTTGCAGGGCACATACCTCAATCAGTTTACACCAGTCATGGATGAGGCTCCGGGCCTTTTGAAGTGTCCTCTGTACCTTTGAAGTGCTCTCCCCAAGGAAGCATAAGCAAATTTCTGGGAGAAAAAATGTAGCAGGACTTAACCTATCCCCAGGGAAATTCTTCCAGAGATACCTCACATTTCAGGAAGGAGTAAATAAGTTTTTATGAAGATACAAAAGGCTTTCCATCTTGTTCTCAGGGCTGAAGCAGAGAACAATCAGGTTGGAAACCCTCTGTGATCCACATATTCGCTCTGAAATATCTTCCTTAGAGCTATAGCTTCTCAATGCCCACCTCCACTGGCCTTTACACCCACTACAGACGACCTAACCTTTTCTCCTACGTGCTGCAATATTAAGCTATGGGTGAAAGTCAGAGCATATTCTTCAGTCAATCCAGGAATAACACTGAAAGAAATACTTAAAAACACAGAAAAACATACTCTCCGTAGACACAATCAATATCATGGCAAAATTCTGGAAATGCCAGAAAAACATTAATGAATAATTAAATTTCCCATGTGCATTTATTTTCCCACTTGGTTACTGCTTATTTTACTAACTCTATTAAAAATTTTAAATCCGTTGGAATCACTCTGTTTTTTACAAATTAAAATGCATAGTGTTTTTAAAATATTTTCTTCCTGCCCCCATCCTTTCTAATGTTATGATGGCTATTATGCTCAATTTTCATGTTTCTTGTATCCTGTTCTCTAATTGGATACCTGTCAAGGGGCAAAGAGAAAAATAATATCACAAAGCCAATGACTATCATTTACTAAGTACTTACAAAGTGCTGGGATAACCTCTTTGCATTTATTATGTTGCTAAGACTTTAGGACAATCCATTACCCTTGTTTCATAGGTGGGAATTAAGGTTTAGTAATGTTAACTCAAGAACCCTAAGGCTGGGCATGGTGGCCCACACCTGTTATCTCAGCACTTTGGGAGGCCGAGGTGGGCAGATCACCTGAGGCCAGGAGTTCGAGACCAGCCTGGCCAACATTGTGAAATCCCATCTCTACTAAAAAATACAAAAATTAGCTGGGTGTGATGGTAAGTGCCTGTAATCTCAGCTACTCAAGAGGCTGAGGCATAAGAATCGCTTGAATCCAGGAGGCAGAGGTTGCAGTGAGCCGAGATTGTGCCACTGCACTTCAGCCTGGGCTACTGAGCAAGACCCTGTCTCAAAACAAAATATAAAACAAAGAACCCTAAATTAGTAATTCTAGTTCAAAGGTCATCTCCTCAGAACCACCACCCTCAACTAGGACATACACCTCTTACATGCTTTTTTTTATAAAATCTTATCATAACATTTTGAATCTTTCCTTCATAGTTCTTATAAGAGTTTGTAATTTTATATTTACTTGCAATTATTTGATTTAAGTGTACTTCCTTGTTAGACTTTAAATTTTAAGATAGCAGAAGCTATGTCTACTTTTGCTATTACTTAGCCTGTTACTTAGTAGGATTATAATATATACTGAATGAATCAATATTAGAATGACTTAATAAGTGAACCCTTATCTATCTAACTTCAGAATTTGAAAGCTTTACTTTAGACAGAAAAATTGCTTTTTAAATTAAATCCTAGGTGAGGGATTATACAAAGTGATACATAATATGCAACACTGAGTAGTGCTAAACAAGCTACCTGGATTTGAATCCCAGCTCCACTACTTTTTAGCCGTTTGATCTTGGACATGTTCCTTAACCTCTCTGTGTCTCAGTTTCTTTATTTGCAGAATAAAGATAATAAGAGAACTCACATCATGCAGTTATGAGGGTTAAATGAAAGTGCAACTTCTCAGAATAGCACGTGGTACTTAGAATGTTCTGTGTATGTGTTGGTTATTATTATTACTCAGTAACTTACTTGGTAGAGAGAAATAAAATATCCCAGGCTAATTTCATTTAAAGACCCCTATGTGATAGCATTTATTCATTGACTCAAACCACCTGTTCTGGTCCTTCTGGTTGGAGGATCCTGAAGGTGTTAATCTTAAAGAAGGTCTTTTCTCTTTCAAGAAGAAAACACCCAACATGAATCCATCTTGAGATTTTTACTAATATTTTACTCTATAAATTTAGAAAGGAAATATTTAGTGAAGATAAATTATGTGTAAATTTTGAGCATGTATTCCCTAAAAAAAAGTCTCTAATACTCTCCCATGGGGCTGACATCCTCTACGATCTTTATCAGTAATTGTGGAATGAGGCATAGCAATCGGGGGGCCTGAACAGAGTTACGCAGTTCCAGATTCATCACAGCTCAGCCACCTAGTAGCTGCTTCTTGTTCACTTCCTGCACAAAGATAAGTGATAACCCAAAGCAGTAGATGCTAAGAGGCAAACGAGTAAACCACAGTTACTTTTTATCTTATTGATTTGCCTGTGAAAACATAATTCCGCCGGGCACGGTGACTCACGCCTGTAATCCCAACACTTTGGGAGGCCCAGGTGGGCGGATCACAAGGTCAGGAGATCAAGACCATCCTGGCTAACACGGTGAAACCTTGTCTCTACTAAAAACACAAAAAATTAGCCGGGCATGGTGGTGGGTGCCTGTAGTCCCAGCTACTCGGGAGGCTGAGGCAGGAGAATGGCGTGAACCTGGGAGGCGGAGGTTGCAGTGAGCTGAGATCGGGCCACTGCACTCCAGCCTGGGTGACAGAGCGAGACTCCGTCTCAAAAAAAAAAAAAAATTCCTTCTTTTCTTAGATGAAATTTTTCCATCATTGTGTGAGATAGCGTTCCCCTCTCTTGGATTCCATGGAGAGCTTGATGGGAGAAAAAGATTAATTTTACTTTGACGCCATTACTTCAGTGTTACGTAAGCACATGCCTTGGTTTGGATATCTTTCAACAGTGGTCTGTTTGGCTTTAAATAGTACATGTTTAAGTGTAATCTAAAACTTTGAAATTCTGTAAAGCAACAAAAATCAATATTGAAAATTATCATGAGAAGGTTTTTTTTCTGAGTTTTTTCCCGAGTCCATTTTTAGGACTAAGTATATGAGAAGTATTCAGAGTTTCAGTTTCATTTTTAGCGAAACTGGTAAGTAATAGAATTGATTCTGAAACTCCACAGCAAGAATAAGGGATATAAGACTGTCTGGGATACTTTCTACTCAAAAACATACATTTCCCATGACTTTTGATAGGGATTTTCCAAAATCTTTAGATTTTTGAATATGTGCTATATTTATGCAGTTCAAACACAATAAAATATGACAAAGTGTCTTGTGAAAAGTTTCCTTCCTGTTTCTCCCACCCACTGTCTTACACCCACCAAGTTCCCATCCCCTCCCCTAGATAGCTAACTACTTACCCGTTCCTTATTTATCTGACCCCCTATTTTTCATGTATAAAATATTACAGTACAAATATATATTCCTTCTTGTTTCCTTTTATAAAACAAAGAAACAAACAAACAAACAAAAACAGCGTCTTGTTCTGCCTCCCAGAGTAAGACCTGGGCTCAGGTGATTCTCCCACCTTAGCCTCCTGAGTAGCTGGGACTACAGGCATTCACCACCACATCTAGTTAATTTTTTAAAACATTTTTTTCTCACTATGTTGCCCAGGCTGTTCTCTAACTCCTGGTCTCAAGTGATCCTCCTGCTTCAGCCTCCCAAAATGTTGGGATTACAGATGTGAGTCATCATACCTGGTCTCCCTCTTTTATGTATATTGTAAGATACTCTACATAATGATTCTATATATTTTTTCGCTAAACAATATATTAGCATTCCATATCAATACATAGTGTCCCTGTGGTCTCTTATTATACTGCAAAGTGTTTGATTCTGTTATTACATTTTATTTATTAAATAAATACAATTTATTCATTGAATTCACTAATGATAGATATTTAGTTGCTTCTAATCTTTTCTCATAATGGAATGAGTAATGTTCTTTATGTGTTATTTCACATAATGAGTGGAAGGTATCTATACAATAATTTTCCTTAGTTGGTATTATTTGATCAAAACATATATGCATTTGTATTCCTCCACTATGGTAGATTTTCTTATGAGTTAAAGGAAATCTTATGAGTTAAAGGAAAAGATCTCAGAATTAGTTTTAATTTACAATTTTGCTATTATGAGTAAGAGTGACCTTTTTTATCAGTATAAAAGCTTTTTCAGATACAAACTGTATGTTTGTGTCTTTTTCTGATTTTCTATTGGATTATTAATGATTTTCACTTAGTAACAGTACAGTAAATAAGTATATGTTCATCATTTCCTAAATTTGCTATGGTTATCTTTTTTTTTTTTTCAAGAAGGTACTCATTCTTGACTCCTTTTTATTTGAAGCTACGGGTGTAGAATTGTGGCAATCACGTATGAGTCATACACCTTTTTTCATTCTGTTCTTAGGATTTGACCAAAGTCGAATTCAAACAAATAGAATAGAAGCATAACTATACCCCAAATCCTTCTCTTTCTATAGCATTCCTCCACATGGTTAAAATTTGCTCAGTATCTTTTTTTTTTTTTTTTTTTTTTTGAGACAGAGTGTCGCTCTGTCGCTCAGGCTGGAGTGTGCAGTGGCGCAATCTCTGCTCACTGCAAGCTCCGCCTCCCGGGTTCACGCAATTCTCCTGCTTCAGCCTCTCCGAGTAGCTGGGACTACAGGCGCCCGCCACCACGCCCGGCTAATTTTTTGTATTTTTAGTAAAGACGGGGTTTCACCGTGGTCTCGATCTCCTGACCTCGTGATCCGCCCACCTCGGCCTCCCAAAGTGCTGGGATTACAAGCGTGAGCCACCGCGCCCGGCCTGCTCAGTATCTTTAAAACAACAACAGTTACAACCAAGACAAACTCCTGATCTTTCTTTCACCTTAAGTAATTTTGGAATCATTCTACCAGTCATTAAAATAAGAACTGGAAGAACTGGTAATGTGAAAAGAAAAACAGAGAGTGAATTGTCTGCAGCATAGCTAATGTAACACTATAGCTAAATGATTGTTTGCTTATTTTCCCTTTCTCAGAAGTTTGAAAATGATTCTTTTCCCATTGATATGTAGTTTTCAGAAACTTGCAAAGTAGTGGCCTATTGTGATTTCTCTAAAGATGCTATAAAATTAACCTGTTGGCTTCATAGTACGCCATGTAATAAAAAAAGAAAAGTCAGAGTATGAAAGGAAGAAGATCAGGTTGCCTGTAAGCTGAATGTTAATTAAGTAATAATTAATTAATTCAGCATGTAATATTGAGTAGTAATTATGAGCCAAGCCATCTGCTCAACTCTGAGAATATGTAGTAGTAAATAAGAAAGGTGTACCCCTTGCTTTTCAGAGCTTATATTCTAAACCAGTTCCTTTTTACCCCAGTTAACACATGAAAATCACCTGGGGAGCTTTACAAAAATACCAATCCCTTTGTCCAAGTCAAGAATCTCTAGGGGTATAACTCAGGAACAAATAAATTTTTTAAAACTCTCCAATGATTTCTAAGTGAAGACAGAGTTGAAACCACTAGTCTAGCCAGACCTCAGAGATAGCTAGGAAACCACACAATATTTTGAAGAGGAAGTGGTCATGGAAATTTTGATGTGAAGTAATATGAACTACGTAGCATTGACTTGGAAACATTCTTGCCACAATGTTTCACTTAAAAGCAACGGAGGCATAAGGCCTGCATTCCAAGGTATAGATAACAGAGAGGATAGAAGAACCAGTTAAATGACACTTTGAGGAAAAATATCAAACAAGTTCAGAAATTGGTACTAAGCCAAATGGCCTGGCTTCTTCAAAATAGACAATGTCAAGAAAAGCAAGAAAAGGTTGGAAGTGAGGTAAGAACTGATAAAAATTAAAAGAGAATAAAGAAACACCAACCAAATATAACACATGAACCTTGAGTATATCCTGGTTCAAAATGTCCTTGGGGACAATTTAGGAAATTTAAATATGTACTAGAAATTAGATCATATTAGGGATATTAGGGGATATTGTTGCTTTTTTTTTAGTTGACAATTATATCATTATCTATGCACAAGAATGTCCTCATTTATTTATTTTTTTTCGAGATGGAGTCTTGCTCTGTCAACCAGGCTGGAGTGCAGTGGTGCGATCTTGGCTCACTGTGACCTCCACCTCCTGGGTTCAAGCTATTCTCCTGCCTCAGCCTTCCGAGTAGCTGGGATTACAGGTGCCCGCCACCACACCCAGCTAACTTTTGTATTTTTAGTAGAGACGGGGTTTCACCATGTTGGCCAGGCTGGTCTCAAACTCCTGATCTCATTATCCACCCACCTCAGCCTCCCAAAGTGCTGGGATTACAGGCGTGAGCCATTGTGCCCAGCTAAGAATGTCCTTATTTTTTAAAAGATTCACACTAAAGTATTTTTATGGGTGTCTGCAACTTTCAAATGGTTCTTCAACAACACAAAAT
Organism: Symphalangus syndactylus; assembly: GCF_028878055.3. NCBI lineage: Eukaryota > Metazoa > Chordata > Mammalia > Primates > Hylobatidae > Symphalangus > Symphalangus syndactylus. The sequence continues at coordinate 56,633,225 of NC_072432.2, forward strand.
GAAATCACACATATAGATAAGCAAATATAGTCACACTTTTTAAAGGAGTTTGGAAGAGGCCGAGGTATTAAAGATGAAAGAGGCTACTGAATAGTGATGATAATTATATTTAATTAACTACAATTTCTTGAGTAAGTTCTATGTTTCAGATAATGTGCTAATGACATTATATGCATGATTTAATTTTATTTTTAAAATAAGCTTGATTATTTTAATCTTATGAATAAGAAAACTGAAGCTTGGAATGATTGAACCACTTGTTCCAGTTCACACTGAGCTAGATTTGAACCAAGTTCTTCCTGTTCCCCTTGTGGGTGATCTTGATCATTATGCAGCTTTGCTTCCACCCTAAACTGCAACATAAGCACTGAGGTAATGGAAAGCCCATTTGCTTTGGATTTACTTCGGTTACAGCACTTATTACAATGCAAATTCACCTAATTATGTAAGTGTCTGCTCCATAGACTGTGTCCTCCTTGTCATACAAAGAACATAATCTTTGGAATCAGGCCCAGCTGGGTCCAAATCTTGGCTTTGTAATTTATTAGATATTTGTTCTTAAGCAATTTATAAACACTTTTTCTGAGCCTCAGGTTTCTCTTCTGTGAAGATAGAGATACTACTAGGTGCTGAATAGGGATTGTTATGCAGATGACATAAATATATGTGGAAAGTACTTAGCACAATCCCTGGTGCATATATATATATACGTATATATATATATATACATACATGTAGTGCTCAGTAATGTTAGTCATTCCCTACCCACCCCACCTTCCCTGAAATTTAATTTGTATGGCTATAAATAATTCCTGCTTATACAGGAAAAACCCCAGATGTTCAAAGTGATTGCCAGTGCTGGATCCTCCAGTCACTTGAAGCAACCATTAAGTATCAACTTGGCATCAGGGACTATGGCTTTGAATCCCTAAAAGCTACAATGGAACTTAACTAGTATTCAAAACTATGTGTTTATTAGTGTTAAGCCATCAGTATCATGGTCATTATGATTTATTTATTAAGGCTGTGCTAGGTATTAAATTTTCCCTCTAGGAACTTAAAATTAGGACATTTTCAAACGGTTTCTAAAACTTAGGCAGAAATAGTTATTAGTAATCTATTTTGGGACTATGCAAGTTCATTCCAGTTAAGTGGAATAGTACGAAGAAAGTCATAGACATGGGAAAACTTAGGATCTTTTTCCCTCAAAGACACTCAGTCCACTCAATTGAATTACTGTGTATATAGAAGTGTAAATAAGAGAGGCCAGACACTGTGGCTCAAGCCTGCAATCCCAGCACTTTGGGAGGCCAAGGCGGGTAGATCACCTGAGGTCAGGAGTTCGAGACCAGCCTGACCAACATGGTGAAACCCCGTCTCTACTAAATACAAAACAATTAGCTAGGTATGGTGGCGCATGCCTATAATCCCAGCTACTTGGGAGGCTGAGGCAGGAGAATCACTTGTACACAGGAGGTGGAGGTTACAGTGAGCTAAGACTGCGCCATTGCACTCCAGCCTGGGCAACAGGAGTGAAACACCGTTTCCAAAAAAAAACCAAAAAAAAAAAAAACAAAAACAAAAAAAACAAAAACAAATCGTAAATAAGAGATAAGATTGGAAAGTTTGGTTAAGAATCTTGATTTCTTAAATATAGCAAACCCATGTCAGTTTAGGAGCCAATGAGCAATTCATGCTCTTGACATAGCACATATCAGTGGTAGTCTAGTAGAGCGGTGTATTATATGTGAGTCTGTGTGTGTGGTGGGATGTGGTAATCAAGTAGGTGGTCATTTCTCTAATCTCCAAATCCAATGGGACCAGAAATGGCAAAAGAAAGTAGGAGACTTTAGGGTGTACAAAATAAGAGGATATAGCCACTGGCTGGATATAGGCAAGAAGCTTGAGAGAGGAGGTCAAGCTGACTCTGAAGTTTCACGCCTGTGTGGCCAGGAGAATAAAAATATCATGATCAAAAATGAGAAAATCATAAGGGGGACCTGGCTTGGGGGAGGTGAGAAATTTCCTAATGTAAATTATGAGTTTGTTAGACCTCACCTCTGTGCCTTTTTAAAATGAGTCACTCTAAAACCCACCTTTAGAGGCAGGTCATCATAAGGCTGAAGGCTTAAAACAGTGAGATATATCTCTTCTTAGGTAGCAGCGCAGGGCACCTAACATATTTAGGAGCCAATAAATGGGCACAGAACAAAGGAAAGGGCTTTCAAAGTTTCTATTTGAGCCAGTAAGCACAGATTAGCCCAGAATACCCTAGCCTGAAACTTATGGGTGTTCCATGGCCCATGGGGTCTATAACTCAATTTTCTTTATGGATAGGCTAGTTGAAAAACGGGGAATAAGGTCAGGTGTGGTGACTCATGGCTGTAGTCCCAGCACTTTGGTAGGCTGAGGCAGGCAGATCCCTTGAGCACAGGAGCTTGAGGCTAGCCTGGGTAACATGGCCAAATCCCGTCTATATGAAAAAATACAAAAATTAGCTGGGTGTGGTGGCACATGCCTATAGTCCCAGATACTCAGGAGGCTGAGGTGGGAGGATTCCCTGAGCCCAGGGAGGTCAGACTTATAGTGAGCCATGATGGTGTCACTGCACTATAGCCTGGGGAACAGAGTGAAACCGTGTCCCAAAAAGGAAAGAAAGAAAGAAAGAGAGAGAGAGAGAGAGAAAGAAAGAAAGAAAGAAAGAAAGAAAGAAAGAAAGAAAGAGAAAAAGAAAGAAAGAAAGAAAGAAAGAAAGAGAAAAAGAAAGAAAGAAAGAAAGAAAGAAAGAAAGAGAAAGAAAGAAAGAAAGAAAGAGGAAGGAAGGAAGGGAAAGGAAAGAAAGAAAGAAAGAAAGAAAGAAAGAAAGAAAGAAAGAAAGAAAGAAAGAAAGAAAGAAAGAGAAAGGGAGAGAGAGGAAGGAAGGAAGGAAGGAAGGAAGGAAGGAAGGAAGGAAGGAAGGAAGGAAAAGGAAAGGAAGAGAGAAAGGAAGAAAGAAAGGGAATAATTCTGGAAAGTGAGTTTTGGGGAGGTAGGTAGTAGATTTAAAAATGCAACATATTTTGTCTCATTTATTTATTCAATTGATATTGAGCATCTACTAGATATCAAGTATTGTTGTGGACATTAGGGTTTAGACAAAATTTTTGTTAGTGTGTACTTTTTATTCTAATGATCCTATTATAATTTATATTCTATTTCCTTGTGGTTTTGATTTGCATTTCTCTAATGACCAGTGATGAGGAGCTTTTTTTCTTGTTTGTTGGCCGCATAAATGTCTTCTTTTGAGAAGTGTCTGTTCATATCCTTTGCCCACTTTTTGATGGGTTTTTCTGTTTTTTTTTCTTGTATATTTGTTTTAAGTTCTTTGTAGATTCTGGATATTAGCCCTTTGTCAGAAGGATAGATTGCAAAAATTTTCTCCCATTCTATAGGTTACCTGTTCATTCTGATGATAATTTCTTTTGCTGTGCAGAAGCTCTTTAGTTTAATTAGATCCCATTCGTCAATTTTGGCTTTTGTTGCCATTGCTTTTGGTGTTTTAGTCATGAAGTCTTTGCCCATGCCTATGTCCTGAATGGTATTGCCTAGGTTTTCTTCTAGGGTTTTTATGGTTTTAGGTCTTACATGTAAGTCTTTAATCTCTCTTGAGTTAATTTTTGTATAAGGTGTAAGGAAGAGGTCCAGTTTCAGTTTTCTGCATATGGCTAGCCAGTTTTCCCAACACCATTTACAGAAATGCAAATCAAAACCATAGTGAGATACTATCTCACGCTGGTTAGAAGGGTGATCATTAAAAAGTCAGGAAACAACAGATGCTGGAAAGGATGTGGAGAAATAGGAATGCTTTTACACTGTTGGTGGGAGTGTAAATTAGTTCAACCATTGTGGAAGATAGTATGGCGATTCCTCAAGGATCTAGAACCAGAAATACCATTTGACCTAGCAATCCCATTACTGGGTATATACCAAAAGGATTATAAATCATTCTACTATAAAGACACATGCACAGGTATGTTTACTGCAGCACTATTCACAATAGTAAAGACTTGGAACCAACCCAAATCCCCATCAATGATAGACTGGATAAAGAAAATGTGGTACATATACACCATGGAATACTATGCAGCCATAAAGAAGGATGAGTTCGTGTCCTTTGCAGGGACATGGATGAAGCTAGAAACCATTGTTCTCAGCAAACTAACACAAGAACAGAAAACCAAACACTGCACGTTCTCATTCATAAGTGGGAGTTGAACAATAAGAACACATGGACCCAGGGAGGGGAACATCATACACCGGGGCCTGTCATGGGGTGGGGGGCTAGGGGATGGATAGCATTAGGAGACGTATCTAATGTAGATGATGGGTTGATAGGTGCAGCAAACCACCATGGCACCTGCCAGATAAATTATTACGCCAGAAGTAGAACTTCCATCATTGAAGGTGAATCTCAAGTCTGTTTAAATCAGACTCAGAGTGGAGGTATTATTATGCCATGGTCCATTTAATTGCAGCCACTGCCTTTAGTACAGGCCGGAGCCTTAGGGAAAAGTCAAAGCAGATCCCCAGGGGATCTTTCGGGCATCATAAGGATTAGCATAATGCAGATATTGAGCTTCAGAGAAAAATATGACCATAATCCCTAATATCAGTGTCGTTAGGTCAAGTCTATCCTTCTGGGCCTCTGCAAGTCTCTTGGCTGTTAAGGTATCCAGATGGAACCAGCCTAATCCCCTCATTTTACAGTTGAGAACACCGAGAATCTGAAATGTTAGCTTCTCCCACAGCAAAGCCAGTATGACAGGTTCCTGTATTTGTTCCTACACTGACTAGAGTCTCTTTGAAATATCCGCCAAAGGCTCTTTCTCCCCAGGTGAGACAATGAGTCCCTTCCACTGTTTACTCGCAACAGGTTGTCCTGTTTTGCATTTCCTCCCTCCTTCTGTGTGCTCTGGAATGAGTTCTGCTAGCCTTTGTGCAAATGACTCATTTCAATATGCTGGTTGTTTCTTCCTAAAATAATTATTTAACAGGTTCAAACATTGCCTCCTTGAAGCATGGGTTGTTACTCTTAAATTTGAAGTGAAAAATTTCTACCACTATGTAGTTTGCAGATCCTAAAAGAGCAAGGATGGAAGGAAGGAAGGAAAAAGGAATTTAGAAAGGATCCAAAAACTCCTGTATTCATGTATGAAGTCTACTAGGTACCTTGTCAAGTGAGATGTGCCTCAGGTTTGTCATTGTGATAAACTTGGAAGGGTTTGTTCTGGCAGGATATATGCTTTTTTTTCTCACCTATGGAAAGACACAGAACAAAATTCATGTTCATTTTGTTGTTGTTGTTGTTGTGTGTTCTGAATCAAAGGATGGCAATATATCTGCCATTAGCCTTAATGCAAGAGCAAGAACAGGACTAACCAAAACTGTATCTATTTAGTGATGTTTTCAAAAGTATGTCTTAGTTCAACTATTTTGGAGAAAAATAAAACTTCTTAGTATTTTTGAATTTAGAAATTTGGGTTCATGATTGCCTTTTGTAAACAGCTGGTGTTTGACTTTTTAACTTAAGAAGGCAGGGCATTCAAGAGTTTGTTGTGAGTTCTTAAAAAAAACAACAAACAGACTAAAGACACATGTTATATTTATCTATGGAATTTTATCCAGACTAAGATATTTTATTTTGCCCTTGGCTATGAATTTCTTGCTGTGAGAGGTGTTAAATTCATACATTAGTCTTTCTTAGACTTCTTTCCTTACATACTTAGGAGATAATCTCTTTTAAATTATTGAGCAATAGTCTAGGTCAGAAAATGCCTCATATCTTCAACACTTTCCAAACTCCACTTCAAGCAACAGTCATATTCTTCCACCCCGTCTCCTGTCCCAAATACATCTCCAAACACACTCCTTGACTGTCATGACAGACCTGAAGTAAATGGATCATCCCCCTAATAAGAAGACATGACATATCCTTACATTCAACCTCCATTTCACTTTAGTTCTTGACCACTCTTCAGAGACAGCTATTTGGAGACAATTCTGTGGATAATTGTAGATTCTAAAATTATCACTGGTTAATTCCAGGCCCTGGAAACATTAATCACGTGCTAATGGTGTCAGCCTGTGGGAGATTTGACTTTAAAGCAGGTTTCAGTCACGAATCAAAGCTCATTTGTGTGTTAACTATGTGTCACAATGTACATCACTGTTTCAGAGGAGACACACGCAATCACATCAAAAAACAAAAGGGGGCTAATTTGATAGGCTATGTGAGATGCATAACATTCTTTAACATACTTTATATCACATAGAGTATAATTTTGTACAGTGAAGCCAAATAAAATTCTCTGGACTATTGATTGACAGTTATGCTTCATAAATGTGATTAATCAATGAGAGGAAAAAGGCAAAGCATAACATTATCAGTATATATTGCCTTAAAATATAAGCTTTAAATATAGAAGTTTAAGATTATGTAGTATAGGTACATGAAAATATCCAATTTTAATTATAAAATTCTTTAATTTTTTTGAAGAAACTTACAAAATAAAAAAGTATAAACACCCATCTACCTATGATGCACAAATGATAATAATGAACATTTTGTCATATCAGCTTTATGTTGTTCTTTAGGAAAGAATTCAAACACTACAGGTAAAATTGAAGTCCAATTCCCATTCCCAGAGATAGCCATCCTCTTTCTCTAGTGAAATACAATTAAATTACATAATGTTTCCTTTTATTTTTGTGTAGAAAATAGATTCAGCATTATGCTTTTCCATAACAATATCTAAATATTTTTGCACAGAAATTCTGGCTTTACTACTGAAATCATCTGTGTGTCAAAATGAATGTTTAGACATTTTACAAATTTAAACTTCACAGAATCATTTAGAAATCATACAAAGACTTCAGGGAAATGCTCTAATAGTCTTGTGAAAATTATTTTATTATACAAAATAGAAAATATCTTAGGTACATGCTTTCATGGTGACAATAATAAATGCTAATTAGAGAAGCTTTTTTGATGACACAATTTCTTGGATTTACTTTATGAAGTATAATTAATAGTTACTTTAATGTGGTTACTTTAATGATAAAGCCACTAAAGAGCTTACTATTTTACTACTTTGAATATTAAATAATAAATGGCATTAGCATCATTTAGAAAATTCTAATAAAATGTAGTATCTAGAGAATTTATTTTATCAAGATATATTTAATAGAGAATAGTTGTCATCAATATTTGAAAACAAATTAAACTTCTATAATGTCAAAGTAGCTCTACAGCTCTACCCCTGCAGGAATTATTAGGAAGTAAAATCATGTAGGATTTGAAGTCCTGGGATTATCTGTGTTCTTTGACTAGCATAACTTTGCTATTATCTTGTTGGCCTAGGAGAGATCATTTAATCTCTCTGGGACTCAGTTTCCTTGTTCAAAAATGTCTTGGTTGGTGGCACAGGGATAGGGAAAGATTAAAAGAGATGATCGTTAATACTTTCCCCAACTCTAAAATTTTATTATTGTATTACTTATTTTCTCCCTTGTCCCTTCCTACTCAATGTGCTAGATGATTAGTTTAAACCAAGGGGATCTTCTAGCAAAATAACCAGAGTTAACATTAAAGGCTACGAGAATCTGACTTAGGAAAACCTGTTCTTAATTCGTTATAAGACCAACTCATTCAGAAGAAACCAAAAACTGCTAGAGAGAGAAATTACACATAGAAAAATATATGTATATTTACTATAAAGATTTTTTGGATGAATAGCATTTATCTAAATAGATTCATGTTAAACATATTTGAATTTCTACTCAAAACAGTAAAATGTCTAATCAAAATAATGCATGCTTAAGATTATTAAATGTTTCTTTGTCGGTACAGGGAAGGTAAGTTACTATGTATTACATAATCAATGAAGAGGATGACTGTCTCATGACCTTGTGATCAGGCCAAGTTATATTACTTCTCATTATCAATATTCTTTCTGAGGGTGTTGCAAATAATTACTTTGTAAGAGTAAATAAGTATTGGCAAATAAGTAAAATGATGCTTATTTAAGAAAAAACAGTAAAGTTGCCTTTCAACAGTTCTTGTCTATAAATGAAGATACCGTAGTTTTTTACATCTTTTTAGGAGACTTGAAAACCTACTACCTGTCGTGGGATTTCCCATGCAGTTGTCATATTCTTTCCTACAACTTTAGGGTCTGGGAGATAAAAAGTGACAGTGATGAAGAATCACTTGAATATGTTCACTAGACCCCCTGAAGTTATCTTTTTCAGCCAGTTCTCTTCTGTTTAGGAGTATCTTCTTAGCAAGTTTAAATGGATGGCTATCTATAATATTTTTAGTGATACCAGAAGAGGAAAGTATATGTCTTCTATAATGACCACTGTCAGAATTAAATGACCCTCACAGACCCCATGTTCTCCCTAAATGAGATAATGGATGTGAAAGAACACTGTAAACTGTAACAAATGTTGGAAATTGTTATTGGAATGACCATTCAAAGGCTGACCCAGTCATTTGTTTCATCACACAAATTCCTTCTAAGTGTCAGAATTCATTTTATAGTTGTATTGGGATTGATGGCACTAGACAGGGACTCAGGATCTTGATTATGGAAGTCTTTGTGTCCTGCTGTGGTCATTCTTCCCATCAGATTTCAGGGCTATCTTTTAAAAAATACTCTGAAGTTCCAATATGGTCCTCTATTAATTTTATTATTCTATTACTCATTTTCTCCCTTGTCCCTTCCCACTCAATGTGCTAGACATAGATTGGCAATTAGTCAAAACCAAAAAGATCTTCTAGTAAAATAATCAGACTTGCCGGGCGCAGTGGCTCACACTTGTAATCCCAGCACTTTGGGAGGCTGAGGCGGGCGGATCACGAGGTCAGGAGATCGAGACCACGGTGAAACCCCCTCTCTACTAAAAATACAAAAAATTAGCCGGGCGTGGTGGCGGGCGCCTGTAGTCCCAGCTATTCGCAGAGGCTGAGGCAGGAGAATGGCGTGAACCCGGGAGGCGGAGCTTGCAGTGAGCCGAGATTGCGCCACTGCACTCCAGCCTGGGCGACAGAGTGAGACTCCGTCTCAAAAAAATAAAATAAAATAAAATAAAAAAATAATCAGACTTAACATTAAAGGCTACCAGAATCTGAGTTAGAAAAACCTGTTCTTAATTCTTAATAAGACCAACTTATTCAGAAAAAAAACAAAAAGTCTAACCCATGGACAGCCTTCCTTTCACTCAGGCTAGCAGCAGGAAGAGGGCATGAAACCCAAGCATGCCAAGCAGCTTCCTTCTCCTTTTGCTCTAGGCCCTCAGACGATGAGGAAACGGAAGTCAAGGAAAAGCATACTTAAATAGCAAGGGGAAAATAAGGGATTTCTCTAAAGTGTGGAGCTGGGTTGGTCTAATTGGCCTAAGACCTCATAATCTTTTGTCATCATACAAGAGAGGCTGTGTACATCAGACTTATGAAAAATGGTTTGTGGGTTTTAGCTTTGAAAGTGAGAAGGCCTAGGCTGGGGTCCAGATTGACTGTTGATAGGTGGTGTGATCAATCCCGTTTTTTCCTTCCATTTACAATCTGAGGTTAAGATTACATATCCTTGAACTGCTCAACTGCATAGTCCAGAGTGACATTGAGAAAATAAATGAAAGAGAAAATGTGGGAGTATTTTGAGAAGTTACATGGCCATTTCACAAGGCTCTTTAAGATGCACAGAGCGGGAATTTAATGCTGAAAAAGGATACCATTCTGCTATAGACATGTTTAATGTTTTTCTTACATTGAAGCCATAATCCATTCCCTTATATAATTCCCTTTTTAATCCTATCTAGTGTTCTGGTGCCTCATTCTTCTTTAAAATGATAAATTTTAAATATCTGAAGACAAACATGCTTGTGAGATTTTCTTTTTTTTTTTTTTGAGACGGAGTCTCACTCTGTCGCCCAGGCTGGAGTGCAGTGGCGCAATCTCGGCTCATTGCAAGCTCCGCCTCCCGGGTTCACGCCATTCTCCTGCCTCAGCCTCTCCGAGTAGCTGGGACTACAGGCGCCCGCCACCACGCCCGGCTAATTTTTTGTATTTTTAGTAGAGACGGGGTTTCGCCGTGGTCTCGATCTCCTGACCTCATGATCCGCCTGCCTCGGCCTCCCAAAGTGCTGGGATTACAAGCGTGAGCCACCGCGCCCGGCTTGCTTGTGAGATTTTCATGGAAGGTTCAAGTGTTTTAAGGAAATTATAAATCACAAATACTAGTATTAAACTCGTGTCTATGAAGAAAACTAAACTTGTGTCTTTGAGACAAATAACTGCTTTGCAAATAAAAAAACTAGCTTCTAGTTTAATTTAAATACACATATCTAGTAGTTTTAAACATTATTTCATACGTCCCACAGTAATTGAATGAGTTTTATGAATTGGGAAGGCAAGAGGATTAAACAGAGATATACAGGTTTAATTCATGGCTTCTCCAGCTGAGTGTCCTTGGACGGTGACTTGCTTTCCCAAGCCTCATTTCTTCCTCTCAGATATGGAAACGGTAGTACTTATCTCTCAGAGTTTTGATGAGGACTGATAATATTGCGAATAAAAAATAGCTCCCTGCTAACAGGGAGCTATTAACAGAGTTACACAGATATGGTGAAACACTCAACAATGGATAAGCAGAGTGAGCAACACCAACATATATCAACATGGATAGAAGATCAAAAGTCTAAGTTGCAGGGAAAATGAGAAACAGAGTGAGACAGATTGCACAGTAACATTTATGTAAATACACTCATGTGTACTCACATAAGACAATACCATCATTGTTCATGAAAGGTGGATTGAAAAGTTCACACTAAATACTGTGTGATAAAATCTGGAATTTTAGATGGGGAATGAAAGGAACTAAAATGAAAGAGGGCTGGACATGGATTGGTCATGATGATTGCTCTAATTTTATGCATCTGAGCTACAAGAGGACTGGAAAAGAAAAAAATAATGCTTAGCACAGAGCCTGCCATAGAGCAGAAATTCTAAATACAGGTGGCTGTTTTTTAATACTGGAGTGAGATACTACCTAGCAGATTTGCATCAATTTGATTGGCATTATTGAGCTTACTGACATTTACAGATAGGAGTTGAGCCAATGAGTAAAAAGATCAGAAAGAAACTGAGGAATAGAGAAAGGAAATTTTTTTATGATAGAAAATAATTCAGGCATGATAATAACAGCAGTTCGTTATTGAGTACTTATTATGTGCTAAGCATTCATTTATTCAACCAACATATATTTACTAAGTGCTTCTTATATGTCAGACATTGTTCTAGACCTTGGAAATACAGCAGGAAAACAACAACTACAATGAAAACAGCAACATTCCCTGCTGTTATGGAACTTATATTCTAGTGAGAAGGGAGAAGCAATAATAAGTAAAATATATAGTATGTTAAATGGCAATACGTCCTATGGAAGAAACAACAACAAGAAAGCAGGGAAGGGTTCTATGGAGTGAGGGGGTGACTGCAATTTTAAATAGGGAGGTCAGGGAAGGCTTCTCTGAGGGACATTATTTCAAACTCATTTCATGTGTGATCTCTTTTAGTCTTCTCAACACCCTATGAAAACGTTACTTTGATTAACCATGATGCTATTTTTCAGATGAGTAAGCTGGTCCAGAGTCCATCAGTGCCTTTTCTAAGGCTTTATAGGTGGCTCTGTGAGAGAGATAGGATTAGGGGTCAGGATGCCTAGCTCCAGATCTGTCTCTTTATTTAATACTCGGCATACAGAAAGCTAGAAGGAACCGAGAGAGATCTGCCAAAATAGGGGGTGGGAATGCTGTTTGGAAAGCATTGCATTAATATTATCATGGTATCCATTTTACATCTTAAGAATCTAAAATAAACAAACTTCTTTGTTGGGGGCTACTTTAGAAAGTAAAACTGGGCAAAATCTTCTGGTCTGGTGTCCACATCCAGAGGTTATAAAGGATATGTCAGATATTCTCATTAAGAAATCCTGATTTTTTCCCAGCTACTCAGGAGGCTGAGGCAGGAGAATGGCGTGAACCCCGGGGGCGGAGCCTGCAGTGAGCCGAGATCGCGCCACTGCACTCCAGCCTGGGCTACAGCGAGACTCCGTCTCAAAAAAGAAAAAAAAAAAAAAAAAAGAAATCCTGATTTTTTCCAACTCTTAATGTCTTTTTTATTATTATATTTTAAGTTCTGGGGTACATGTGCAGAATGTGCAGGTTTGTTACATAGGTATACACGTGCCATGGTGGTTTGCTGCACACATTAACCTGTCATCTAAGTTAGGTATTTCTCCTAATGGTATCCCTCCCCTAGCCCCCCACCCCACAACAGGCCCCAGTGTGTGATGTTCCCCTCCTTATGTCCATGTGTTGTCATTGTTCAACTCCGACTTATGAGTGAGAAAATGTGGTTTTGGTTTTCTGTTCTTGCGTTAGTCTGCTGAGAACAATGGGTTCCAGCTTCCACCATGTCCTTGTAAAGGACGTGAACTCATCCTTTTTATGGCTGTAGAGTATTCCATGGTATATATGTGCCACATTTTCTTTATCCAGTCTAACATTGATGGGCATTTGGGTTGGTTCCAAGTCTTTGCTATTGTGAAGGGTGCCACAATACACATACATGTGTATGTGTCTTTATAGTAGAATGATTTATAATCCTTTGGGTATATACCCAGTAATGGGATTGCTGGGTCAAATAGTATTTCTAGTTCTAAATCCTTGAGGAATCACCACACTATCTTCCACAATGCTTGAACTAATTTACACTCCCACCAACAGTGTAAAAGCGTTCCTATTTCTCCACATCCTTTCCAGCATCTGTTGTTTCCTAACTTTTTAATAATCACCATTCTAAGTGGCATGAGACGGTATCTCATCGTGGTTTTGATTTGCATTTCTCTAATGACCAGTGATGATGAGCATTTTTTCATATGTCTGCTGGCTGCATAAATGTCTTTTTTTGAGACATCTCTGTTCATATTATTTGCCCACTTTTTGATGGGGTTGTTTTTTTCTTGTAAATTTGTTTAAGTTTTTTGTAGATTCTGGAATTATCCCTTTGTCAGATGGATAGATTGCAAAAATTTTCTCCCATTCTGTATGTTGCCTGTTTACTCTGATGATAGTTTCTTTTGCTGTGCAGAAGCTCTTTAGTTTAATTAGATCCCATTTGTCAATTTTGACTTTTGTTGCCATTCCTTTTGGTGTTGTAGGCATGAAGTCTTTGCCCATGCCTATGTCCCGAACGGTATTGCCCAAGTTTTCTTCGAGGATTTTTATGGTCCTTGGTCTTATGTTTAAGTCTTTGATCCATCTTCAGTTGATTTTTATGTAAGATGTAAGGAAGGGGTCCAGTTTCAGTTTTCTGCATATGACTAGCCAGTTTTCCCAACACCATTTATTAAGTAGGAAATCTTTTCCCCATTGCTTGTTTGTGTCACATTTGTCAAAGATCAGATGGTTGTAGATGTGTAGTGTTATTTCTGAGGCCTCTGTTCTGTTCCATTGGTCTATATATCTGTTTTGGTACCAGTACCATGCTGTTTTGGTTACTGTAGCCTTGTAGTATAGTTTGAAGTCAGGTAGCATGATGCCTCCAGCTTTGTTCTTCTTGTCCAGGATTGTCTTGGTTATGCAGCCTCTTTTTTGGTTCCATATGAAGATTAAAGTAGGTTTTTCCAATTCTATGAAGAAAGTAAATGGTAGCTTGATGGGGATAGCATTGAATCTATAAATTGATTTGGACAGTATGGCCATTTTCATGATATTGATTCTTCCTATCCATAAGCATGGAATATTTTTCCATTTGTTTGTGTCCTCTCTGATTTCCTTGAGCAGTGGTTTGTAGTTGTCCTTGAAGAGGTCCTTCAGATCCCTTGTAAGCTGTATTCCTAGGCATTTTAATCTCCTAGTAGCAATTGTGAATGTGAGTTCACTCATGATTTGGCTCTTTGTTTATCTGTCATCAGTGTATAGGAATGCTTGTGATTTTTGCACATTGATTTTGTATCCTGAGACTTTGCTGAAGTTGCTTATCAGCTTACAGAGATTTTGGGCTGAGATGATGGGGTTTTCTAAATATATAATCGTGTCATCTGTGAACAGAGACAATTTGATTCCTCTCTTCCAATTTGAATATCCTTTATTTATTTCTCTTGCCTGATTGCCCTGGCCAGAACTTCCACTACTATGTTGAATAGGAGTGGTGAGAGAGGGCATCCTTGTCTTGTGCTGGTTTTCCAAGGGAATGCTTCCAGCTTTTGCCCATTCAGTATGATACTGGCTGTGGGTGTGTCATAAACAGCTCTTATTATTTTGAGATACATTCCATCAATACCTAGTTTATTGAGAGTTTTTAGCGTGAAGGGGTGTTGAAGGTGTCCAGGGCCTTTTCTGCATCTATTGAGATAATCATTTGGTTTTTGTCATTGGTTCTATTTATGTGATGGATTATGTTTATTAATTTGCATATGTTGAACCAGCCTTGCATCCCAGGTATGAAGCCAGCTTGATCACGGTGGATAAGCTTTTTGATGTGCTGCTGGATTTGGTTTGCCAGTATTTTATTGAGAATTTTCACATCGATGTTCATCAGGGATATTGGCCTGAAATTTTCCTTTTTTGTTGTGTCCTGCCAGGTTTTGGTATCAGGATAATGCTGGCCTCATAAAATGAGTTGGAGAGTATTCCTTCTTTTTCTATTGTTTGGAATAGCTTAAGAAGGAATGGTACCAGCTCATCTTTGTACTTCTGGTAGAATTTGGCTGTGAATCCATCTGGTCCTGGACTTTTTTTGGTTGGTAGGCTATTAATTACTGCCTTGATTTCAGAACTTGTTATTGGTCTATTCAGAGATTCGACTTCTTCCTGGTTTGGACTTGGGAGGGTGTATGTATCCAGGAATTTATCTATTTCTTCTAGATTTTCTAATTTATTTGCATAGAGGTGTTTACATTATTCTCTGGTGGTGGTTTGTATTTCTGTGGGATTGGTGATGATATCCCCTATATCATTTTTTATTGTGTCTATTTGATTCTTCTCTCTTTTCTTCTTAATTAGTCTGGCTAGCGGTTTATCTATTTTGCTGATCTTTTAAAAAAAACAGCTCCTGATTCATTGATTTTTTGAAGGGTTTTTTATGTCTCTATCTCCTTCAGTTTTGCTCTGATCTTAGTTATTCCTTGTCTTCTGCTAGCTTTTGAATTTGTTTGCTGTTGCGTCTCTAGTTCTTTTAATTTTGATGTTAAGGTGTCAATTTTAGATCTTTCCTGCTTTCTCTTGTGGGCATTTACTGCTATAAATTTCCCTCTACACACTGCTTTAAGTGTGTCCCAGAGATTCTGGTACATTGTGTCTTCGTTCTCATTGGTTTCAAATAACTTATTTGTTTCTGCCTTCATTTTATTATTTACCCAGTAGTCATTGAGGAGCAGGTTGTTCAGTTTCCATGTAGTTATACAGTTTTGAGTGAGTTTCTTAATCCTGAGTTCTAATTTGATTGCACTGTGGTCTGAGAGACTGTTATGATTTCCGTTCTGTTGGATTTGCTGAGGAGTGTTTTACTTCCAATCATGTGGTCATTTCTAGAGTAAGTGCGATGAGGTGCTGAGAAGAATGTATATTCTGTTGATTTGGGGTGGAGAGTTCTGTAAATTCTATTAGGTCCGCTTGGTCCAAGCTGAGTTCAAGTCCTGAATATCCTTGTTAATTTTCTGTCTCGTTGATCTTTCTAATATTGACAGTGGGATGTTAACGTCTCCCACTATTATTGTGTGGGAGTCTAAGTCTCTTTGTAGTTCTCCAAGAACTTGCTTTATGAATCTGGGTGCTCCTGTATTGGGTGCATATATATTTAGAATAGTTAGCTCTTCTCCCTGCATTGATCCCTTTACTAATACGTTATGCCCTTCTTTGTCTCTTTTGATCTTTGTTGGTATAAAGTCTGTTTTATCAGATTAGGATTGCAACTTCTGCTTTTTCTTTTTGTTTTCCACTTGCTTGGTAGATCTTCCTCCATCCCTTTATTTTGAGCCTATGTGTGTCTTTGCACATGAGACGGGTCTCCTGAATACAGTACCCTGTTGGGTCTTGACTCCTTTTCCAATTTGCCAGTCTGTGTCTTTTAATCGGGGCATTTAGCCTGTTTACATTTAAGGTTAATATTGTTATGTGTGAATTTGATCCTGTCATTATGATGCTAGCTGGTTGTTTTGCCCCTTAGTTGTTGCAGTTTCTTCACAGTACTGGTGTTCTTTACAATTTGATATGTTTTTGCAGTGGCTGGTACTGGTTGTTCCTTTCCATGTTTAGTGCTTCCTTCAGGAGCTCTTGTAAGGCAGGCCTCGTAGTGATAAAATCTCTCAGCATTTGCTTATCTATAGAGGATTTTATTTCTCCTTCGCTTATTAAGCTTAGTTTGGCTGGATGTGAAATTCTGGGTTGAAAATTATTTTCTTTTTCTTTTTTTTTTTTTTTTTTTTTGAGACGGAGTCTCACTCTCTCACCCAGGCTGGAGTGCAGTGGTGCGATCTTGGCTTGCTGCAAGCTCTGCCTCCCGGATTCACGCCATTCTCCTGCCTCAGCCTCTCCAAGTAGCTGGGACTACAGGCGCCCGCCACCACGCCTGGCTAATTTTTTGTATTTTTAGTAGAGACGGGGTTTCACCGTGATCTCGATCTACTGACCTCGTGATCCACCCGCCTCGGCCTCCCAAAGTGCTGGGATTACAAGCGTGAGCCACCGCGCCCAGCCGAAAATTATTTTCTTTAAGAATGTTGAGGCTTGGCACAGTGGCTCACCCCTGTAATCCCAGCACTCTGGGAGGCCGAGGTGGGTGGATCACTGGCGGTCAGGAGTTCAAGACCAGCCTGGCCAACATGGTGAAACCCCATCTCTACTAAAAATACAAAAAAAAAAAATAGCTGGGTGTGGTGGCGCAGGCCTGTAATCCCAGCTGCCTAGGAGGCTGAGGCAGGAGAATTGCTTCAACCCGGGAGGTGAAGGCTGCAGTGAGCTGAGATGCCACTGCACTCCAGCCTGGGTGACAGAGCGAGACTCTGTCTAAAAAAAAAAAAAAAAAAAAAATGTTGAATATTGGTCCCCACTCTCTTCTGGCTTGTAGGTTTTCTGCAGAGAGATCTGCTGTTAGTCTGATGGGCTTCCCTTTGTGGGTAACCCAACCTTTCTCTCTGGCTGCCCTTAACATTTTTTCCTTTATTTCAACCTTGGTGAATCTGATAAGTATGTGTCTTGGGGTTGCTCTTCTCGAGGAGTATCTTTGTGGTGTTCTCTGTATTTCCTGAATTTGAATGTTGGCCTGCCTTGCTAGGTTGAGGAAGTTCTCCTGGATAGTATCCTGGATAATATCCAACTTGATTCCATTCTCCTCGTCACTTTCAGGTACACCAATCAGACGTAGATTTGGTCTTTTCACATAGTCCCGTATTTCTTGGAGGCTTTGTATGTTCCCTTTTATTCTTTTTTCTCTAATCTTGTCTTCTCTCTTTATTTCATTAAGTTGATATTCAGTCTCTGATATCCTTTCTTCCACTTGATGGATTTGGCTATTGATAACTTGTGTATGCGTCACGAAGTTGTCATCCTGTGTTTTTCAGCTCCGTCACAGCATTTATGTTTTTCTCTACACTAGTTATTCTAGTTAGCAGTTCATCTAACCTTTTCTCCAGGTTCTTGGCTTTCTGGCATTGGGTTAGACCATGCTTCTTTAGCTCGGAGGATTTTATTATCCACCTTCTGAAGCCTACGTCTGTCAATTCGTCAAATTCATTCTCCATTCAGTTTTGTTCCCTTGCTGGTGAGGAGTTGCGATCCTTTGGATGAGAAGAGATGTTCTGGTTTTTGGAATTTTCAGCCTTTTTGCACTGGTTTTTCCTCATCTTTGTGGATTTATCTATCTTTGGTCCTTGACGTTGGTGATGTTCGGATGGGGTTTTTCAGTGGACGTGCTATTCCTGGTTTTTAGTTTTCCTTCTGACTCGTCCCTCTGCTGCTGGTCTGCTGGAGTTTGCTGGAGGTCCACTCCCGACCCTGTTTACTTGGATATCACAGCGGAGGCTGCAGAACAGCAAAGATTGTGGCTTGATCTTTCCTCTGGAAGCTTTGTCCCAGAGGGGCACCTGCCAGATGCCAGCCAGAGCTCTCCTGTAGGAGGTGTCTGTCAGCCCCTACTGGGAGGTGTCCCCCAGTCAGGATACACGAGGGTCAGGGACCCTCTTGAGGAGGCAGTCTGACCCTTAGCAGAGCTTGAACGCTGTGCTGGGAGATCTGCTGCTCTCTTCAGAGCTGTCAGGCAGACGTTTAAGTCTACTGAAGCTGTGCCCACAACCACCCCTTTCCCCAGGTGCTCTGTTCCAGGGAGATGGGCATTTTATCTATAAGTCCCTGACTGGGGCTGCTGCCTTTTTTCAAAGATGCCCTGCCCAGAGAAGGGAAATTTGGCAGTCTGGCCACAGCAGCCTTGCCGAGCTGCAGCAGGCTCTGCCCAGTTCCAACTTCCCAGAGGCTTTGTTTACACTGTGAGTGTAAAACTGCCTACTCAAGCCTCAACAATGGTGGATGCCCCTCCTCCCACCAAGCTCGAGTGTCCTGGGTTGATCTCAGACTGCTGCTGTGCTGGCAGTGACAATTTCAAGCCAGTGGATCTTAGTTTGCTGGGCTCCATGAGAGTGGGACCGGCCGAGCCAGACCACTTGGCTCCCTGGCTTCAGCACCCCTTTCCAGGGGAGTGAACGGTTCTGTCTTGCTGGCATTCCAGGCACCACTGGGGTATGGAAAAAAAAAGAACTTCTGTAGCTAGTTCGGTGTGTGCCCAAATGGCCACCCAGTTTTGTGCTTGAAACCCAGGGCCCTGGTGGGGTAGGCACTGGCGGGAATCTCCTGGTTTGTGGGTTGCGAAAACTGGGACAAGCACAGTATCTGTGCTGGAGTTCCTCAGCCTCAGTCCCTCATGGTTTCCCTTGGGTAGAGAAGAAAATTCCGCAACCCCTTGCACTTCCCCGGGTGAGGTGATGCCCCACCGTGCTTCAGCTCACCCTCCGTGGGCCGCACCCACTGTCCAACCAGTCCAGTGAGATGAACTGGGTACCTCAGTTGGAAATGCAGAAATCACCTGCCTTCTGCGTGGATCTCGCTGGGAGCTGCAGACTGGAGCTGTTTCTATTCAGCCATCTTGCCAGCATCTCCTGCAACTCTTAATTTCTGGCTACAGGACCAGTAATGTCAAGGGTGTAAGTGACTGTCCCAATGTCATATGGCTCGTTTGTTACAGAATCAGGATGGGAAAACGGAGCTTGAAAAATCAACCAACCAGCACAACCATACCAGCAGAGCAGGGCCACCCAGCCTCTGTGTTTCACTCTGCATGGCTGGCCCACCAAGTTCCCTTGGTCTTATGGCTTCTCATTTAAACTGCAGAGAAGCTATGGTTAAGTCAAAGGCTCAGCTAGGTTAGAGTGAATTACTGAATCAGAGGAGTCCTATTTACACAAAGGAGGGAAGGAGTATGATAAAGAGGAAGAAAAGTAAAAGGAGGCATAAATGAAGAAAATGAAGGAGGAATCCGCTAAGAATAGACAAAGTGAGCGTCAAAATGACTCCACCCCAGGAAGGAGAGGGGGAGGGGCCCATGGAGCAGGAAGGAAAAGGATTCCTCCCCCTCAGTAATCTTAATTATAGCAGTATAGGACAGGTATGAATAGTGTTGTTTTATATATGAGAAAACCGAAGCTCAGAAAAGCCGTATCACTTACTCAAGGAAATACAGTTGGTAAGAGTCTCCTAATTCTGTAAATTTTTTCTTTCCATAGGTCTCTTTCTTCCCTTGTTTCCATCATTACTTCCCTCTGGCGTCCTTTTCTGTGTACAAAGTGAAGTACTGAGGTTTTTACCTTTTTTCTGAAATAGTTATCAAATATCCCATGATGGAGTGAGTACGTGGTTACCATGACAACACAGCCCTCACTGAGGACTAGCCTCCCTGCTTTGCCTCCGGAATCATGTTGCACAGAACAGGTTCCTCTCTGTGCAACTTCTAGGAGCTGTAATTCTACATTTTGTTTGGGTGATTATTTGCTGAATGTATGTCCTCCACTAGACTATGTAAGTTTCACAATGGTAGAGACCAGCCTACTTTGCCAAGTGTGCCCCCAGCGTTTTGCACAGTGCTTAGCACCAGGATCTATGTGATATTTGCTAAGCAAATGTTCTGTGGTTCCTCTCCGCTGTCTTCTGAAAGTTACATGGACAGTAACCTTTAGCTCACAATTATGTTAATAGATACTGTGTAACGAGTCGGGCCGGTATTTACAGATAGTATACACGTGAATGAACACACACACACTCAAGACTGCACAACAGCCCCGGGCAGGTGCACTCAAGAGGAAACGCGCACAGTCGCAGCCAGCCTGACCAGCGCTGTTAAACACCGCTGCGTTGGGCTCTGCGGGCCTCTGCCGCGTGGGAGGGCACCCAAGCTGACGCGCTGCGGGAGTCTGGGGCCCACTGGGACTTGCCGGCCGGGCCGGGTGGCGGCGGCGTGGGCGGTGAGCTGCGCGGTGATTGGCCCGCGCCTGCCGGGGCGGGGCGGGGCTGGCAGCCGGAGGCAGGCGCCTGAGCTAAGGGGGCGTGCGCGGCGGCGGCTGCCGTAGTTTCAGTATAAACAAGGAACCCGACTGGTTAGGCAGATTTTGTTTTTCTTCTTCCCGCGCGCTTTCGCTCCCTGTCCTTTGGTCGCATTTGTGGGCGCGCGACACGCAGCCGGGAGGCGGAGGACTCGGAGTCCACCTGCAGGTAGGTTGTTCCCTGGCTGGGTTGTTCTCCTGCGGGGGGAACGACAGCCCGGTAGCGGGAACTCGGGACCCTGCTGCGCGCTGCGCTCTCCCTGGAGATCCCTGGGCCGCGCGGGGAGCGAGCGGGGCTCAGAGACTGCACCGGCTGCCGGGTGCGCTCCGAGGCGGCGGGAGATCCCGAGGCGAGTGAGCGCGAACGCGGGCGCCAAGAGCCGGGTTACAGCCCGGGACCGGGGGAGGGCCCCTGCCCGGCCGCTGCGGGCACCTGGGACTGCCGCGGCCCCAACAGGTGCGAGGCCGAGCCGCTGGGACCCGGGCAGGGCCGGGCTTGGGTTGGGTTGTGCCTTCCCTCTTTCTCCCTGATCCTGCAGCCAGGCCTTCTGTCTCGAGATAGGTGGTTTTTAAGGATTTGTCTTGAGTTGTTATCGCGTCCATCATTTTTTTCATCCCTTCTTTCCTTCGTGTGCATACCTAGGTTGATTCTTCCACTTCTTGACTAGTTTTGTGTGCGTGTGTGTGTGTGTAGGGGGAGCTGTTTATTTTTGTTGTCAGTGCCATGTAATCTAAAGTCTGACTCGTAGGAAGGGACGAGGGAACAGAAGTCACATACTCCCCACCGGCAAGGTGATGTTCTGTCATCCTTCAGTGTTCACCTGGCAAACTTGGGAGACACTGAGTCGCCTTGCTTTTGCCAGAGCTAAGTTGAGTCGCCTCGGGTCACCTGCCTGGGGAATCTAAGATGAGCTAGAGGTATCTGGGAGCCTCGCGGGCAATCGGCTTGAGGGAGGCTCTTTCTAAGGGAGCTGTGAAAACAACTTAAGTGCTGCGCCAGGGAAAAGGGCGAGACGGGGGCTGGGGTGCGCTCGCCTTTGTGTGTGTGTGTATGGACGTACCATTTCAATACTGCTTGCTGTCTTGCCCCAACCAAATCGGCGCAGTTCAGGCAAAAGCAACGTAGCTTAGTCCTCTGACACTGCCGAGGGTGGCACAAGTGTGGCAGATAACATAAGGAGATTGTCTAGACGGCGATTTTCTCTTCGGAATGTAGATGTGTCCATCCTCCCTGATGAATTCGGTGGATATGGTGTATATAGATGAATATGCACACAAATTTGTGTATGTGTTTGGACCGAACGCGTCTCCAAGGAGTCCTTCGTCAGCACCATGTGACGACGGTCAGGAACTGCTGGTGTGTCTAGATCTATATTTAGCTCAGATGGTCTAATGGCCGAGGGGAGGGTCTCTGAGCTGGGTGCATAAAGGGGAAGAGTCTAGGGATCAGGGTGGTGCACTCTTGAATGATGTCTGGCACAGTCACACTCAGATGGGGTGAATAATTGCCCTTTCCTCGTGAAAACAGTAGCTAGAGCTTGGCTGTGCCTTAATTTAAAACATAGTTGGACCATGGCGATAAGCCTCTGCTAAGAAACAAGGAGGTTTACAGTTAAGCAGCGTATATACCTGGTTGGCGGTTTGGGTGAAAATAACTGGTCCCATGAGATTTAGAACAAATACAGAGCTGCTTTCTTTTATAAAAAGAAATAAAAATTCTTTGCTGTTGAGGTTTTCATAACAGAAAAAAAGAAGGCAGCTTGTTAAACCCTATCATTAAAGGTAATTTTATTTTTTTAAGTGAGGGGCAGTGGTGGAGCTAGAGAGGAGGACCTTAGGGCACTTTTGACAGATATCAGGGTTTACAAACAGCGTTATATTATGCCTTTCAAGCAGATTTTCTGGTGAAGATGAGATCAGCCACTGATTAACAAGTTTCTTGTTGGCATTCTTCCACTGCATTTCGGGTCAATCCGTTGTTTTCTTGGAGGTGGCAACATTTCTGACTACTAAGCATATTGGCCTTGTACTTTCCAGTTGTCTAACGAAGTGTTACATTCTTAGAATTTATTTCTCCTGTGGTGCATTTTCAGTCTTGCTTCATCTTACGTGCTCCTAGATATTTTATCTGATACTACCACATCTAATACCTGGGAATCATACTGTCTTTTGGAGAAGAGAATAACCAGAAAGCATTCACATGTATTGTCTCCCGCTAACCCCCTACAGCTTAGCATCTAATAGATTCTTTATATGTGTGTGTGTGTGTATACACATATATGTACATATATATACATATGTATTTATATGTATAACTAAATCAAAGTATTATAATAACACATAGTTCTTATATAACAATTTATTCTTCTAACCTAAAATTAACTACTAGTTAATAGAGTACAATAGACCATATAAAAACAATTCAATACACTTTCTAAGGAAAAAGACATGGTAAGAAAATTGAAGGGGAGGAACTGGGATCCCTAGTATGACTCAGGAGAGCTGGGATCAGCTTTGTCAATATCCACAGAGTACCTGGAAGAATTGGACTTGGGAGGAAAATTGGGATAGCCCCAGGAAAGCACCTCCTTGGAAAGGAGATGGGTGAAAGGCATGTCTTTTTCTTTGCTTGGGAGAAGAATCTAGAAGCAGGGATTGGGAAACTTGATTCTGACGCTACACATAATAAATGAAAAAGCTGTGAAAACATTTTGTGACTTCTTAAAGAGGCCAATTGCACTGTTAAAAATGTGTTTAAGATTTATGGGATTTTTATTAGTAGTAGTTGAATTCAGGTATTGCCAGCCCACCCCCCTCACTTTTTCAGACTTATAGTTGTCCTTTTTGATTCTCCAGTTAAAACTACAAAAAAGATCCATGCAACCTTTGCTTATCCTAAAGTGACAGATTTTATAACCTAGTGCTGTGGGCATATTTCTGCCTTGGAAATAAGGAGACTTGGGTTCTGGTCGATCTGGAGCCCTAATCAGTGATTTATTTTTTCTCTATGCCTGCAGTATCTATAAAACGACTGTGGGGAGTTGAACAGAATGATTTATGAGTTTCTTTAGGTCTGTCATAACTGCTTTATTTTGTTGTACTACCGCTTCATGCATTTACACCCTGTCTTAGGGGTGGACTAATAAAGGGAGAAGTGATTTGCAGTTAGATGTTCACCTACTTTCTGGGTACGTGGAAATGAAGAGAGGAGAGTGAAATTTCTTTTTTATTGATGAATTTATGTAGAAATTTAATATTAAACTGCTTTTTGCTTTTGTTTTTCTTTAGGTATGAATATTAAAAATGATTATCAAAAAGGTTGGTGTCAGATTATTTTTTGGCCTATTAAATCAATGTTACTATCCACTAAATTTTTAAATTTGTCTTGAACAATCCTTTTTTCTTCGGTTTATATTATTTCATTTCAGGATATGCCTATGTCTGGAAATCATTCAGTTGATTCAAATTTTATTAGGAAACCCTGCTTAGAAAATTAGTTTAACCCAGAGAAAGTACAAATTAGCCTGGACTACCAATATCTTTCTATTGATCTAAAAGAGAAAAATGAGGAGGGATGAATACAGTTTTTCAAAAACCCACAGCTGGAAAATTATCCCAGTAACCATGTTACATACTAAAATATAAATAGAAAACTCTACTTTTTAATAAACATCCTCATTAGGTATCAGATCATTTTCCTGAGATGAATTAGGTGTAGAAAAATAAAACCTTTTATTAAAGAATGTTCTCTAAATGATATTATATAATTTGAGATCTACCATATATAAATGATGATTCAGCTACTCATATCTGTGCTGTTCAGTATGGTAGCCACTAGTCATATGGGAATATTTAAACTTAAGTTTATGTAAATTAAACAAAATTTAAAATTTAGTTTTTCAGTTGCAATAAGCCACATTTTAAGTGCTAAGTCAATCACTGGTGGCTAGTGGCTGCTGTATTGGATTGTGCAAAAGAAAAACATTTTCAGTATCCCAGAAAGTTCTTTCTGACAGCACTCAATTAAATAATGATGATTTTGGTTATCCAGAAGATCATTTTTTTTCTTCCAGGAAAATGAAATATTTAATTCTCATTATAGATGAGCACCTACAATGTAAGGCATTATATCCAAATGGCATTATTAGCCAGTACGTCTTCACCTGTACAGTATGAGCTGTATAATTCAATAATGTGCCAAGATCACAAATACCAGTTTCTCAATATATTTTCCCCGTAACTCTAGTTATCCTTTTGCTTTTCTAAACCAGCACTGTTACTGCTATAAAGTGCCAACCCCTTTGAAAGACAAGGAACGAGGAGCCATCTACTGTCCAGTTTGGGAACTGCATGGAAGATGTAGATAAAAAGTTAATGCATAAAGAATGTATGCATTACATTCTTTACATTCAATATGTCCTGAGTTCAGTTCCCACACAGTAAAGATTTATTTCATAGAAGAGTTTTAATTGACTCTCAGGTCATGTGCTGAAATGTCATTTGTGTTTTAATAAACTGCTAACAACACATCCCCAAGACAAAAGATGACAAATCTTAGCTTTGTTTTTCTTCCAAGGAAACCAAAGATAGTAAACTATTTGAGTCAGAATCCCCTTCCTCCAACAATTAGGAATTAGTAAGGAAATATTTTAAGTAGCATCTAAGACAAATCAAGCAGAATGCAAATTCACTTTTTGTATGGATGCCGATAAATCAGGAAATAATATCACTGTTTCATTGCGAGAGAAATAGGATCTTCCTTCCTCAAAAATACTGATTTTTTTTCTCCCTTAACTGTGAAATCTACTAAGCATGTGGGACTCACTTTCAAAGAAGGTACTTATCTTGGAGTCTTGGAGTTTCTGTCTGTTCACATACCAAAGAAGTGAGTTGACTCTGAGTTGTCTTCTCTGTGTTGTTTGACCTCTGAATACAATACCATTTTTTTTTTTAAGGAGGTAAGCAGAGGTGGAGCATTTCTGCGGTTTCCAGAGATGCTGTTAGAAATCGCTGATTTAGGACTTCTGACTGAGGACAGAAATAGGAAGATAATCTGAAAATTTTCTTTCTTTCTTCCTTTTTTTTTTTTTTTTTTTGGAGGTGGAGTCTCGTTCTGTCACCCAGGTTGGAGAGCAGTGGCGTGTTCTCAGCTCACTGCAACCTCTGTCTTCCAGGTTCAAGCAATTCTCCTGCCTCAGCCTCCCCAGTAGCTGGGACTACAGGCACCCGCCACCACGCCCGGCTAATTTTTTGTATTTTTAGTAGAGACAGGGTTTTACCATGTTAGCCAGGATGGTCTCGATCTGCTGACTTTGTGATCTGCCCACCTCAGCCTCCCAAAGTGCTGGGATTACAGGCGAGAGCCACCACGCCTGGCAATCTTGATGTTTTCAAATTTAAAATAAGTCATGTTTTAGATAGTGTCAGAAACTTGACTTTTGCCTTTCACCCTGGCTCAAATCCATAGTTAGATACACCCTATGAAGGTGCAGTCAATCTTTGTATTCTAGCAGGGCGAAAGGAGGCAGGCTGCAAGTACTTGAGATAACAGCTGGAGTAAAGCTGAAATATGTGAACTCTTAATTCAGATCTATGCAACTTCAAGGGAGAAAAGGAAGAAACAAGTTGTTGAAGATAAATCTCACCAAAGGGCAAAGTTTCTCTGGCATCTAGATGGGAATTCGGGAACCAGTATTTCCGGGATATTAAATTAAACCTCTCCCCACTAAACAAATATGCTTTCAAAGTTCAGCTGTGATATGGAGGCCTTCATCTACTTAAGTGTT
Source organism: Symphalangus syndactylus (assembly GCF_028878055.3). NCBI lineage: Eukaryota > Metazoa > Chordata > Mammalia > Primates > Hylobatidae > Symphalangus > Symphalangus syndactylus. The sequence goes on from NC_072432.2 coordinate 56,659,695, forward strand.
TTTCTTTTCTTTAATTGGGACACATGCCCAACATTTGAACAGAAGCTAAAATATTGTGGTCAACATCAAGGCATTGAATTTATTAAATATTTCACTGAAGCACTCTATGTATGATGAAATAGGGATTGAAAAAAATAAACCTTTTTTTTCTCTGACTCTTACAATTTCTGTCTCATTCCAAGTGTAGAGGAAATGCTGACTTGACATTCTGGTAGAGATTTGCAAAGCACCTATTGCAGACGTTGAGGGATAGCTTTTGATTCAGTTCCCATATCCATCTTTTCCTCAACCTCTTTTCCAATTTGAATTGTCACCTGAAACCACCTTATCCTGGTGCACCTGCTTCATCATAAATAACATTGTGCAAAAGCAGTCGCTAATTCAAACACAGTCTGCTGTTTAGAAAAAGGCAGCTTTTCATCTGGCGCTTTAGTGGATTTGAAACCATTAGGCATGCCTTTCAAATCCATTCATATCGTAAATCACCCATAGCTTGCTTCCTTGCTGCTGGATCAATGTCAGGCTGAACTTTTTCAGGGTCCTTGGAAGAACATGATCTGTCTTTGTGACCAAATTAGCTGCCTCTGTAAGATGTCTTGTCTGTCAACTAACTTTTCAACTTCCCAAATTAATTTTAAGAAAGAACATTCATCTTGTATACCTGGGTTGGGTATATCTTGACTTCCTGTTGGAAGATTTTCTAGCATAACCTGTAATCTATATGCTAATTTTGGTGGCTCTACACTTTCTTTTTCGCCTGGTTCATTGTTTTAAAACCAGAGTCTGTTTTCCATTATCTCCCTGCATCTCCTCACATCCTAAAGTGCTGCCTCAATTTTTGCAGAAAAGAGAAAGCCCATTTCAATAGCTGTACCCAAACCAAAATAATTATGATTATTTTATTCTCTTAACTCAATTTGATTGGTACTACCTGAAAATACAAGAATTCCTTGATTTCTTTCTTTTCCTTTTTTTTTTTTTTTTTTGAGATGGAGTTTTGGTTTTTTTGAGATGGAGTTTTTTGCCCAGGCTGGAATGCAATGGCACGATCTTAGCTCACGACAACCTCCGCCTCCCAGGTTCAAGCGATTCTCCCGCCTCAGCCTCCTGAGTAGCTGGGATTACAGCCATGCACCACCATGCCCAGCTAATTTTGTGTTTTTAGTAGAGACAGGGTTTCTCCATGTTGGTCAGGCTGGTCTCAAACTCCTGAACTCAAGTAATCCGCCCGCCTCAGCCTCCCAAAGTGCTGGGATTACAGGCGTGAGCCACCACTCCTGGCCTAAGAATTTCTTGATTTCTAAGGAGCCAGTCTTGAAAGTGTTAGACCAAGGTTACTGTCAGAGCCACCATGTTCTTCTTCCTTGGCGTAGAGAAATAACATCTAGGTCTGTACAGGTCAGCACATGGACTTCTTAATCTGGGGTCTGTAAACTCCCTGAAAGTATATGGTGTGTAAATTTCTCTGGGGGTGGTGATGGGGAGAGGGTTGTGATCTCCCTAAAGAGTTAAGAGCCACTGACTGAATTGAATATACTCTAAGTTGTAAAGAACTGGCTTACAAATGCAACTTCGTAAGGTGAGAATAGCTTTTGAGATTAACCTGCTCTCTGCTTTATGTATTAATGGTAGGATTTGAATAAAGTCAGCCGCTTTTTCTTGTGTCTCATACAAATCTCTTTTTTTCTGAAGGAATTAGCCACTTTGAAGTTGGACTTTATGGTAAATTAATGCCAATATTTAACTTGCTGTTCCATCCACGTATTCTAATTTTGGAGAAGAGTCAGTTTTTCCTAAACAAAATTTTTCGTTAGCTGGTCCCCATTGATAGGTATATTGAGTTAGGCAAAATTTTTACTAACGACAGATGGCAGACAGTGGAGAGGCTGGTTCTGAGGCTGTGTTGCAAAGTGTAGAGAGGAATAAGTTGAGAGTTTATAGGATCTCAGAGACATAAAACATTAGTTGTGGAAGCTGAAAGGAGAGAAGATTTGCTGCCAATAATGAAGGCATGAGAACTGCCTGACTGAATGAAATAAATGGAAGTTATGGGTTAGGAGCGACCTTAACCTGAGCCTTTCTTCCCCTGGAGAAATCATTAGGAAGTGATTCCTGGAGTTAATAGTGCCCAGGGATAAATACTTGTCTGGATTCTCATGCCCAGTACTTTGAATACTGGATTTATTTTCTTAACAAGAACTAAACCAATATTTAATCTTTTGGGCCTCACTTTTCAATTCCAGAACTGAAGCAGTTAGAACAAAAGACCCAGACATCAAATCTGAGTAATACCAAACAAACAGTAGTTCTTGGTGTGGTTAACAAGAGGGAAGATACTTTAGAGAAAACAGACTACTGTGTTTGTCTTCTTAGGTATTTAAAATTCTGTTCCACAAACTGTACTTTCTGTACCATTCTGCTGATTTTTCCTTGTGATTGTCAAATGCTTCTATTACACAGGCAGTTGATCCTTCCAAAAACAGCTAGACTGGCCACTTGTTAGACATTGTCCAGCAATGAGTGACGAATACTGTGAGCCATGATTTTTCTCTTGGTCGTTTCTTTCATTAAATTTTTTTTGCTGGAAATCTATAAAGTACACACAAGCAAATATTACTATATTTCATTGAGTCTAAGAGGCTATCCATTGTTAGATGCTCTGTCATTGCATATATCACTTGAAAAGACTGTTAAGTAAACATGTTTTCTTACCATTCAACTGTTTACACGCATCCCAGTTTTGAGGATATTATAATTTTTTTTAAAGTCCATATTGGAATCTCTGGAATCTCTATGTCTTGATGAGACCATGCTTTGATGGCAAAGGTCAGTAGCTTAAATACTGCTGTTGACAGTTGAACTTTTTAATAAGAGTAATTAATGGTACTAATACTTCTTTGGAGCAAGGATTTATGTAGAACATGTAAAACGTATGAATTATTCTAATAGCCTACAATTTGAGACAGACTGACAGGATTTTCGTTTAATGATTAAACATTAGAAGTTCAAAGAAGACCATTTGCAGCTTATCATAATGTAGTGTAATAAATTTTGAACCTGGAATCTGAAGACCCAACTCTGAAACCCTACCCCACCTGTCCCTTACTCCATGTCTAACCCCAAGCGAGTTATTACAGTTTTTCTGAACCTCAGCTTCTTATGTAGTCAAAAAAAAGATGAGTGAGGATGCCTGCCAGATGAGGTGGTTGTAGAATCCAGGAAGGCATTTGTAGTCAGTAAACAGTTACGCAAATGGAGCCAATGAAATTCTCAGAGCCCTCTGCATCACGGATGTCGTAAGAGAGACCTGGAGCGGGGGATTTAGAGAGGTAAAGGTCTGTGAAATGTGAAGACATTTTCCAGCACACGATATCCCATAGTGAGAAGAATTATGACTAATGAAGGGAGAAGGGATTAAGGAATTGAAAAGATTCTGTCTGGAGTATAGGGGGCGGTAGAAAAATAAGACTATTGTACATAATAAAAAACGGGCTGAAGTGACTTGAATCTCAGGAGTTGGTTATTGCTATGTGCAAGTTCAACAATCAAGGTGGTTTCATGGGAAAATGAAATCGGCTAATTAGCAGCATAACTTTGGGCTTGTTAGAAGGCAGAAAATAGCCTGTGACATAACTGTTCTTACAGTTGATTTTTAAGTACAGTAAGCCATAACCCTTATTCATTTACCTCAGTTTGGTTTCTGTCGCTATTTGCATTATATTCTTTTGGTACCTTGTTGGAGGAAGTTTTCTAAGTATGGATATTTTGCACCTCTTCAGAGAAATACTACGAGTGGTATAGTTCCAAAAAACAATACACAAGCCTTTTGCTATTGCTCTAATCATAATGCTCTAAGGAGAACCTTGAGCTAAAGAAGATAAGTAGTTTTGTTACTATTTTGGAAGGGATAAGCAAAATTGGAAATAACAGATGGAAAACATATCTGGTGGTGTTGAGGGTTTGAAGACTTCACAGCCATTAAGTGCCAGAATTAGGACTTCATTAAATCTGAATCTTTGTCCAGATCTGAGCTCTTGTCTACTCTGCAGGAATAAATAATTAAGAAGTGCAAATACTTGGTGGCATTTGGTGCTGATTCGTTGAAAACAAAATCTGAGTGACCCATGACCGTTTTGTGGGTTGGTGCTTACTGCTAATTAGCCTGTAGCCGGAGAGTATTTGGTGCAGGGGAGTTCCATCCAGCAAGAGTGCAGCGATGTGCCTCATTGCTGGGTCATCTTAGCCTGGTCACCTTACCCCCTTGGGTCTCAGTGTGCACCTTTATAAGAAGAGGAGATTGGACTAGATTGTGATGGCACATGGGCTGTGGCTCCTTCCATGACTGTCTGACAGTCATTGCTAATCACTTACAGCCCACATTCTCCCACTGAGTTACAGCTTCCATATCCTCCTTGCTCATCTTCAGGCCTTTAGACAACCACTTTAATTGATTGCAGTTGGAAAGTGAAATGAAATGTTTTCCAGATCCTGGGCCAGGTGATTTCTGTGGTTCCTTTGAATATTTATCATTTTCTGTTTTTTTGGAATTCCCAAATCCTGGCCAACCATCTCCCAAAAGCAGTTTGTTAGAATGGTTGCAGTAGCAATGAGTAAGTGCTCCAATGAAGAAAAATGTGTGGTTCCTGAAAGAAAAAAATCCCAATTCCAAGGGCATGACACTCTTCATGCTGCATGTGAAGGACACTATGGTTATAACCATCTAAAACTTTTTAAAGCCAGAGGCAACCAAATCCAGACAAAGGGTTCTCTGTCAGTTATCTGAAGGAACTTCTAGGTGCCTCTCATCTCACATCCTGCCTCCTAGTTTGAGGGCATTATGAGTTTCTCAGGGCAAGGACAGACTGACTCTTTTTCTTCCTGCCAAGGACGGCCAGTTTGCAATGATTATATTGCACAGGAGTAGTACTCATAGAAACCTGGCAATTTGAAGAGGAAAGAAACATACCTTGTCTATTGCCTTAAAAAATGTTAACATTGAATAATTTATTTATTTAACTGCAGTTCCTACATGTGAGGTCTTGCCAACTAAGGGTGTGTGCAGACCATTTGTGTTAATGTTATATCCCATAGTGCCTGACCCTTTGGGTGTTATGACTATGTGCTACCTAAAGGAGAGCCACGGGGCCAATGACCCTAGTAGTGACAAATCTCTGTGGATAGAGTGATTCTCAGTCATCACCTTCTTCCCATTTGTGGCTTTTTCATGGATCCCTTTAAATTGTCCCTCAGCACTGGTTTGTGGAGGGGACAAAGTACTCAGAAATGAAGTTGGTTTTTATCTCCTATTTATTTTTCTTGTTACTTCCTTTCTCTAATTCTGTTTTCACCTGCCAGGTTGGCTTTTATGATGGATATTTTCTCATAATGCCCCGCCCCTGGCTGCCCCCTGCTGAGGCAGGTGCACAGGTTGTGATGCTCTGTGTACCCATCAGCTGTAGCTGGAACAGATGCTCAAGGAGTGATGGATGTGACTTCTCAGACAGGGCTCCACACCCCTCCCACATTGAGATGCAAATATCTTTTGGCATCTTAAAAAGAAAGATTAGTCCAGGTTATGTCCTCCTGCTGCCTCCACACACCCTGTCCTGGTCAGTCCATGGCTTGGAGTATGGCTCCCCCTCATTGTTTGCCTTCTGAAGCCCCCAGTCCCTGCAGCTCTTCAATGCCTCCATTGTGCAGACGTGGTGCCAGAGACTGGGAGTCTGTTCTCAGGGCCGGGTGCTGTCCCTAGGAATTCAAGTAATAACTTAATAGCCTCTGGCCTCTGCAGAGCACCCTCTGACAAGGCCTTTGTGAACTGCAAAGTACACAGATGGAGAGGAGCAACTTATCTCAGGACTGTCACAGTGCTCCTTGCTCCCGAATCAGGTGCCTTCTTAGCCTGCATGTTTATTGAGAACTGAGGCTTTACAGATACCACCCCACAGCCCCAGGAGAATTTAACACAAAGGGGAGAAAATCAACAGCATCTGATCTTTCAGTGAAAACTGAGGAGTCTACATGAAATCTTGTGTGTACACATACACATATATAAACATGCACGCAGTATACTTTAATTCTAGGCCTGCTTTGCAATTTAGTGTTTTCAGCTTCAATTTTGGTTGTCTTCCAGTACTTCAGATAGCTCTTCAGTGTTAGGTAACTTTTCCCAACCAAATTTTAAGGTATACACATTTCCACCTTAGGAAAATTGTTGACTCCATGCGATAAAGCAATCGAAGTTCAGTTCCCTTGCCCCTTTCACAATCTGATGTGAAGGAGTGACATCTAAATATGACAGCCAGAGACTTGAGTTTAAGTCCAGGTTGGGCCCCTCGGTCTAAGCATTGTATGATATTTGATTGAATGAGAGTGGTACTCAAAAGCATGCATACATGTCGTACTCAGAGAGCAATTTGGTTCCTGATAGGCTCTGATTCTGTGTCAGAACCTGAACTACTATTTTAATTGCCTCTTCTCTCATTACTATTAAATCTTAGTGCCCATTAAAGCTTACCTTTATTTTCACACTGCATATTGCTGACATTATGTTTTCTTCTTTTTTATTCCTTTTAGGAAAGTATGCCTCAGACTCCTCCCTTTTCAGCAATGTTTGACAGCAGTGGTTACAATCGAAACCTCTATCAGTCTGCAGAGGACAGCTGTGGAGGGTTGTATTACCATGACAACAACCTCCTCTCTGGATCCCTGGAAGCACTCATCCAGCACTTAGTACCTAATGTGGATTACTATCCAGATGTAGGTATTCATGTTTCTCTGAAACACATCCTTGGCAATGAGTAGAAATTATAGTACAGTAGGCAGGGACCATAGATAATACAGAATTATATCTAGGTTGCTAAGAATTTTTCTAATAAGAAATTGCATATTGATTATCAAGTGCATTGAAATCAAATTGAGCCTGGATAAGCATCAGATTTTGGTATACTATTTGTATCAATTTCTTTTCAGGTTAGTTACAACATTGTAGACGGTCTGATACCATCTAAATGAAGTATCTGTAGAGTTGATTCATGCATATAGCTCAGTCCTTAAATAGAAATGTCAGAGAACACTGGATGCTCCCAGAATATGTAATGCCTTTTTTGTTTCCAAGACCATCACTATGCTAAGAAAAGTGAATGTAACCAAGGAAAGTATGTGGAAGAGAAAACAAGATTTATGCTCAAGATGTAATTCTTTATAGATTTGACATCAGATGACATGGTTGCTTTGTTTTACCTTGGTAACCTACATTTATATAGCTAGCACTTTCCAATCTAGGGGATTTATTGTATATTTTCTCAGTCTTTACAGTAATTCCAAGAGGGAAGAGAGGAAAAAACGATTCAGAGTGTTGCATATTTGCTGATGGTCTCACTCCCAGCATCAGCAGTCAAACACAGGTTTTCTTTCTGGAACAAGTGACTTTTTCCCCTTTCCCTGTGCTACAGCTACCTCTATGGAATTGAGCTTAGTAGTAGGAGATTTGCTGAGCAGCTGGTTATTGATAAAGATCTCATGGAAATATCTAGAGACTGCATTCATTTGTCTTTATAAATTTAATGATAACCTTGGTGTGCAAAGGATAGTCGGTGCTTGCCACAGTAATTCACCATAGTGTTTCTTAACTGAGTTGTCTCTCTGTGTATTTTGTTACATGGCATTTTCAGATATGTTGCCACACAGGGAAAACTTGTAATCAAAAGTAAAAGGAATCCCTTGTTCAGCCCTGTAAGTGTTTATGAGCTAGTAAATGCGCCTAAGGAAAAAAGAAAAATCCCATGGAATTTCTCTTTTCATTGGGAGTCTGAAATTATTATAACAAATAAGCACTACTTCATTACTGGCTTCTTAGGAGACAATGTGGTTAAAGAAAAGTATATAGTGTTATATTGTGCTTTATTAAATTGCTTTGCCTTTAAACAAATAAATAGGTTACTTGAAAGCCTGCCTTTGAATGTTCTGACACAAACGCTTTAGTGTGACGTGCTAGACACAGTACAGAATTGTTGAGTGTTATGTGCATTGGGTAGGTAGGTTTTTTTATTGTTATTTTTTGTTTGGTTTCCATTGAGTTACAAAATACTTGGACACACAACCATGTTTTGTATGGGTAGTATATTCAAGTAAGATTTATCTCTCTGGGCTGAATTTCATTCTCTTTACTAAAGTGAGTTATGTGTCTTGGTATCCTGGCTCCCTGAGGATGGATGTGAAAATGTGCTCTGAATAATTCCAGGAGCCAAACTTATCCTGTACTTCTGTTATTTTTAGTATGGTTTAAAGGAAAACATACATCAGAAGGTAAAGGAGAAATTAATCTTACACTGTTTTACTACTAGTAGGCATTACTTTTGAAACTGCAGCATATGAACTTGATCAGGAGAACGTAATGAAATAAGACAGTATAAAGGCAAGATATTAATTTCAAAGAGAATGTAACGATGATGACTTTTTTCTCTTGCTGCAGAGAACATACATATTTACCTTCCTACTCAGTTCTCGGTTATTTATGCATCCGTATGAGCTAATGGCCAAAGTTTGCCACTTATGTGTTGAGCACCAGAGACTAAGTGATCCTGATAATGATAAGGTAATGGTACATTATTAATATTATAATATTACAGTTTGTTTTATTAGGAATGCTTACTCTATGGCTTAGATTCTGTGAAGTTGTTTCCTTAAGTAACCCTGGTTTATCCCCAGGCTAGAATGCATAAATGGCATCATGGCTATACAAGGGGAATTGTGAATGGTATAAAGAATAAAGAACACAGGATAAATCACATGCAGCTCGGGTGCACTGGCTCACGCCTGTAATCCCAGCACTTTGGGAGGCCAGGGTGGGTGGATCACCTGAGGTCAGGAGTTTTGAGACCAGCCTGGCCAACATGTGAAACCCCATCTCTACTAAAAATACAAAAATTAGCTGGCCGTGGTTGCGCATGCCTGTAATCCCAGCTACCCCGGAGGCTGAGGCAGGAGAATCGCTTGAACCTGGGAGGCAGGTTGCAGTGAGCTGAGATTGCACCACTGCACTCCAGCCTGGGAGACAGAGTGAGACTCTGTCTCAAAAATAAAAGAAATTGAAAATTTAACAATTTTTAAAAATAAATTAATTAAATGCAATGGAGGATCCCTAGGTCCTGCCTTAAGTTGGTGGCACTTAGCATGGACATGGAGGGAGGGGGGCTGGAGCTTCTTCTTCATCCCTAAAGACTTTGCACTAGAAGTTTCTCAGTGACACTGTTTGTAACTATTTATTTGATGTAGTCCATAGTGATAAATATCACTGAATTAGATTTGCTTTTTCTTCCTAGAACCAGATGAGAAAAATCGCACCCAAAATCCTTCAACTCCTCACGGAATGGACGGAAACATTTCCCTATGATTTTCGGGATGAAAGAATGATGAGAAACTTAAAAGATCTGGCTCACCGAATAGCCAGTGGCGAAGAGGTTGGTAACCTGAATTTAGCACGGCTGCTGGAATTCCCAGGCAGAGCCTGGGTGGGAAATGGTGCCCAATTATGCATCCTAATCTCCACTGCTTCCTCTCTGTTTTGCCTTTGGGCAAGCCCTCCACATCACATATTGGTCTGTTTAGTATGTCAAGTGAGAATGATTATACCATCCCACTTCAAAGGGATATGATCTAGAGTTTTATGTGATTAATTTGGGGCTATGTTCATGTCAACTCATGCACAGGATTTATGTTGCAAGTGTGTTTTAATTTTACTTTACTTTTACCATTTTTCCTCCCAAAAAGGTTTGACACAGCTAGTTAGATGATAAATGGCATGTTAATAGACATCAACACTAGTGGATATAAAGTAAATAACATTAATATATTAACCAATGATAAATAGTAGATTAATAAATCATAAATAGAAATAGACATTCTGGGCCATGGCAGAAAGAAAATAAATACACTCCTGTTGAGAATGAGTAGAGGAGGACAGGACTGCTGTGGTATGAGTTTAAGTTCCAGGTAAAAGGGAAATACAACTGGTCATGTGATATTCACTATCAGAAAAGAGGAAGTATAGTAATTATTGAGGGACTTAAATGAAAAATTTAGAAACTTTCTTCTGAAGAACTTTGTATAGGGTCATAGAATAAGATCCTACAAACTGTTCTTTATGGTGTTTACAACATACCTTCCTGTACAGAAGCTGAGTTCATAGATTCATGTGTAAATTAGCAAAGATAATTCTTGGGGGAGGAGAAGACTGAGAAAATGAGGCAAGTCTTCCAGTGCTCAGAAGCTGATTTAAGGATAGACTCTAGTATAGGTAGAGGTTAAAAGTAAGTCTCTTAGATAGTCTTTCATAAATATCACTTCCCTCAGTTGAGCCTTTGATAAGCACTAACTACTAGCTGTGACAAATTCAAGGTTATCTTTTTTGAAGCAGGACCAGAGGGCTGGTATTCTGTGTTGAGACTTGCTGGGCAAGGATGTCCTTGTAGTTTCCATGTTGCAGGTCAACTTCTGGGAACAAGTCATTCAGGCACAGATACACTTTCACTTGGAAAAAGTAGATGAAGCACTTGGCAATGATGTTGCATTTTATTCATCTTAAAATGCATTTTCCATTATGAGTAACCTTCCTTGAGAACTCTTTCAGTGGTGTGCTGTAATGTATAACTTGATACCCTACCCTTTTTTTCTGAGACAGAGCCTTGCTCTGTTCCTCAGGCTAGAGTGGAGCGTTGCCATCATGGCTCACTGCAGCCTTGACTTCTCTGGCTGAATCAATCCTCCCACCTCAGCTTCCCTAGTAGCTGGGACTACAAGTGCATACAACTTTGCCTGGCTAGTTTTTTCTAGTTTTTGTAGAGACAAAGCCTCACTATGTTGTCCAGGCTGGTCTCCAAATTTTGGGCTCAAGCAGTCCACTGGCCTTGGCCTCCCAAAGTGCTGGAATTACAGGTGTGAGCCACTGCACCCAACCACAATTTTTGTGAGAAAAGGGGAAGTATATTAATTGTTGAGGGAATTAAGTGAAAAATTTAAAAACTTTCATCTGAAGAACTTTGGGGCTCTGTTCATGTCAGCTCATGCACAGGATTTATGTTGGAAGTGTGTTTTAATTTTACTTTACTTATACCTTTGTACTTCCAAAAAGGTTTGACACAGCTAGTTAGATGATAATCAATGGCATCTTAATACATATAAACATTTTAATGCCATTTCTCCCAATTTTACAAAATCAGACTAAAATTATGTCAGGCTAGCTCTTGAAACATCTATATGGGCTTTCCTGTATTATGTTCTCATGAAAATGAGATTAACCATTTTACTGTTACTTTTTGACATTATATTATTATGAACCCAAGTGGTCGAGACAGCCATTATTTCTGCCGGGCTGAATGAGTCATTTCCTGAGTCGCTGTGCAAGTTATGACGGTTATAATCATTTTGCCAGTTTGCCTATTACAGGTTCTAGCCAGGTATGAATTGATAGGTCCCTTGCTTACAAAGGCAAAGGTAAGCATCACGGTACAGTTTTGTAGTAAATCTTATCTTAGAGGGGTTAGCCGTGGAGTTCCTTGGCAGGGTAAGTGCTGGCTCAGCGACCTTGGTTTATGTATCTGAAGCTTCTCAAAAGATCAGTGATATCATAAGGGCTTTTTCTTGTATGAAGGCTGAGACCTAAGTCAGACAGTTTTCATTTCAGTTAGGTTGTCTTTAGCTACTTAACATTATATGTCAGTTATCTTATCTTCCCTCTATTGCCTTTATAACTTAGTTCTTTCCAAAAGAAACACCTTAAAAATCTTTTTCTTTTAAGATAAAATGTTGGCGTTTTGAAAATACCAAATGGATGGTCCTTCTTGTTGCGGGAGTCAAAGGGGAAATCATTTCTATCTGTGTTTACCTGATGAGAATTGGTCTTTTTGTTTAACAGAAGCAAGCCATTCGAGAGCCGGGTAGAACAGAGAGAAGGGCCAAACAGCCTTGTGACCCTGGCTTCTTTTCAACACTCCTGTGTTAATAACATATTCTTGATAGAAACCTTGCGAAGTTCAAATGGTTTTGAGCATGAAAAGAGGAGATAAGAAGACAAGCCAGTTCTAACTGAGGAATTGATTAAACTAAGGGTTGAGTGGAGAGATGTCACCTGCCTTGATCGGGTTGGGTTTCACAGGGAGATGTTGTTTCTTTAGCTGCTTCTATTCAGTATTCAGAATTCAAATCCACACTTGCCAGCTGGTTTATCTGAGTGTGTTTTGGCTAGTCCTCTGAATCCTTGCTCCTTCCTCATCTCTATAAATCGTAGAAGTAACTGCCTTGTGTTAATGCCCTTTCAGCTCTGAAATTGTGTGATCGATGTCCTTCCTCCAGTTCTTTGGCTTCAGGCTCCTTATCAGTCACGTGCTTAGGTGGCTCTCCTCAGAGAGACCTTCCCTCAGCACCCCAACTATGATCGTACCCCCTCCCATTATGCATTATGGGCTTTCACTGCTCTTCCCTTCATAGTGATTCCTAGCACTCTGTGATGAGTAATGATAGCTGGCCCTCTCTCTGTATTTGTGGGATCTGCATCCATGGGTTCAACCAACCTCAGATTGAAAATATTCAAAAAATATTGAGTCTGTACTGAACATATATAGACTTTTTTTCTTGTCATTATTCCCTAAACAATACAGTATCACAGTGATTTACGTAGCATTTACGTTGCATTAGGTATTATAAGTAATGTAGAGATGATTTAAAGTATACAGGAGGATGTGCGGATGTTGTATGAAAATAATGTACCATCTTATAGCAGAGACTTGAGCATCTGCAGATTTTGGAATCCGAGGGAAGTCCTGGAACTAATCTCCCGAGGATACTGAGGGATGACTGTACTTGCATTTTTATTGCTTGTTTTCCCCTCTAGACCCCATGCTGTGCCCTCTTTGTTCACCAGGCATCCTTAACTCCTAGCTCAGTACCTGGCACCTAGTATTCTCTCAGTAGTGTTTGAATGAATGAGTCAATCAATGAATGAATGATCAAATGAATTACTGGAATAGGGAAAAATTATTTCCTTCTATTGGAAGGAAGATGGGTCTGGGTTGGGATTTGTTGCTTCTTGCCTGGGACTTTTTTTTTTTTTTCCTTTTGGCAGTCAGTGAATCCAGGTGTGCCCTGTATATAATTTAGTCAGGTTCTTCTGAATCTGCCAGGACAGTTCTACATAATTTGGCTTAATATGTTTCTCCCCTGGGGATTTGCCCAAAATGAGGTGGTTTATTAGGACTTGCCTGCAAGAAACATGAAATGAAACTAATCATTGAATTACATGACAAATGACTGTAGTGGGTAGAGTGCAATTTTCTCTTCCTTAAGGGGCTGGTCTTTATAATAAGAGCTTCTATCTTTATTTGCCAGGTAATTACTGTCACTGGCATTTGAAGTTATAAAAAAGAATAAGTACATATTTAGTAAGTCATGACTCAGTGAGGAACCATGCTTAACAGCACAAAGCTTGATTTCTCAAATGGAATCAAATGGCAGCAGGAAACTTTTAAAAGAGGTCATATACATACGCTCTCTCACATGCTCACACACTAGTTGTTGTTGAATAGCTTTCCCCCATACTCTATTGCATACATTTTTCCCTTATATTTTGATGCAGTTTTTTGCTAACAACCTGACTGTACATTCCTCTGCCTCTTCCTGCAGTAAATTTTTTTAAAATTGCGGAATAGGCTGGGTGCGGTGGCTCATGCCTGTAATCCCAGCACTTTGGGAGGCTGAAGCAGGCAGATCACCTGAGGTCGGGAGTTCAAGACCAGCCTGACCACCATGGAGAAACCCCATTTCTACTAAAGATACACAATTAGCCAGGTGTGGTGGTGCATGCCTATATTCCCAGCTACTTGGGAGGCTGAGGCAGGAGAATCGTTTGAACCCGGGAGGCAGAAATTGTGGTGAGCCAAGATCGTGCCATTGCACTCCAGCCTGGGCAACAAGAGCGAAACTCTGCCTCAAGAAAAAAAAAATTGCAGAATAAAAATCTTTCAGCAGATATGCTGGTAAAGCATTGCTTCTCACACTTGGCTTATGCAAGGATCAGCTGAGGAGCATCTAGATCATGTGACCCAAGTGCACTGCAGACCAAGTCAAACAGAATGTCTGGGGTGGAACCCAGGCTGCCCCCATTCAGCGGTTCTGCTCATTGCTTCCCAGCAGGTACCCTTGTGTGGTACCCTGAATAGAAGTGGTAATTTCTTACTAAAGTATTTTCTGCAGGGATCCCGGGAAGGGGTGAGGAGAAGGTGCATGATGTAGGAATGATAACATGCATGGAATAGCAGCTGAGGCATAGAATAATGAATATTTTAAAATATTTGCATAATTATTAGAAGTAGTATCTAACTCTCATGTAGTCATTTGTTATGACATTTGGGACAAAGGACTGAATAAAACATTTTAAGTTGGTAGATTTTGTTTGTTTGCTTTGTTTTTTGAGACAGATTCTTTGTTACCCAGGCTAGAGTGCTGTGGCATGATCAGGGCTTACCATAGCATCAACCTCTCTGGCTCAAGCAATCCTCCCACCTCTGTTTCCCCCAAGTAACTGGGACTGCAGGTGTCCGGCTAATTTTTAAATTTTTGTAGAGGCCAGGCACGGTGGCTCATGCTTAATAATCCCAGCATCTTAAGAGGCTGAGGTGGGCAGATTACTTGAAGTCAGGAGTTTGAGACCATCCTTGCTAACATGGCAAAACCCCATCTCTACTAAAACAAAAACAAAAACAAACAAAACAACATCAACAACAACAACAACAAATTAGCTGGGTGTGGTGATACACACTTGTAATCCCAGCTATTCAGGAGGCTGAGGCACGAGAATCGCTTGAACCTGGGAGGTGGAGGTGGCACTGAGCTGAGATTGCACCACTACACTCCAGCCTGGGCAACAGAGCGAGACTCTGTCTCAGTCAATCAGTCAATCAATATATAAATAAGTTTTTGTAGAGACAGGGTCTCACTATGTTGTCTCGATCTCCTGGGCTCAAGGGATCCTCTTGCCTCATCCACCCAAAGTGCTGGGATTACAGATGTGAGCCACCATGCCTGGCCATAGATTTTTACTGTAACTCAAGTTTATAAAATTAAAAGAGGAGGGGGAAATAGGAATGAGAGATTTAAAATAACCCTCAACTCATCCTTGAACAGCTTTGAATTCCAAAAAAGAGACATTTCCCTTGAGTGAAAACATATTACCAAATAGCATTTTCTAAACTGATAACCTTAATGCTGTATGGAAGGTGGGATTTTTGTCTGTTCAATTTTTAAATACATAGATGTTTCATTAGTGATTTTAGGGTGATCCATGACTATAGAGAAAAATAGGGGTCATCTAATGGACCAATTTAAAGAACTCAGCAGAATATACACTAACAAATAGAAAAGAAAAGGAAAAGAAAGCTTTGTCTGCTTTTTACGTCTCGAGTATGCGAGAATTAACCATTTCTAGATATGTTGTCATTCTCCTCATAAGCAAATATCTCTTCATTTGGGTTTTTGTAATATACTCTAATAAACGAAATTGCCTCTGTAAAAAAACTATGGGTCTTACACTTGTAGGTAAATGCCATTTAATTTTCAGATAATTAATCTCAGCAAATGATATTGTGGTATTTTTTTAAAAGCCAATGGAGCCATAAACATAGGCCTTTCTACATCTGTAGGTTTACTGGGGCCATCCTCCTTTGGAGATTTAACCTAAGGACTGTGTTAGCATTGAATCAGCCTGTGTGCCTTTCTCTGATACAGGCATCATAATTTACCTAGAAGAATATTGTTTTGGAAATTTTGGGCTAGAAAAGGAAGACTAAATGGGCTCTGCAACTTATATCATAGCTGTGCCCTGGGATTGATGGATTGTGAAGTCATTTCTTGATTTAACAAATGTTTTAAAAGTCAGGAGGTTGACAGTTATCTAAACTACATGCAGTGCTTTTTTAAACCAGTTTCTCTTAAGCATGAGGCTGTAGCATAATGAAGTAGCAAACAAAGTGGCACCTGGGAGTAGTGTTGCGGGGAGAATTGCCATGTGGAAGAGTTTGGTTGTGAACATTAATAGTGAGTCATGAATGCAAAAGAAATGATTATGAGGCCGGGCGCGGTGGCTCACGCTTGTAATCCCAGCACTTTGGGAGGCTGAGGCGGGCGGATCACGAGGTCAGGAGATCGAGACCACGGTGAAACCCCGTCTCTACTAAAAATACAAAAAAATTAGCCGGGCGTGGTGGCGGGCGCCTGTAGTCCCAGCTACTCGGAGAGGCTGAGGCAGGAGAATGGCGTGAACCCGGGAGGCGGAGCTTGCAGTGAGCCGAGATTTGCAACACTGCACTCTGGTCTGGGCGACAGAGCGAGACTCCATTTCAAAAAAAAAAAAGAAATGATTATGAGCCCAGTGGAGGTCAGATGCCAGAAATGAATATCCACTGCTTCCTCATGCTAATCCACATTTTATGTGTAAGTCAAGAAGGTGGTAGGCCGGACGCGGTGGCTTACGCCTGTAATCCCTGCACTTTGAGAGGCTGAGGCAGGTGGATCACAAGGTCAGGAGTTCGAGACCAGCCTGGCCAACATAGTGAAACCCCATCTCTACAAAAATACAAAAATTAGCCAGGCATGGTGGCACATGCCTGTAATTCCAGCTACTTGGGAGGCTGAGGCAGGTGAATCACTTGAACCCACGAGGCAGAGGTTGTAGTGAGCCAAGATCACGTCACTGCACTCCAGCCTAGGCAACAGAACGAGACTCCGTCTCAAAGAAAACAAAGCAAAACAAAAAAAAAAAAAAACAAAAAGAAGGTGGTTCGAGGGGGTGAGTGGGAAGTAATGGTATATTCCTGTTAGGTAGCCAGACTGATGAGATTGATAGAACTAGAGAAATCAAGAGGGTGGCCCTAAAGAAAAAGCATTAGGAAAAGGATGCATTGACTTGCGATCAATGTATTTCAACCCACCAGAAGTAAACTAGTAGGTACATTTCTTTGCTGGAACAGAGGACATTCAGTTATACTTACTACTCATTATACTGGATTCCCTCAAGAGGTAATCTAAATTGTCACTGGAGTGTTTTCATGGCCCAACCTGAACTGTACTCTCAGTCGCAACCCCAAAGAAGAACTAAACCTTACAGGTTTGAAAATGCCTTATGCATGTGTCTCAAACTGTTAGAGGTAGCTGAATCTTCCCGTAGCTGCCCTTAACCAAGTTTATTCTCCAATGTCCAGGTAAAATCATTTGAGGACATAGTCTCTGAGTTTGCACAGTGGCAAAACCAGACATGCAGAGCACAGATGTAATTCTTCTTCGCTTATTCCCTAGCAGACATACAGAAAGAATGTCCAGCAAATGATGCAGTGTCTGATCCGCAAGCTTGCTGCGCTCAGCCAGTACGAAGAAGTCCTGGCAAAAATCAGCTCCACATCCACAGATCGGCTCACAGTTCTCAAGACCAAGCCACAGTCTATACAAAGGGATATCATTACTGTCTGCAACGACCCTTACACGTTGGCCCAGCAGCTGACTCATATAGAGCTGGTAAGGCCGTTATCATCTTTGCCCTTTACAACCACAGATTTGCTTTGCTTTGGCAACCAGACAATATATTTGTCAGCAGTAATGTCACAGGAGAGGTCAGAATAATCCAAGTGGGAAATCATCTGAGATAGCTGTGAAACATACTTTGTTTATGGATTTGAATATGAATGCTTCTGATATTCTGGGGATTCACTTGTAAATAAATACTAAACAAGGTTGACGAGCAAAGAGTTTATTGACCTTCCTCACCTTCCGCCTCTAATCAGTTTTTCCAAAACCTGCTCAGCCTTTCACTATCTTGTGGAACATTGACCCAAGCAGAAAATTGCCTCTGCACAGACCTTGAAGATGATGAAAGTATTTAGGGTTAAAGGCTTATTTTATAATCTTCATTAAAAAATGGGGGGGTGGTGCCAATAGTCATAGAGGGAGTTGACAGTCCATTTCTTTTCATTTTCTTTAATACTGTTGACCTTCTGGGTTTGTGTTTCAGGAGAGGCTCAATTATATTGGGCCAGAAGAATTTGTTCAGGCGTTCGTGCAGAAGGACCCTTTGGATAATGACAAGGTAATCAGTCTACCCAAAGGTCAGCACTGAAACCAAAAATGGAATTTATCAGTCTGTGATAGTGGGTATAAAGGACAGAAGTTAGAACTATATTCTGTTGTAGATTTTAAAATCAGAATTTTTTTTTCCATCAGCCACGTCTGATTCATGGCAGTTTTCTTGAGCAAGGTCTGCAAGCTCCTTTACAACATTGCCCCATCACTAACTTGTAGCCTTTTCTTCCTCCTTATTGGGAAATTTAGTAAGACCTTTACAGCAAGTAGATGCAGGCATTTGTGGTGATGAAAATAGAAGATGAAAGCATAATGGTTTTAGCAGATTAAGAATCTGCTAAGAGAGAAGGTTCTGCCCATAATTCAACAATAGCAGGGGCAGGAAAGACAGGATGCACATCCAGCTTGCTGAGCAAGGGGCTTGACTGCTTTGCCTCTTGTTTTAAGGTGAATCTCTCATGAGAGGTCTATTGCCTAGGTGCAGCCCACTATTAAAGAAAATAATGCTGGGCATGGACTGTCAAATCGGTGTACACATATAAGAAAATTTTTTATCTCCCAGTGACCTGGAAGCATTTTGAATTGTTAGGCAAAGACTACAACACCCGCTGCTGAAAGCCCCCTTCTGAGAGTAGGGGCAACAGCTGTTTTCCGGCTTTAGAATAGTGTCTCCTAATATAGGAAGTGAAGAATTTGTTTTGCAGTAGAAGGCTAGTGGACTCTTTGTTTGTTTCTTTTTTTTGGAAGGAAGGAAAGAGGGGTGTAATTAGCCTCTTCAAGCTGGCCTTGAACTTCAAGATGAGATTAACTTTTTTGCCTTTGAACAATGTGTTACTCACCCTACGAAAGAGCGTGATGGTGTAGACTTCTGTTTATCTACTTGGAAGATACTTAGTTTGTTGCAACATTATGTTCTAAAATTTTGTCCTATGCTTAATTTTAAGAGAAAATGTTCTACTCCTCTGTACTCTTAGCCACTTTTTGCTGTATCGATTATAGCAGTTGGTATTTGCACTCCATCTGAGTTGGGATTGTTTTGGAATGCAGCCAGAATTCTTCCTCTGAATTGTGTTTCTGAAGATACAATCCAGACTAACTTAGTTTCTTGGGAAGAGGGGTAGGCACACTTTGTTTTCGGAGGCCGAATCTCACTCTGCCACCCATGCTAGAGTGCAGTGGCACGATCCCGGTTCACTCCAACCTCCTCCCGGGTTCAAGCGATTTGATTCTCCTGCTTCAGCCTCCCGCGTAGCTGGGATTACAGGCACGTGCCACCATGCCCAGCTAATTTTTTGTATGTTTAGTAGAGACGGGGTTTCATCATATTAGCCAGGCTGATCTCGAACTCCTGACCTCTGGTGATCCACCCGCCTCAGCCTCCCAAAGTGTTGGGATTACAGGCGTGAGCCACCACACCCGGCCTAAGGACACTTTTATAAATGCATCAGAGTACATTTCTAGACCTCAAGTGTTTCACTGGACTATCCTAAAGGACTTTGGTATTTCTGTAAGGATAATCAAGAATGCCCGTGGTTGTCTTTCTCTCTCTCTTTCTGTTGTTCTAAAAAGCTTTCCTAATCCATAAACTGAGAATAAAGGCTCATATTTCACAAAGTGAGAGTCCAATACATTCGTTTTTTTCCTCTAACTCATCTGTTTACTTTGTTTTCTCTAAAGAGTTGCTACAGTGAACGGAAGAAAACACGAAACTTAGAAGCTTACGTGGAATGGTTTAATCGCCTCAGCTACTTGGTTGCTACAGAAATCTGTATGGTGAGGAAATGAATTTTCTGTCTCCTAGTTCTCAACATTATTTTTTCATACTTATTTTAGAACTGTTGGGCCTTCATACTGGATAACTGCCCTCTATTGTCTTTTACTGTGTAGCCCGTTAAGAAAAAACACCGAGCAAGAATGATTGAGTATTTCATTGATGTAGCTCGGGAGTGTTTTAACATTGGCAACTTCAACTCCTTGATGGCGATAATCTGTGAGTATTTTGTGGAAGAGACATGTCGTTTATCTTTACGAATCCTGTAAAATGACCCACAGAAAATTTGCAGATAGTATGGTTTTGTTAGTACAGACTGTATTTTTTTTTTTTTTTTTTTTTTTGAGACAGAGTCTCGCTCTGTCACCCAGGCTGGAGTGCAGTGGCGCGATCTCGGCTCACTGCAAGCTCCGCCTCCCGGGTTCACGCCATTCTCCTGCCTCAGCCTCTCCGAGTAGCTGGGACTACAGGCGCCCGCCACCACGCCCGGCTAATTTTTTGTGTTTTTAGTAGAGACGGGGTTTCACCATGGTCTCGATCTCCTGACCTCGTGATCCGCCCGCCTCGGCCTCCCAAAGTGCTGGGATTACAAGCGTGAGCCACCGCGCCCGGCCCAGACTGTCCAGAGTTATTTGAGAATGTCCAAAATGCTTTAAATAGCCAAATGAGTGCAAGTATGTGTGTAATCTTTCTTAAGTATGCAAGAATTGTTGGAATGTTTTAAGTTAACCTTAGCTAAATATGCATCTACAAAGGCTTATAGGTAAGATATTTGTCTACATAAAGAGTTTTAAAAAGTATTTTGGCAGCTTGCATATCAAGTATTATAGAAATAATGATCCAAGACTAAATTATCTGATTCCTTGGACAAGACAGTGGCCTAAGAAACTGGCACATTTTGTAACTGTTCAGGCTTCTAGTACTTATCACCCACAGACCTTATTACTCTAGTATACAAACTCACTCTATATCATGGAGGTTTTAACATCAGAGACCATGTTTCTTTCCTTTCATTCTATAAATATGTATGGTAACAATATGTCTTGGTTCCAATTTATACTTGTTGTCTTGCCTTAATTATTGATAATAGCTTTTGATAGTAGCTCTTTCATTAAAAAGTGTCCTAGTTTGTATGATCAATTATATGGCCATCTTACAAATTGTAGGTGCTCAATAAACATTTGAATAAAAGAATAGGCTGGGCACAGTGGCTCACGCCTGTAATCCCAGCACGTTGGGAGGCCAAGGTGGGTGGATCACGAAGTCAGGAGATCGAGACCACCCTGGCCAACATGGTGAAACCCTGTATCTACTAAAAATACAAAAATTAGCTGGGCATGGTGGCTCATGCCTATAATCCCAGCCACTCAGGAGGCTGAGGCAAGAGAATCACTTGAACCAGGGAGTCGGAGGTTGCAGTGAGCTGAAATCATGCCACTGCATTCTAGCCTGGTGACAGAGCAAGACTCCGTCTAAAAAAAAAAAAAAAAGAAGAAGAAGAAGAGAGTTGAGGTCTTTTTGAAGGATCAGTTTGAAGCTAGAGAGTCTACCAAATTTAATTCAAGAATCTTAATCTAATAAATTCTCCCTTCCACCAATTTATTTTTCCATTTTGTTTACGTATCATTTCCTCTTTCTCTCCCCCCATAAAAATACTGGCCAAGTCTCAGCTTATTATTTATCTGACTAACTCCATGAAAATAGCAAACAGAAAGATTATCTGAATCAGGGACTGAAAGGCCCACAGTCTAGATAATAGATTACTTAATTTCCCTCTACTAGTAAGAAAATATCAAGGCAAGCCATAGCATTGGAGAAAATGTAATACATAGAGCTGACAAATAACTTGTATCCAGAATCTATAAAAAAACCCTGCAAATCAATAAAAAGGCAAATAACCCAGTGGAAAAAAAAGGCCGAAAGACTGAAACAGATATGTCGTGCAAGAAGATACTGTATATTAATGGCTAACGAGTATCTGAAATGGTGTTCCACATCATTAGTCATCAGAGAAATACAAATTAAATTGCAGCAAAATATTAATACCATTGCATACACTAGAATGACTGGAATTTTAAAAACTGGTTACACCAAATAGTGTTGAAGATGTGGAACAAGTGGGGCTCTTATTATACATATTTGGCAGAAGTATAAAATGGTACTACTACTTTGGAAAACTGTTCAGCAATTTCTTATAAGGTTAAACGTATTTCTAGCCTGCAATGCAGAGATTGCACACACCTACATATTTACTCCATGAAAATGCAAACACATGTCCACAGAAAGATTTGTAAAAGAATGCAGCTTTATTCATAATTGCCCAAGACTGGAAACAATCCAAATGCCCATTTACAAATGAATGGCTAAATAAATTGTGGCATATTAATACAATGAAATACTGTTTGGCAATAAAAATGAACAATTGATACATATAAGTAACATGGATTAATTTTAGAATCATTATGTTGTGCAAAATAAGACAGACACAAGAGTAGATACAGTATGATTTCATTGATATGAAGTTCTAGGACAGACAAAACGAATCTCTGGTTTTAGGCAGCCAGTGTTCTGATTTCTGTGGTGGTGGGGAGGTGACCAAAGAGGGTCCAAAGGAGCTTTCTGGGATCATGAAATGTGCTACTATATCTTGATTGGAGTGGTAATACATGGACTTATACATTAGTCAAAATTCATCTAATTATGTGTTTAAGATCTGTGTATTTTTTGTATGTAAATTGTACCTCAGTTAGGAAACAATCTCCCACTTCTGGTCCTTAAAATATGAATGTTGGTGGCATGGAATTAATATATGTACTCATTTAGGCTAGCGTGGGTTCCTTTTCTGTACAACAGCCACTGTAATATTTTTCTGAATAGTTATAGTACATAAAGTATCATTCAGGAGAGGCAGCATGGCTTGTTGGAATGAGCGTGGGTTATGGTGTTAGCTCCGTGTGAGCTTCCATCTCTGTTACTTGTTAACTGGATATCCTTGGGAAAATTTCTTTCTCTCTGGAACTTCAGCATATTCTTTTAAGAATGTTGAGGGGATGTATGAGATAATACATGCAAAACATGGTTGACACATTAGTTTCTAGGTCAAAGGTCAGCAAACTATGACCTGTGGGTCAAATATGGCCCACCACTGGTTTCTTTATGACCAGTGAGCTAAGAATGGTTTTTATCTTTTTAAATGATTGAAAAAAAGTGAAAATAATAATATTAGCATTTCTAACGTGTGACTGTAATATACATTCAGATTTCAGTGCACATAAACAAAGTTTTACTGGAACACACCCATAACCATTTGTTTATGTAGTTATCTACATAACTGGATGGTGGCTGTTTCTGCACGGCAGTGATAGTGTCCTGTAGTGATGACACAGACCATATGGACTGAAAGCCTAAAATGCTTACTCTCTTTCCCTTTATAGAGAAAATGTGTTCACCTCTGCACAGAGTCAGTGGTAGCATTTATGCTGTTTCTCGACTCAGAATTTGCAAAAAAAAAAGAAAAAGTTATAAAATTGGGGTTTGTTACTTACTAATTTTAGAATTCTCACTTAGTAATGAACGTATTTTAGATGTATGTGTTTATTGTTTTTCTTATTTCTCTCTTTCAATTTTCCTTTTTTCTCCCCCTCCGTTTCAAATGCGAAGCTGGTATGAATATGAGCCCAGTCTCTCGACTCAAAAAAACTTGGGCCAAAGTGAAGACTGCAAAATTTGACATTCTTGAGGTATGTGAAGCTGATGTTTTGCTGTTAAGTAACACTTTACACCTGGAAAGTGGAATTCCTTTATGTGGTCTTGCCTCTCCATCAGACTACGACAGAGGAAAAAGCCCATCTATCTTTACAGACCCAGGGAAAGGAAAGTGGGTAGAATTGGTGGGGAAAATAAATCAGGTTATGTACTGGTTGTTTTGTAGGTAGAGATGTCCATTCTGGGGTTAATTGACTGGGGAAATAGTGACCTGTCAGTCACTTATATGCCAGAATGGAATTTTGGTCCTGAGCAGTTGAGAGTTTTACTTCACTGTGAGCCTATTAGCTTCATTTATCTTCAGTGTCTCAGGGGGAGGGTTCCCCATCCCTACGGTAACATTTATTCATCATCCTTTCAACAAATTTAGCTGACCTATGAAAAAGCCCTTCCCATACAATTCTGAGGATAGTAAGAATTGTGGGCCAGGCGCAGTGGCTCATGCCTGTAATCCTAGCAATTTGGGAGGCTGAGGCAGGAGGATCACCTGAGCCCAGGAGTTCAAGACCAGCCTGGGCAACATGGCGAAACCCCACCTCTATGAAAAATACAAAAAATTAGCCAGGTGTGGTAGCACGTGCCTGTAGTCCCAGCTACTTGTAGGGCTGAGGCAGGAGGATTGATTGAGTCTGGAAGGTGGGAGCTGTAGTGAGCCAAGATCACACCACTGCACTACAGCCTGGGTGGCAAAGTGAGACCCTGTCTCAAAAAAAAAAAAAAAATCGTGTGCAAGAGTGTGTGTATTTGAATCATACTCAGCACTACCTTGGTGTGTCAGTGCTTTCAATTACTATCTCTGGAGATAATAAGAAAGTGTTCTTTCCCAAGTTTTCTCCCAAATTGGAAATTACCATTATATATAATGTTATGACCTATTCACAACCTAATACATTTATTTTTCTTCTTGCAAAATGATATGCTTCACTTATTTGTGCATGATTTGTCACTACAAAGCGTTGGATCACTATACATGGCTAACCATCAACGGGCCCATTGACCTTCAGATGCAAACAGGAAATTTTTCTGATGCTGGTGTTTGACTCTTATTAGTTTTACATCTAAGCTCAACAATTAGCCTAGAAAGAATGTGGTTTAGGTTTAACATTATTGAAGCTGACATTAGCTCGCATAATTACACCAAACCTCAGGAAAGAAAACACTTGTGTCATGTCCATTTGTGTGTATGAGAAGGATAAATCATATTCCTACTGAGTTTCCTAACTTATTTTGAATTTTATATATAGCTAAATGTGTGATCTTGTAAACTTCCTACAGAAGTTTACAATAAATAAATGATTAATATTCTTCTCTCTTTTATCTATAGCATCAGATGGACCCTTCAAGCAATTTCTATAATTATCGAACAGCTCTTCGTGGGGCAGCACAAAGGTCTTTAACTGCTCATAGTAGCAGAGAAAAGGTATGCACTTTAAGTAGTGTCTTTCTTGTGGTAGAGTTGCTGTGTTTTATGCTGAAATGCTATGTGAACTACTACACTGAAGTTTTTTACTTGTTGAGATTTAAGAGAGAGACATGTGTACTCTAGAAATGATACCACTTGCCACACAGAGAAGGAGAATGCTACCAGAAAGTTTGTTAGACTGGATATTGCTGTGTTATTATTACATTACTTAAATAATTACTCTGTAGTGCCTCTTAATTGTGTTTCAAGCAATACATTAAGTCATATGTTAAGATGACTAATAGCATTAGAGAGTAATTTAGTTTAATGGAAAATAGACATTTAAGTTGTGCACAAGGTAGCTGACTTAATATAACCTTTTCTCTTAAAAGAATTAGCTTACCTCCCATGGTTAAGTCATTTATTTTCAGAAAGTGGGTTAGTTGCTGTAGCATTAGGCGTGCTGTTACTAATTGGATTATGGGAGTAGCAGAAAAAGTACAGGGGTAATGTCTGAGAAATTAATGGTCCTTTCTCACTCTACCCTACTCTTAAAACAAGTTAGTACCATCCTGCATCTACCATATTCTTGATTCTGAGGGTCCTTTCTTGGCACATTTTGGTGTCATATTTCTTTACAGAGGAAGGATAAGCTATTTCAACATTTGGCAGTCATGTTATTTGAGAAGTGAATACTTAGTTATGGTAACTGGGTTAATGAAGGTTGCTTGATGGAGGTTATTTCGGTTTAGATTCCATCCATCTTTTAACTTAAACTATATCTTCCACAAATAAAAGAAAATGAGGTAAAAAACATTTCACGGCTTCCCAATCACATCTCCTGAAAAAGCTTCAGCCTCAATGATCTGAAATAAAAATAAACACAAAACCCCACCTTTAATAAATGCTAACTTGGTTCTCAATCAGATCTGAAGTATCAGTTCTAACAATGTTTGATGGATATTGTAAATACTTCAAATTTTTTATTTAAATAAACTTATAAGATCAGAGGGGGTATGAAGCAGAGATGACAGTCTTACTGTAGCCTGACAGAGTTTGCCAGCTTTTAAGTTCTACTTGCTCAATCCCAGTACTCTTGTGATTAGATTGAGAAAAAAATCTAATATGAGGTCTTTTAAGCTTCAAACAATGAGCACATGTGGGAGGACTGCAGTACACTGAAGAGTAAGCCCACTGAAGGGGCTGTACGTGGCCTCATTCACCTTCTCTGTGTTGCAGGGCAGGCAAGGTTCTCTCTGCATGGGCTGCAGTGAGGGCTTGGTGGGCTCTGCCCCAGGGAGGAGGCTGTGGAGTCATATCTGTGAGTAGGCAGCTGCATTGTTGGCCAAAGAAATTCTGAAGTGCAATCCCTCCAAAATATCTCAGTTGTGGAATTCTAAGTTTTTTTCTACAAAAAGTCCCAAGTGTTTACCCTTTACATCATTTAACAAATTGTGTCTGCTTTAGTTTTGTTTTGCTTTAAGCAGGTTCTATGTGAACATATAAATTGTACTCTGTAGTTCGTAAAACAAATGAAATCACAGCCATTCAATTATTAAAAAGTCAAGAAACAATAGGTGCTGGCAAGGCTGTGGAGAAATAGGAACACTTTTACACTGTTGTTGGGAATGTAAATTTTAGTTCAACGTAATTCACATAATTATGGAAGACAGTGTGGTGATTCCTCAAGGATCTAGAACCAGAAATACCATTTGACCCAGCAATCCCATTACTGGGTATATACCCAAAGGAATATAAATCATTCTGCTATAAAGACACATGCACACATATGTTTATTGCAGCAGTATTTACAATAGCAAAGACATGGAACCAACCCAAATGCCCATCAATGATAGACTAGATAAAGAAAATGTGGTACATATATACCATGGAATACTATGCAGCCATAAAAAGGAATGAGATCATGTCCTTGTGGGGACATAGATGAAGCTAGAAGCCATCATCTTCAGCAAACTAACACAGGAACAGAAAACCAAACACTGCATGTTCTCACTCATAAGTGGGAGTTGAACAGTGAGAACACATGGACACAGGGAGGGGACAATACATAACTGGGGCTAGGGGGGCAAAGGGAGGGAGAGCATTAGGACACCTAGGATACCTAATGCACGTGGGGCTTAAAACCTAGATGACGGGTTGATAGGTGCAGCAAACCACCATGACACATGTTTACCTATGTAACAAACCTGCACGTTGTGCACACGTATCCCAGAACTTAAAATTTAAACAAAAAAATCACAGCCATTTAAAAAAATGCCATCTCTTTTTACAGGTGGGCTCAAAGGCTAAGAGTGAAAGCATTTCTAGTTAAATCCACCTTTTATTCAAGAAAATTGGGATTCTTGGCCGGGCATGGTAGCCCATGCCTGTAATCCCAGCACTTTGGGAGGCTGAGGCGGGTGGATCACCTGAGGTCAGGAGTTCGAGACCAGCCTGACCAATATGGTGAATCTTTTGTATCCTTTTAAATCTCAAGTTTGTGTGGTCAGAGTGGCACATCTCTAGGTACCTAACAGAGAACAAACCAAATGTGTCTTCCACACAGCAGCCCTTAAATATTCTTTAAATAGCTGGTTTTTTTTTTTTTTCCATAGGTACCCGTGTCTCCAGGTTTTTAACCATTTTTCATACGATTACATGGCTTTAAATCCTCTTGCCATTCCAATTCTGCTCCTGTGAACTTATTTGGTCCTATTTATCAGCATTCATTTCTAGGTATGGAACTGGCAAAACCCTTATGGTGTAGTTGCTGGGTCTCTGAATTAAGAATATTTTGAAAGGAAATTCGAAAATATTATTACCTGAGAAGTTCTCCTGCTAAAAACATCATTGACAAGACCTTCAGGAAAATGAACTTTTGCTTTCTCCTACTAATAATGTGTACATTCACTTAGCTCATGGAAATCT
This sequence comes from Symphalangus syndactylus, assembly GCF_028878055.3. Taxonomy (NCBI): domain Eukaryota; kingdom Metazoa; phylum Chordata; class Mammalia; order Primates; family Hylobatidae; genus Symphalangus; species Symphalangus syndactylus. The sequence goes on from NC_072432.2 coordinate 56,687,681, forward strand.
GAAGTCCTTATAATCTGATTTTCACTATATTAGATTTGTATAGGGAGGGGCTACAGATCTGAAGGGAATTATCTATGAATAAATGAGAAGTTGAAGCCTTTCTTACATACAGGCATAAGGAACAGAGCAGTAAAATATCCTAAGTAAGATTATTTCTATTTCTATTTCTATTCAAGAGTGATTGAGATAGTCAGTAGTGGAGAGTCTTGCAGGCACCCCTGAATGCAAAAATCATGTAAGGTAATAGCCTCTGCCACCTAGAATTTATAATCCAGCTATAGGCACCTGGCGTGAATTTATGAGAAGTTTAAATATCAATAAGAAACAGTAAATGATCAGCACCGCATGAATCTCACAGCTCAGCCCAAAGAATAGAGCACAAAAATAAAGTTCTTGTTTAAAAGCTGCTACAATATACAAATATTACATCTTGATTATAATTTTGTTCTTATTTCCCTGGGGCTGTCTTATGATGATGTATCCTTACTATCCTCTAAGTGCATATTCACCTTGGACACAGTAGCACAGAGGCAGACGTAGACAGTATGAAGATGAATGAATATGGCTGTCTTCCAGTAAAGCTCTGTGGCCACTGTCATTTGAATTTCATATAATTTTCATGCATCTTGAAATATTATTATTTTGATTTTTTTAGCTACTTAACAAATGTAAAATGTGTGACTCCTAGGCCAAAAAAAGAGGCCTGAGGGCCACAGTTTGCCAACTCCTAGCTTATACCACCAGTAAATTCTGAAGCGAAATTTTTTGCTGTTGTCTGGCAGCATCCAAAGTTCAGCATTCCCATTCACAAATAGTCTTTCAAAGAAGCAAGGTTCAGCTGTACTTTTACTATTGTTACTACGCTGTTTAGTTCTAACATAATGGAAAATAGCTAATCATATTAGAAGGAAAGGCTGGCTTTAGAGACTGTCAGAGATAATAACAAATGATTAAAAGTCTATTTAGGTGAGGTGTCAAAAGATGTCAAAACGGAAGATTCATTTTGGTTATTTTCAGAAATCAATGAAACAAAAATAATCAAAACTTGTTTTGTAAATGACTTTGGTGAAAATCTGAATTTTTCCTTAGAAGGGAGTTGATACTTAATATTTTTGTGTGTGAGCCCAAAAGTATGTTTTCCTGTTCACTCAGTATAGAAGTACCACCTGAGTCATAGCTTAGGAAACTTCAAAGATCTGACCTTGGGGAAACAAGATAGGCCCACGATCGGTGTTTAGTGGATTTTTTACATTGCAGGAAATTTAGGATCTTTAAAAATATGTTGACATTTGAGAGAAAATGGAAATTACTGTATGTGAGCCTTTTTCTCTGTTTCTTGTAGGTTTAGTATGATTTGGGGTACTTACTGAGAGATTATTGCTTTAGGTTAATTAATTAAATACCACCTCATCAAGCCAAAGAATTCAGATGGGAAAATATTTTTAAAGGTTTATTGTTTTTAAACAACTATTAATTTTAATTTATACATTCATATTTCCTCCTTCACCTGGGGCATATTTGTCTCAAAACATATTATGCAAGGTACTTAGGTGATTTCCTATGAGAGCAGGTGCTAACTTGTTCGTCATACACAGGCCAGGTTTACAATAGAAAGTTTGTAGCAACTATTCTAAAACCTTGAACTCTCACATTATCTTGAGGAATGTCTTCAAGAAGAAATAAAATGTTTATCTAAAAAAAAAGTTTATCTTAAATGTAGACGTCTAAATAATAAGCAGTACAGCTTCTAGCAGGGAGATGGGTCGTGCATCATAAAATCTTGGTACATGCCTGGGCTTGGTGGCCCGTGCCTGTAATCTGGGCACTTTGGGAGGCTGAGATAAGAGGATTGCTTGACCCCCATGAGTTCGAGACTAGCCTGGGCAACATAGTGAGACTCCATCTCTACACAAAATTTTTAAAAATTAACTGGGTGTGGTGGCACGTGCCTGTAGTCCCAGGTATAGGAGGCTGAGGCTAGAGGATTGCTTGAGCCTAGGAGTTCAAGGCTGCAGTAAGCCATGATTGCACCACCGTACTCCAGCCAGGGTGACAGAGCAAGACCTGTCTCTTAAAAAAAAAAAAAAAAGGCCGGGTGCGGTGGCTCACGCCTGTAATCCCAGCACTTTGGGAGGCTGAGGCGGGCGGATCACAAGGTCAGGAGATCGAGACCATCCTGGCTAACACGGTGAAACCCCATCTCTACTAAAAAATACAAAAAAAAAAAAAAATTAGTCGGGCGTGGTGGTGGGTGCCTGTAGTCCCAGCTACCCGGGAGGCTGAGGCAGGAGAATGGCATGAACTGGGGAGGCGGAGCTTGCAGTGAGCCAAGATCGCACTGCTGCACTCCAGCCTGGGTGACGGAGCGAGACTCTGTCTCAAAAAAAAAAAAAAAAAAAAAAAATTGGTTCCTGCAGTGATAGGTATTCTATTAACATTTTGCTAAGGGGTTGCTAAATGAAAGGCAAGAGTTCTTTTAGGTATTTTTTCTTTCATAATAGCTAGAGTTTTCAGATTTTATTGCATACTGCTGCAATGAGAAAAATAGGAAAAATTGTAATAAAAGTACTAACCTATTCACTTCCCAATGCTACTTGTCCTTGCTGTGCTTTGGTTATAAATAGTAGTTGTAGTATAAGCAAAATTATGTAAGGGAAGAAATTGCTGTTGTGTAAGAAACAAAACACTGTACCTTAATTCTTTGTGGCCTTTCATATAATCAAAAGTTAATGTTGTTCATTAATCTTGGGTATTTTTATGAGGCTAAATATTTGTTTGCCCAGACAAACCAGAATCTTTTGTTTCCTCTAGATTGTGATACCATTCTTCAGTCTCTTAATCAAAGATATTTATTTCCTCAATGAGGGTTGTGCCAACCGCCTTCCCAATGGCCATGTCAATTTTGAGGTGAGTGTGATAAAGTAGGATACAAAAATCCGAGCACAAGGAAAGGGGCAGCTTCTCCAGCACCGCATTCCTGGCCAGGCAGTCAAAGCCAATTCTGCAGTTTCAGAACAAATTATCTCTTTCCATATTATTTTGTAAGAAATTAACAATACCAAGTAGAAGAGAATAGCTGAGCCATTATGATGATGATTATTACTATTTGAGGGAACTTGAGAAAATTTTTATACCTCATAAATAGAGTTTTATTAAATGAAGAAAACTATTTAATTCAGAAGATTAAATACCAGAAAGTAGCTGCAGTAGCTCACGCCTGTAATACCAGTCCATTAGGAGGCCAAGATGGGAGGACTGCTTGAGGTTAGGAGTTTGAAACCAGCCTGGGCAACAGTGAGACCTTGTCTCTACAAAAAATTGAAATATTAGCTAGTCGCAGTGGTTCGCACCTGTAGTCCCTGCTAGTAGCAGGGAGGCTGAGGCTGAAGGATTGCTCGAGCCCAGGAGTTTGAGGTTGCAGTGAGCTATGATTGCACCACTGCGCTCTAGCTTTGGTGACAGAGTGAAACCCTGTCGCCTTAATAAAATAAGAAGGAATCATTTCAAATGGAATTGCCTCTCCCAAGCTCATATTTTTTTATGATCACCTTTATATTCTTTTTTTACTTATCTTCCAGAAATTTTGGGAACTGGCCAAACAAGTGAGTGAATTTATGACATGGAAACAAGTGGAGTGTCCATTTGAGAGGGACCGGAAGATCTTGCAGTATCTGCTCACAGTACCAGTCTTCAGTGAAGATGGTAAGGCCATTCAATAGGAGCTACCACTAGCATCCCCAAATCCTTTATTTAGGAAATTAGTATAGAAATGCTTGGTTACTCATATAGTAATGAGGCCTGTCCTCTGATCTGTTCCATGTTAAGAGCTTTCTGTTTCACAGAAAATGAATGATTTGTCCCTAAAATATTTGCACTTAATGTTCACCTATAAACAGTATGTTTCTGTGTTTAAGTATTCTTTATAATACCAGATTTGCAAAGCTGTGGGCACAAATGGGGTTATTGAAGAAATTTTTTTTTTCTTGTTTGAGCTTACTTGAATAGACAAAAGGTGTTTTGTGGTATGTTGATAGTCAATGTAATTTGGAGAAAAAAAAAACAAAAACAGTAAATTGCTACCCCCTGCTGTTTAAAAAAGTACTGCAACATTTTGACCTGTTAAAACATTAGGGAATTTGGAGCAGAAAAAGTGATTAGATATAGAAAAAAATCATCAGAAGAGAAGTGAGCTCATAAAATACTTAGAGATTTATTTTATTGATTTGTTATATCCTAATATTACAGGAATTAATAGCACCTATTAACAGTTTCTCATAGTAGATTGATAGTATTTACAATAATGACTTTTTTTTTTTTTTTAAAGATAGCAACTCACTCTGTCACCCAGGCTGGAGCACAGTGGCACGATCACAGCTCACTGCAGCCTCAACCTCCTGGGCTTAAGCAATCCTCCCACCTTAGCCTTCCGGATAGCTGGGAGTACAGGCGTGCACCACCATGCCTGATTAATTTTTTTCTTTCTTTTTTTTTTTTCTTGTAGAGACAGGGTTTCGCTGTGTTGCCCAGGCTGGTCTCCAACTATTGGGCTCACATTATCTGCCCACAGCCTCTCAAACTGCTGAGATTATGCCACCACGCCCAGCCAGGAGAACGTTTTGAATTAACATCACCTATGCCAGAGGGGATTTGATTGTTTTTAATCTCTATAAAGAGGATTAATAACAAACTTTTGAATTTTTAAATGAAGAGTCTTTCTGATTTAAAAGGAAGAAAAGCATTAGTAGAATGGAAAATTGGCCTAGAAAACTGGCTTTTTACCTAGTAAAGAGTTTTTAAAAAAAAAGAAAAAAGGAAAAAACAACTCAGGCTACCAAGAAAGAACTCCCACCCCTTTGTTTAAGTCTGCGTGTACGACAGCATCATATGGCTTACATTTTATAAGCTTTTTTTTGCCTTATACATTCTTAGGTAATTAAGTGCATTTTTGGCTTAGAAGCCCTTGGGTTTTCATTGAGATGGTCAGTCAGAGGCAAAGTGATATTCTGTGTTCTTCATGAAACAGTGAAGCTTCTTGGTCATGACTTGATATTTTGAAGAGTATTTTGCTATGGAGTTTGGCTCAAGTTGAACAAGGGATGGATGGTGGTAGATAATATATCAGGAGAAGGCTTTAATGTTAACGTACTTTCTTTTGTTTGATTGTAGCTCTCTACTTGGCTTCTTATGAGAGTGAAGGACCTGAAAATCATGTAGAGAAAGACAGATGGAAGTCTTTAAGGTGGGTCTCATTCTTCTCATTGCTGCGCAAGTCTGAAGGAAATTGGCTTTACTTGAAGAAAGCCACATGCGTTCTATAGGAAGCTGCTGTCTATCTGTTCCAAGTCCTCTGCACTTTATCTCTTGTACACCAAATCTTTGTGGCTCAGAATTCTCACTACCATCATTCTGCTTTATTGCCTTTCATTTTTTTATACTGTCAGATATACAGTGACTGTTCTTTTTCTCTCCCATTATTTAATAGAATGAGGAACTGAACCATAGTATGGTAAAAAAAAAAAAAAATGCATTGACTTTGTCTAAAATATCAGAAGTTCAGACTTTATTTCTGAAGAGTTCTTCTAACACTAAAATTTTATTTAACCTGAGAGAAAAAAAAAGAAGTACCAGTAGGCTTCATAAAGTTGGGTTTGCCACTTTCCAAGTGGATCTCAGTCCCCTCTTTGAGAGAGTTGGGACTTCAAACATAATCTGGAGATTTTTCAGATTTACAACTTTTGCTATTCTATGAGTATTTTTGAACAAAACTAGAATAGGGTTAAATTTGTATTTTAAGCATTTGACTTTAATAGGCAAAAGCAGCCCAGGGTATAATATAATCAAAATTGTTATCGCTATAGTCCTACTGAGAAACTTGGAATGTATACCTTTTTGTACTAGGGTTTACAAGCACATTTTCTCTTATTTTTGTGGTCCCAGAATCATTTGAGAGCCTTCATTATACTTGATATTAGGATAGATTTCATGAACTAGGATATCTAAGATATACTTGGTTTTGTGTGGTTGTGTTTGCTTCAAAGGAAAGCTTAAGCCTTCTTTGTACCTCCCAATGATGAGGGATAAGGTATGAAGGCGTTGGAATTCTTATCCTTAGGATATCATAGTAATTGGTGAAGGATTGGAGATGTTTCTTGTATCCCCAGACACAAACAGAAAGAAGGTTTGGCCGATGCCTAAAGCCATGGGATATAACAGGCTTGTTGGGCTGATGCCTATATATATATGTACAGGACTAAAATGCATTGACTAATTATATATATATATATATAAAAAAATAAAATATATAATTTTGTGCCTGGCAGTGGCACATTTCAATTAAAGTTTTGTATTACTCTGTGTTTGTATTAAAATTCTTAACTGTGCTATTTAATAATATTCATGTGCAAAACATGAGCCTCAGAGTGCATATCTTGCTGGATAAAAGATTTAAGAATTACTCCTTTTAGTTGTCCTTTTTTGATACATTTTGCCTTCCATATGTCTCCTTTTTAATCCCTCCTTTCTGTGTTTTTAAAAACAGTAAGTTTGTTGGGGTCCCTGGGTATAGCTTAGCTTTTGTTACTTTTCTTGTAGATTTTTTAAAAAATTGGTAAGCAGATTGGCTACACATAAATGATATCTGGTATCTGCATTACCTGTGGTCTCCAGACATTTTAAATTAATCCAGACCTACCTACGAAATTATTTTCTAGTTCATATTATTTTATGACATATTCCTATTAACTAGTGGTTAGATTGGAAAGGTTCATAAGTCAAAGGTTTGATATTAAAAGCTAAAGATTGAATTGTATAATGTCTTCCCACGTCTGTACTGTTCACGTAATATATGACATCTAACATTTGATTGTGAAATGGGAAAGGTTCCCTTGTGCCCCTCCCAAGGCATGCGATGGGGGTGTGGTGTGGCTCGCTTCTAGAGGAGCATACGGATGGGCAGGCTGTGGGGCTCCGACCCCACGGCAGCGTCTAGGGGTGAATGTTTACAGCTCTTGAAGCCCCAGTGGGCCTGTATTACAGGGTGCTCCCTTATTTTGCCATCTATAGGTGGCTTGCATTAACCAGCTCAGTTAGACCCTCTACCTTGTGGCAAGGACAGAGGGCTTTCTGTATCCCAGCGTTCTTGCCTCGGTGTACTGGAAGAATCGGGACGCACATAGGCTTGGAAAATGAATGCAAAGTTTTTTGTTGTTTGTTTGTTTTTTTGAGATGAAGTCTCTCTGTCGCCCAGGCTGGAGTGCAGTGGGACGATCTCGGCTCACTGCAGGCTCCGCCTCCCGGGTTCATGCCATTCTCCTGCCTCAGCCTCCCGAGTAGCTGGAACTACAGGCGCCCACCACCACGCCCTGCTAATTTTTTGAATTTTTAGTAGAGACGGGGTTTCACCATGTTAGCCAGGTTAGTCTCGATCTCCTGACCTCATGATCCGCCTGCCTCGTCCTCTCAAAGTACTGGGATTACAGGAGTGAGTGCAAAGTTTTATTGAGTGGAAGTAGCTCTCCGCTTATGGCGGAGCCCAAAGGGAGATGTTTTTACTTTGGAGCGGGGCCACTTAGTGGCCCAGGCTCTCCTCCGGCTGCCTCTGCCAAACTCCGCCTCATCCCGCCAGTCAGTGGCCTGCCGGTGTGCTGGCGTCTGTCGGTGTGCCCATCTGCCAGCGTGCCCCCCTCAGTGTCCTCTCGACGACCAACTGCTCCTCAGACTGCCCCTGCCAAACTCCGCCTCATCCCGCCAGTCTGTCCCGTGTGCTGGCGTCTTTCGGTGTGCCCTGCCAGCATGCCGTTCTACCAGTGTGCTCCCCTCAATGTCCTCTCGACGACCAGCCACTTGCGTCTTCTTCAGCAGATGTGTTCCTCACTACGTCCAGCTACTTGTGTGTCTGTCTGCCTGGGGGTCTCGGATTTTTATAGGCCCAGGATGGGGGCGTGGTGGGACAGGATGGTCTTGGGAAATGCAACATTTGGGCAGGAAATGTCTGTCCTCACCTAGGTCCGTGGGGGTTGAGCCCTAGCCAGGGACCCGCCTTTCTCTACGCAGCACTTCTCTTCGCCCATTCGGTATCATTTAAAGGGACCGTGCTCTTCCCCTCCCAGCACTCCCATATCAATTGGTTGAAATGAAAGTTATATTCTTTGGTATAAAAGATAGTTTCCACGTTGAAATTGTTTTTTAAGGAGCTTTGAAGAACAGCTCTCATCTGTGTTGGTGTTCAAGCCACGCACTCTGCCTTTTCCATATCCTGTCTGTTATGGCCCAGCTCCAGTGCCTCCCCCGTCCCTGGCCCGTTTTTCCCTAGAAAGAATGTCTCCAGAACTCATACACTCAGGAGGCAGTCTTCCTCTCTAGTTACCAGCCGTGTGGTTTTCTGTAGTGTTTGTGGTTCTTTTCCCTATTGCTATGTAAGCCCCTTGAGGGCAAGCACAGGGTCTTCCCCTAATGTCTGCCCCAGCTCTGGACACAGTGTCTTGCTCTCTATTACTCATCAGCCCATGCTCCTGTAGTGTCATTGAGTGGTACTGGGTTATCACAGGTGTTGGCCAAGGCATAGCAACCACGGAGAAGTTAAAACAAAACAAGCTATTATAATTTACAAAATACATACGTTAAGTGGATACTAAGATTAAGCATAATCATCCCTTGGTATTTATGGGGGATTGGTTCCAGGACCTCCTGCAGATACCAAAATCTGAGGATGTTCCAGTCCCTGGTATAATAAAATGGAACTTTCTGTTGCTGTTGTTTTAAGAAATACTATTTTCTTGTGGCCATCAGTCTTACTGATTCAATAAAACATAACCTGTTAGGGTAAACTCAAAATAATAAATAGATAATACTTGAATATAACCATATACATCCTTTCTTATACTTTAAGTCATCTCTAGATTACTTATAATACCTAATATAATGTAAATACTATGTAAATAGTTGTTGTACCATAAATCATCTCTAGATTAATTTCAATATCTGTTATAATGTAAATGCTATATACATAGTTGTTATACCATATTACTTAGGGAATGATGGCAAGACAAAAGAGTCTGTACATATTCAGCACAGACACATATTTTTTGTTTCAAATATTTTTGATCTGCAGTTGATTGAATCCACAGGTGCAAAACCCACAGATAGAGAGGGCTGACTATATTCTGGAATCATTGTACCTGCCTGAAAACTTTTATACATTAGCTTTGAAGGCTGAAAGATATTTTTACATAGATGCTTTTCTTGGTGGCCCTAGAGCCATTCATTGCAGACATGTAGATTCATCAGTGACAATGACAGATACACCTCTGACGGCAGACACCCTTATTGTCAACTATTGTTTAAACTCTCCCAATGTTCATGGAATGTGTTGTGAAGATGCTTATATCTACCAAGTAAACCCATCTGTGATAACCTATACCTAAAAGCTCTTTATCATTAATGATCTTTGCTTTTTTGTTTTTGTTATAATATGAACCTACCCAAGATATAGATTTATCTGTTTAAGCTTTTGCCATCTCCATTAATAAATGTTTGGTTTTTTTTAAGTGACTAGCAGTTTTCCCAGAGAGCCAATAGGACTTAAAAGCTTGAATTTATTTTTCCTGGTTTAACTTTGTAAAATCAAACTTAAAACACAGGAAAGATAAAATTAGTATTACACAAGGCATTTTCATCCTAGTTCAAGTAGTCTGTTACATTCTGTCTTAGGTTGTGTTGTTTTTATTACTCAGGTCGAGCCTCTTAGGCAGAGTTTAACACACGGGAGCTGCCTGCCTGCTGCTGCTACTGCTGCTGCTTCCTGCAGATCATGGAGGGGCTGGCCTTTGTTTTCTGGCATCTCGCACCACGAACACTCATGAAGACCCTGCAGTCATTGGAGCGCCAGGGTCAGCAAAGCACGCAAGCTCACTCAAGACCAGATGGAGAACTTATTTCCTGCAGCTGACAGATAGACTCAGATTTTGTGAGACTGAAATGTTCACTGAAGACACTTGAGAAAGAATCCTCTAAAAATCCCGGCTCTGCACATGATTCATCTCCTGGAATTTCCATGTGAATCACAGCTCTGCACCTGGATGGAGTTTTCTTTTGTGTGTGTGTGTTTTTTTTTATTTGGTTGAACATTTGCTGCTAATGGGACTTGCCCAGCTGAGTGCTGGCTCTGAGGAAGCCCATGTTTCTTTTGTTAACTTAAATGAAGAAAGGAGTGGAGGGAGGGGATCTAAAACCCCCGTTTAGATCCCAGACCTCAGCTCAATCAGTATTGCCAGAGAGGGGTAAGACTGGTTGGAAGCTGACTGTGGACTTTGTTTCCCCTTAGTGTGTGCTGTGTTGTAAATTTTTCTCCTCCCTCTTCCTACAAGGCTTTGAGTTGGCTGCTGGTTAGCAAACTCCTTTTTACCCATATAAGTTATTTAATATAATACTGAAGCTCAACACTGTGGTAGGAAAATAGCCACTAGAAAGAAAAAAAAAGCAGAGTTTGTCATTGGACTGCTTAACATGCTAGAAGGACTTTTTTTTTTTTTTTGCTCTTCTGAGCTGTTTACAACTGACCACTGTGTTCTACAGATGTATTTTTCAGTAGCTTTTTGTTACTTAGTTTTCCGTGATGCCTGTTATTTTTCTCTTGTAAATTTAAATGAGCTGACTTTAAGGATCTTAGGAAAACCCATGGCATAATTACAATTTATTTTTTTTAACCTACTTTTCATTACTTTTGGGAGTCTGTTGGTAACTAAAGATGTCAACAAAGAATAAATTGGAAAAGTTACCACCCCCCCCACTATAGCAGTAAACAAAACAGATGAAAAACACCTTGCTGTTAACTCAATGGTTGATCTAATTGTGAAATCCTTCACCTTGTTAAACATCTAAGTAAGTCTGTAGTCGCTCTGCAAACAGCCATTATATTTATTTACTCTAGAAGAAACTGTAGAGTAGTAATTCGTGCTAATGAAAAAAACAAAATACCATGTTCAAAACAGATGTATTTGAAAACTTAATGACATGGTTCCAAAAACTAGAGCATGTATGTATGCTGTGCATCATCCCAGCAGACCTAAAATATCCCCAAGTTGTCCCTTTACAGCCATCAATATATTTTACACTCTGCGGCCAGGAGTTGTGGTGTCTTTCTTTTCTTTTATGGGTGGAATTGTTGGGGGCGGGCATGAGCTATAATCACAGTGGATCAGTTCAAGAGACTGGCTAAGAATGTATCTGAGGAAGTTGCCTTAACAGTTTGTGCATGGGCATTTATTTTTTAAAAAAGAATGATAGTATTATTTGCCAGGCATTTTCTAAGTGTTTAGCATAGATTCATCTCTACTTATTAGGGGTGGAAATAATAACTTGTACAAGGCCATATAGCTAATGAGAGGCACAAATACTTGAAATGGGCCTTCTAATTCCAGACCCCAAGCTTTAAACCACACCACCACAGCATCTCAAACTTCAATATCCTTGCAAATAACCCAGGAATCATTTTTACATGCAGATGCAGATTCTGTCGGTCTGGGATGAGGCTCAGGGGATGCTGATGCTGCTGGTCCTGGGATCCCGCTGAGAGTAGGAAGGCACTTCCGCCTCATGATAACCTGTTGAGATTTTAATTTATGGGGGTAGCTGAGTGATGACACACAGAGGCCAGTGCCACTGAAAGCTTTATATTACTCAATTTCCCCAGAGAAAGGGCACATGCCATGCCATGCTGGGCCACAGGGGAAGCACCGGTGTCGGTCGGGGGCAGAAGCAGGAGCAAGAAGAAAGCATAGGCTTTCACTGAGGTTTCTGCAGGGAGGCAAGGCAGAGCAAGGCCAACAGTTTTTGATTGGCAAGTCTGAATAATTCCAGCAGGCTCTGGGCTGGAGGGGCGGTCTCCATTTGCCTGGTACCTACCCCCTGGGGTGAGTTAGGGCAATTTGTATATTGGCTTGGTGTGTGAAAGTTAGATAAAGGGGAAGGTTGTGGCTATGTTCTTGACAATAGTTAGATATGCTCAGGGCCCAGTCCTTTGCTGTCTCTAAGAATTAGCTAGTCCTGGGAGTCTCTTCCCTGCCAGCAAAATTTATAAGATACCAGAACATCATAAGATACAGAAAAAAAAACCATGATGAATGCAACTTCACAATATTGCCTCCTTTCTCCTTGCACTGCCTTTCCCTGATCCCTCTACCACTTTGGTTATTGTAACAGCAACAAGGTTTATCTTTCAACCGTCTACACCAGGGGTCAGCAAACTATGGGCTGATGGCCAGATCTAGCCAGCTGCTTGTTTTGTATGGCCCACAAGGTAACAATGCTAGAAAAAAAAAAGATTTCATGATGTGAAAATTATCTGAAATTCAAATTTCAGTCTCCTTAAGTAAAGTTCTATTGGAACATGGCCACACATTTATTTATATATCTTCTTGTGGCTGTTTTCTGCTACAGCTGCAGCGTCTTATACTTGTAACAGACCGTATGGCCCATAAAGCCTCAAATATTTACTTTATGGGACTTGATGGAAACTTTACTGACCCCTGATCTAAGTGTTTCTTTTAAGCATTGCAAAGATAGTTTGCAAAAATGCTATGAGAGCTCTATTATGGCATTAGATACCTAAATGTAGCGGCTGAAAAAAATTTCCTAAAGTGGTATTAGGCCTAAAAATAAGTGATTCTAGGGCTACTTAAACAAGAAACCTTTACAGAAAGAGTTATATCGTCTACTCATTTTAATGTCTAGGTAAGCCAGAGCTTTAAATCCTGTATTAATTTACCTGTGAAAATATTTCATATTCTCCCTTGTGTGCCATGTGTGCATTGGATTCCCCAGTGGGTGTATAGATGAATTTATAATTTATGTGGCTGGATGGAAGCCTGGGTAAATACAAGCATAAACACCATCAGGCAATGCCAGTCGGTAGACTGCAATTCAGGATCTGTTCTGTCCAGGCCTGCCGTTCATTCCAAAGGCCTGCATTTCAAAGCTGCAGGCTTGGAGCTGGGACTGCCGGGAAGGTGGGGGGCAGGGTTCAGAACTGGTTGGGCTTAGGAAGGTACCAGGAGAGTGCATCTTCTAGTACTTGAAATGTCCGTTCATTTTGAGGACACAGGAGTGGCCTACCTTTCATCTAACAAAGACAACAGAATTGAAAGCTGATTGTCTTTGTCTTTGAAGGGTTTTTGCTTTACCTCTTCGCTTCACCTGGCTCCAGCACCTCTGTCATTTCTTCATTTACTTTTTTTCTAGCATACTTTTAACTTCTTTTTGTACTTTCTCTTTCCAACTGCTGTCCACATGCCACCTGTGTATAGAATCCCAAGAAAACATAACCCACCATTAGAATTTTTGTTGCTAAACTATATAAGAATTTTGAGCTGTAGATTTTTAACATCCTCTACCTTCCTTTGGTGCCATTTGTTTACCCCTTAGTCCGAACAAAAAACAATATCTGCCCCTGTTCCAAAGGTGTCTTACTATTCCGATAAAGAATGCATGCCTGGGAATAAAAAAGAAGCTTAGACTAATGTTCCAATGGAGCTAAGTGTTCAAAGAAATTCCTGAATTCATTTCCTGGGGGGAAAAATGTGGTTAGTGACCTGGAAACTACTAACAACTTACAAAACTCAGTACTCTGATAGCGACTCTGTTAGCTTTACCCCTAAGACGTTTTAAAAGGAAAGACTTTTGTCAGAGTTGGGCTTCTAAAGTTTTAATAGGAAATTGAGGCACTTTCTGTATAATTCAAGCCAAAGTTTTTTTTTTCTGGGTTTGAATGATTGGATAATTGCCTCAATTCTCTGTTCCATGTAATTGAGATCACTTGACTCTTCTTAGTGCTAATAAAGAGATGTTGGGATTCACGGTTTATTAACCGAAGCTTTCAGTTTGTGGACCTGTCATTCAAAACTGCAAACAAGGCTGGTCCCATGCAAAATAGACTACTGCCATTATGTTGTACTAAGAATCAATTCCTCTTAAAGGATGCATTTTTAAACTTTATGCAATGAGTAAATTTCCAGGTAGCCGATTTTCTTTATAGTGCTAGCAGCCTTCAGCAAGCTTAAACTCTGCCCTGCAAGCCTGAAACCCTGCTTCTTTAAGATTCTACGTAACAGGAGATTAAACATCCAAATGTGTATAATCACATTCTGGACAGTATGAAGAAGCTGTCTTGGAACATTGTTAACTATTAGAATACTTAAAGTGTGCACATCATCCGTTTTAGGATTTCTTGGTAATAGCAGCCTATACTTTAGAAAATTAAAGAGGAAGAAGGGGCCGGGCACAGGGGCTCACGCCTATAATCCTAGCACTTTGGGAGGCCGAGGTGGGCAGATCACTTGAGGTCAGGAGTTTGAAACCAGCGTGGCCAACATGGAGAAATGCCGTCTCTACTAAAAATACAAAAAATAATCAGCCGGGTGTGGTGGCCCGTCCCTGTAATCCCAGCTACTTGGGAGGCTGAGGCAGGGAATTGCTTGAACCTGTGAAGAGGAGGTTGCAGTGAGCCAAGATTGCACCACTGCACTCCAGCTAGGGTGACAAGAGTGTGACCCTGTCTCCAAAAAAAAAAAAAAAAAAAAAAGGAAACATGTTTCTGAGAATAAAAAGGAAAATTACTCCTTGATGGGTGTCAAACCAGTGGGTTTTCTACAATGAAACAAAGTTTGCTTTCTTTCTCTCCACCCACACTGCTTGGAGCAAAATGAAAGTTAGCAAAAATCACCTTTCTCCAGATGAATCATTGTGGGAAAGTAAGTTTAGCAGAATGTGCTGTCAACTTGGTTGAGATAAGGCAGTTGGAGGACTGGCATTATTAAATTTTCTGTGGTGCAATTAGGAGTCCTAAGTGCAGGTGAGCTGTGGTGAGGAGTTAATGTATGCTCAGTAAATATGTGCTGAATGCATAAGCAAGGCAGTTATTAATCTGGTTATCATTGGGGATTCACAAATTTCACTTTGTATCTTGTAACAAATCTCAAATGTGCCCCCTGAAACATCTGGATTTTGAAAATGAGTATAAATTTAAGTGATTCCAATCCGTTGTCATGGGTGGCACTATTCCCAGAAATCAACAAAGGAAATCCAAGCCACTGAGGGTTTTTAAAAAATTATGAGTATTAACTAGACTGTTATACTCTTCTTGTTTATATTTAGTACCAATAATCAAGACAATAAATCCATCTTCAACAATAATATAAAAAGCCATCATTAAAAACAAACTAGGACCAACATGGTTTAGGATCATGGGATAAATCTGAAATCCCTCCCTGTGAGAATTCTTGTCTAAGAATGTGAAAATGAAGTGCTAAACCTCACTCTCCCCAAATTTCTAGGATTTTGTGGAAGCCTTCCTACCTTTCTGAACTTCTGTCCTCATCTGTGAGTAATGGGTCTGGACTAATTGAGATGGAATGGGCCTTCAGGGGTCTGTGGTTTGGGAAAGCACTTTCTCAGTTTGCTGGATTAAAAGGTAAATTAGCAAGTAAATGCAGCATCCTACATATGTGCCTCCAACCTCTTCCTGTCTGACTCTTTTGTTCTTTAATTATACTTGAAGAGGGAAGGGATAAGAGGCTAATTGCTACTCGCTAGGACACAATGCAGTGATAAAGGCTTCACGCACCCCTACCCCTCCAGCTGCAGGCAGTCACACAACTATATACAGTTCTTCATGGTAAAGAGTGATTGTTACCCCGACCAGGAATTAGAAAATACCCTTTGTGAAAGGTCAGTTGTATGATTTCAAAGGTGCTAGATTAAGAAAACATAGTCTAAAGACTGCAAAAATAGCTGTGTTGTGTAGACTACATCTTTGTCATAGCAGCTGTTGTAATTGTGCTTGTTGACATAGATAAAATAACACGTAACTTGCCTGGTCACACCTAGTCATTTGCAAATGAGTCACTACTTGGCTCGAAGGACCAAGACTTAGAGAAGTGATAGTCAGAGCCAACTTCTGCGTTTTGTCAACGTTCACTTCTTAGGCCAGAGTGGGGACCTCCTTGAAGGCTGTCCAGCCAGGGTAAGCTGAAGAATTTGACATACATGTTAGGAAAAGTCCTCCAGTGAAAGAAACCAGGGCATATATCGGTCCCAAGTGGGTGAATACCTTCTTTCCTTGGGCTATAAATACTCTCTGAATCCTACTCCAAGTAGGCCTCTTCTGCGAAAGAGGAATGATCAAAGGAAAAAGACAAAAACTAGTAAGAGGAAGAAAAATGTTGAGGAGATGTAAATAACAAATTAAATAGCTTTTGACAAGGGAGAGTTTAAGAAGAGATATGACAGTAGTATCTTTCATGTGCGTCCATGTGAAGAGACCACCAAACAGGCTTTGTGTGAGCAATAAAGCTTTTAATTACCTGGGTGCAGGCAGGCTGAGTCCGAAAAGAGAGTCAGCAAAGGGAGATGGGGTGGGGCCATTTAATAATATTTGGGTAGGTAAAGGAAAGTTACAGTCAAAGGGGGGTTGTTCTCTGGCGGGCAGGAGTAGGGGTCGAAAGGTGCTCAGTGGGGGAGCTTTTTGAGCCAGGATGAGCCAGGAAAAGGACTTTCACAAGATAATGTCATCACTTAAGGCAAGGACTGGCCATTTTCACTTCTTTTGTGGTGGAATGTCATCAGTTAAGGCGGGGCAGGGCATTTTCACTTCTTTTGATTCTTCAGTTACTTCAGGCCATCTGCGTGTATACGTGCAAGTCACAGGGGATGCGATGGCTTGGCTTGGGCTCAGAGGCCTGACAGTATCCAAGCATCTGAAACATTTGAACTCATTTAAAATCTAATAAGAAAACAATGAAGCTAGGAAATATGTTCTCTTGGGAGATCACAAATTATTTGCTAATAAAATATATATTAGGTAAATGAACTGAACTAGATAACTAGGGGGATTATTTTCAATTACAGTAACTCACTGAACTGACTCAATAAAATCAATTTCATAAAATTCTGGAAACTAGATATCACCAACCCCTTTCTACCTGTTCAAAAATTAGCAAGGCCTTTGTGAAGGGCAAAGAGGAACCAGATGGAGTGCTTGGTCTCTCAACCAGTTTAGACTTAGAACAAAGAATAACCTAAGAGGTTCTTAGCATCTCCCGCAAAAGGCTCTGGAATTGTAAAATGCTGTTTCCTTTAGTATATTTTTACAACATTTGTCTTAAAGATTAATCCAACCTACAATGGCCCAGGTTTATAGTGGAATAAATGTGATCCCTTAGCTCTACTCTTACATTTAATAAGAGCAGATGAGAGTGCAGGTCTATTACTAAATTGTATAAGAAGGTGAGAGTGCAGGTCTATTACCAAAACAGTCTTACTAGTAGAACTTCTTGTGTTCAGAGAGTTCACAGCACGGTGAAGGCAGTTCTTTGGTTTTTCTCCTCAAGGTTGACGCTGTCAATCTTGAATGAGCCTGAAGAGGTCTTTACTCTGCTTTCCTGCAGGCACAGGTGTAGGCTGTGGACCCTCAATTTCTAAGCTCTTTTTCTACTCAATGCACCTAGCAGTACTATGGTTCTACAACAGGTGAAAGGAATGAAGGAGGAGAGTTCTGCTGATTGGCTACCCGTTACAGCGTGACTCCCAAGTGATATATCTAGAGAGCCTCTCTTTTCTTTGCCTTAACGAAGGGTACTAGCTACTATCCTTGCTTCCTGGGTCTGGGCCCCGGGAGGTCAGTGGGCATGTACCCATCCTCATCTGCAGAGGATTGCGGGATGAAGAGAGAAAACTCAGCCCTGCTAATAACTGACGTCACCATTTCCAATGAGGCTGGTAAGTTCCCAGCTCTCATCCTACTTCCTAACATGCTTTATGTTTTGAAACTTCCCGTCAGTCTTCTCTCCAAATTGAGATGTCTGTTTCTTCATGGTCTACCCATCTTAGCAAGGAATTTGAAAAAATTGGTGGTTTAAAATTGTTAATCTAATTCATACTGTAATGTGATTGACTGAGAATCCTTTCATGTCAGCTTTCTAGCTGCTAGAGTTTTAGGGTGTATAATGGAGTGAAATTTAAAAATTCAGGCAGCAAGGGGAGAAATGTGTATGGAAGGACCTTGTAAAGTCTTGTAAAACTCTTAGAGACTTAAAGGTATTACCAAGTGATTGATTCACTTAGCCGTCGAGCTGGTTGGTAACTGACCTGGAACTAGAACCACAATCTAGGACTACTCTGCTGCACGAAGCAGATTCCCTACAAAGTAGGCGAGCCTGCCTGGGATTCTGTCCAGTTTGACTCTCCTAAGCAATTCTTAGAGTTTTCGGCTATTCTAGCACTTTTGAATTCACAGATTCTCTAATTGTCAAGGAAAAATGGAATTCATTTGAGATTGACTGAGTACCTACGTATACTACATACAATGCATAGCGTCAGAGCTATTGAGATGTGATGAACACCCAGCTCCTGTGTTGAAGGAGCTCACCTTCTCCTGAGGAAATTGCCCTTGCAGTGCAGCAGGTGTTCAGAATCAATCTCTCCTTCATGCTGCCTTTGAATCCTCTAATCTTAGCTTCCTCAGCTTAGAAGGTCAGGGATTTCTCATGGTGGATGCAAACCTGAGACTTCACAAATGCTTTCCTGGGGAACTCCTTCTGCATGTGAGTACGGGGCCAGGCAGCCACATGTTGGCATGTTGTTTTATCCTGCACGAGGTGGAGGAGGCTGACTAGGGACTGAAATCCAACCAGTGCCCCAGTCCTCCAGCTGTGTACTGAGCTTGCACCAAGGCAGCTTCCACCAGAGGGAAGGGTACTTGATTGTAATTCATCCTCCCTGAGGAGGCTCCTTTTCCTAATTGTCACAAAGGCTTTTGATATGCTAGCAGCAGCCCTGCAAAAGGACACTACCAAAATGCTCTATTTAAAGAACTACCTCATGTTTGTGATGGCTGAAAACAGGGTAAAGTTGAGGCTTAAGAGGTGGTTAGGAGCCAGATTTGGACTCTATGCTGAGGAACTGCACTTTATTTTAAAGATAAAATGTAAAACCACTCAAGGATTTTTAACAGTGAACTAGCAAAGTCAGAGGTCCATTTTAGCAAGATAGCACTGGCTGACCAGTAGAGAGTGAGTGGTAGTTGGGGAAGGAGGGTCATGGAATAAGTTAGAGGGACTGGATAGGAGAGTCTTGTCTTAGACCAGACAATAAACTAGGAGGCTCTGAGCAAAGCAGGGAGGATGAAAAGGAGGAAATGGATTTGCAAAATGTTAGACAGTAGAGATAAAAGCTCTGGGTGAAGGACCGTGTGGGCAGCTTTGTGGACAAAGAGGAATTGAGGCTGGGCAGCAGCCATTGTAGGTAGGTTTGTGTTGTAGGGCAGAAAGCAGGTGATCTCTTCCCTCCCCACCACAAGGGCCACAACTGACACCCCCATAACAAAGACAGGTTAACAAGGGAAAAGCATAGCAAATTTACCTGATTATAGTTTCACATGACACAGGAATCTTCAGAATGAAGACCCAAAGGTACAGGGGAAGCTTGTGATTTTACGCTTCAGTTCTATGAAGCAGGGAGAGTGGTGTAGAAATGTGGTTGGATGAAAGGGAAAGATCTAATAGACTGGCCGGGAAGCCAGCAAAGCCTGTCTGTTTAGGTTCTTCTCGCCTCTCTGTGCAACGTTTCTTCCTCTCAGGTATGGGGTAGGACCTCTCTGAAATGAGGGTCTGAATGTCTTTATGGTCAGCTGTTGCAGAGAAAGGCAAGGGGAAGGTTAGAGTAGTATTTTTAGGTTTTATGGCTAGCTTTGGGGAAAAGGGTTCTAGTTCCTATGGCTTGCCTTGGTGGGAGGCTGGCAGTTGAGAGTTAAGAGGCCAGGAGGTCAGGGGGAAACTTTGCTTCTGAGGCCTTCAGCTTGGAATGCCATTTTCTCAGCCCTGCAGTGCTGTGGGTTGAATTGTGTCCTCACAAAAAAGGTATGTGGGAGTCCTAACCCCCGCACCTCTGAATGTGACCTCACTTGGAGGTGGGGTCTTTACAGAGGTAATGAAATTAAAATGAGGATTTTTAGTGTGGATATTAAAACCATGTAACTGGTGTCCTTAACAAAGGGGAACATTTAGACATAAACATACACACAGGGAGAACCCATGTGAATATTGGACCTATGCTGCCACAACCCAAGGAACTACCAAAAGTTAGAAGAGGGGCTGGAACAGATAATTCCCCAGGCCCTTCAGAGGGAGCACCATCCTGCAGACAGCTTCTGAGACAGCTGGCCTCCAGAACTGAGAGACGGGCCATTTCTGTTGTTTAAGCCACTTCTTTTGTGGTACTTTGTTACAGCAGCCCTAAAAAACTAATACAGTTTGTTTCTTTATGATTAAATTATTTATTACCTAAAATCTTCGATTAATTAAATCCCTTTAATAAAGGGGAGGTCTATAAGGGGATTAAACAATACTTCCCACACTTGACTTTGAGATCCTCAACTACAGTCATTCCATTTTATTGCCAAACATCCTTTGAAGGTTTCTTATTTCATTTATTTATTACCTTCAATTGTATCACATCTTAATCAATGTAAAGCAAATAGGGAATTTGAAATGTATACTTAAATCAATGAATGCAATTAAACACATATCCTGGAAACTGATGTGATCTAGTCCTGAGGCCCAGCCCACCTCAAGATGGAATGCCTAGGCCAAATGGCAGAGTCAGAAAGGACTCTAGAGAAAATAATATATTTCTTCATTTTATTGATGCATACAAAAAGGTCTTAAGAATTTATGTGACCTTGAGCAAGTGATTTAACAAATCGGTGACAGGGCTAGAAGTTAAGATTTAATCTCTTGACCTGGAGACAGTTTTTTTCTCCTTATACGGCTGATTTAATGCTGAATTTCATTCTAAACTGAGTTAGTTTGATGCTACTCCCAGTTTTTAAATACAGATGTTGAAAGTCAAATGATTAGAGACTCTCCATCCTGTAGTAGATTAAAAGGTGTAATAAAAATAAATAGCAGCCTATAGGAGAGCAAGCATGAGGTAAATGTAAAGAGAAAGTAAAATTATTTTACCAAGTATATATCATTGGTCATTTCTCAATCTCCATTTCTGATTACACCTAAATCTTGAAACATAGGATTTTCCCAGGATTCAGGGACTCTTTTATTTATATCCACTTTATAGATGACTTCATTCATTCCTATGGCTTTAAAATCCTCCACTACCTGGTGACGTCCAGTTACAGAACTAGACCTTCTCACCAAGAGGTGAATTCACCTTTAAATGTATGGAGCTTAAACTTTAGGACCTCTTATTTGCACAACCTCTTCTTTTTTATTATTTCAGTAGGTTTTGGGGGGAACAGGTGGTATTTCATTATATGGGTAAGTTCTTTAGTGGTGATTTCTGATGTTTTGGTGCACACATTACCTAAGCAGTGTACACTATATCCAATGTGTAGTCTTTTATCTTTCACCCCACAGCCACCCTTCCCCCTCCCTGAGTCTCCAAAGTCCATTGTATCATTCTTATGCCTTTGTGTCCTCATAGCTTAGCTCCCACTTGTAAGTGAGAACCTATGATGTTGGTTTTCCATTCCTGAGTTACTTCTCTTAGAATAATGGTCTCCAGTTCCATCCAGGTTGCTGTGAATGCCATTATTTAATTCATTTTTATGACTGAGTAGTATTCTATGATATATTTATATCATATTTTCTTTATGTACTCATTGATTGATGGGCATTTGGGCTTGTTCCATATTTTTGCAATTGCGAATTGTGCTGCTACAAATGTGTGTGCAAGTGTCTTTTTCATATAATGACTTCTTTTTTTTTTTTTTGAGATGGAGTCTTGCCTTGTTGCCCAGGCTGGAGTGCAGTGGCGCGATCTTGGCTCACTGCAAGCTCCGCCTCCCAGGTTCACACCATTCTCCTGCCTCAGCCTCCCGAGTAGCTGGGACCACAGGCGCCCGCCACCACACCCGGCTAATTTTTGTATTTTTAGTAGAGACAGGGTTTCAAAGTGTTAGTCAGGATGATCTCCTGACCTCGTGATCTGCCCCCCTTGGCATCCCAGAGTGCTGGGATTACAGGCATGAGCCACCGCACCCAGCCAATGACTTCTTTTCCTCTGAGTAGATACCCAAGAATGGATTACTGGATCAGCTGGTAGATCTACTTTTAATTCCTTGAGAGATCTCCACACTATTTTCCATAGTGGTTGTACTAGTTTACATTCCCACCAGCAGTGTAAAACTGTTCTCTTTTCACCAATCCACACCAACATATATTATTTTTGATTTTTTAATTATGCTATTCTTGCAGGAGTAAGGTGGTATCGCATTGTGGTTTTGATTTGTGTTTCCCTAATCATTAGTGATGTTGAGCATTTTTTCATACGTTTGTTGGCCATTTGTATATCTTCTTTTGAGCATTGTCTATCATGCCCTTTGCCCACTTTATGATGGGATTATTTGGTTTTTTTTTGTTGATTTGGTTGAGTTCCTTGTAGATTCTGGATATTAGTCCTTTGTTGGATACATAGTTTGCAAAGATTGTCTCCCACTCTGTGAGTTGTCTGTTTGCTGATTATTTCTTTTGCTGTGTGAAGCTTTTTAGTTTAATTAAGTCCCATCTATTTATCTTTGTTTTTGTTGCATTTGCTTTTGGGTTCTCGGTCATGAAGTCTTTGCCTAAGCCAATGTCTAGAAGGGTTTTTCCAAAGTTATCTTGTAGAATTTTTATGGTTTCAGGTCTTAGATTTAAGTCTTTGATCCATCTTGAGTTGATTTTTTTTATAAGGTGAGAGATGAGGATCCAGTTTTATTCTTCTACATGTGGCTTGCCAATTATCCCAGCACTATTTGTTGAATAGGGTGTCCTTTCCCCCCTTTATGTTTTTGTTTGTTTTGTCAAAGACAAGTTGGCTGTAAGTATTTGGCTTTACTTCTGGGTTCCCTATTGGGTTCCATTGGTCTATGTGCCTGTTTTTATGCCAGTACTATGCTGTATTTGTGACTATGGCCTTATAGTATAATTTGAAGTTTGGTAATGTGATGCCTTCAGATTTCTTCTTTTTGTTTAGTCTTGCTTTGGCTATGAGGACTCTTTTTTGGTTCCAAATGAATTTTAGGAATTTTTTTCTAGTTCCGTGGAGAGTGATGATGGTATTTTGATGGGAATTGCATTGATTTGTACATTGCTTTTGGCAATATGGCCATTTTCACAATATTGATTCTAGCCATCCATGAGCATGGGATGTTTTCCATTCATTTGTGTCATCTATGATTTCCTTCAGCAGTGTTTTGTAGTTTTCTTTGTATAGGTCTTTTACCTCCTTGGCTAGGTATGTTTCTAAGTATTTTATTTTATTTTTCATTTTCATATGCTCTCCTAAGACTCTGTATTTAATTTTGTACAGGGTTTGGCATTCCTTATCTTAAAGGAGCTTCCCCCCAGAATATATACACTCCAGGTTCCACAAGCCTGGATGCACTCCTTGTCCTTCCCTGAACTTCAGACTAGTACACTACACCCCCATGGGAATGGCCATGTCCAAAACACAGAAAACTCTTGGTTTTCTCATCGGTGGCAGTCACTGCTGCTATTCACCAAATATTTCCAACTTTCTTAAGTCCAGGTATGCAGTAGGTTGTGCTTCTTTCCATCCTCTTTGAAGTTAGGCAGTGCTCTGTGATTGCTTTATTTGATGAAATGTGAGTGGAAGCAACTTCACTTCCCATCAGGCGCTTTGGGAACCAGAGTACAATTCTCTATACTCCTTCTCGCTGCTGTGGTGGTGAAGGCAACCAGTGTCAAAGTGAAGCCTCTGACCCCTTAGGTTCCTAAGTGAATCCTCTGAATGGAGGCCCCTGCCAACTGGCAATGGAAATGTCCTGAGCGAGAAGGAGATTTTTGGGGGTTAAGCCATTGAGACTTAGGAGCTGTTTGTTACCACAGCATAACCTAACTTATCCTGATTGATACACCTCCCAAATCTGTGCCTCTTCCTGGCTTTCTATCTCAGTAAACACAAATTCAATCTTCTGGGTTGCTTAGGACAAATTACATGGTCTCATCCTTGATTTCTCTCTCTTTCACTGCACATCAATAGTCCTGGAGACTTCAAATGTATCTAGAAACTGACTAATTCTCACCACTTCCATGTCAAGACACTGTCCTCTGCTGGATTATTGCAACAGTCTTCTAAAGCCTTGCCTTCCTTATGGTCTAGTTGTCACATGTCAGCTAGGACAGCTATTCAGAACACAAGTCCACTTGTGTCACTCATCCCATTACTCATATTTCTGTAATGGTTTCTCATCTCCCACCAAGTGAAACTCAAGGCTCTGTAAGATCCAACCCTGCTGCCTCTCCAGCCTCATCCCCTGTGATCCTGCTTTGTGATCATTCAGGTGTAGCCACATTCCCCTTGCTAGATCATGCACATGCTCGACCTTGCCCTTGCCATTCCCTTGGCCTGTAACATCTGTCCAAGGCAGCTTTGTGGCTCTTCTTCATCTCTCTGCTCATATGTTTCCTTCTTCATGAGGCCTCTGGTCTCCTCTAAATCAGCTACTCTCTTTCCAACATTCCCATCAGTTTGGAATAATAAGAGAAAATATTACTATTACATGTTAGGTTCTCTGTTGAACTCTTGATATATAATAAATAACCTCATTTACTTACAACTATCCTGTGAAATGGAAACTATTATTCTTATTTAAAGAGTACAGTAACTGTGGCTTAGGGATATTAAAATGAGCTTAAGTTCACAAAGCTGGTAAGCAGCAGAACTCAGATTAATCCATCTGCCAGACTCTTAAGCTATGCCCTTAATTGCTATGTAAGTCCGCTCCATAGATTAGGAAGAGTCCAAAGGCATAATGAAACTTGATTTTGTCAATTTTAAAAATAATTATTTATGTCATCCTATTGGCAAACAAATTCAGACTGTATGAGAGCACAGGAGAATTCAGAGCTTGCTGAGCAACGGCTCCCACAGAGTGTGGATTAATAAGTCAGTGCCCACTTCAATACAGGTCTGTAATGGTGTGGTAGTGTTCTGGCTCTGCCCTGGTCTTGCTGTCACTCCTATTATTCACCAGGATGAAGACTAGAGAGGCCAAAAAACTGATGTGGTGGCCGGGCGCAGTGGCTCACACCTGTAATCCCAGCACTTTGGGAGGCCGAGGTGGGTGGATTACTTGAGGTCAGGAGTTCAAGACCAGGCTGGCCAACATGGTGAAACCCCGTCTGTGCTAAAAATCCAAAATATTAGCTGGGCGTGGTGGCAAGCATCTGTAATCCCAGCTACTTGGGAGGTTGAGGCAGGAACCCGGGAGGCGGAGGTTGCAGTGAGCCAAGATCATAACACTGCACTCCAGCCTGGGTGACAGAGCAAGACTCTGTCTTAAAAACAAACAAACAAACAAACAAACAAACAAACAAAAAAACTGATGTGGCATCAATATTCAAAAAATATTTTGATGCAATAATGAATTAAACCAGATAAAGCTTGGCAGACTGAAGTTAAACTTTGCATTTAGGTTCAAAACTAAATATTGTAAATTCAGTGGGGGAGAAAACATTTTTTTTTTCTTTTTTTTTTTTCTTTTTTTTTGAGACAGTCTCACTCTGTCACCGAGGCTGGAGTGCAGTGGCATGATCTCAGCTCACTTTAGCCTCTGCCTCCCAGGTTCAAGTGATCCTCCCAACTCAACCTCTGGAGTAGCTGGGACTACAGGTGTGCACCACCACACCTGACTAATTTTTGTATTTTTTTGTAGAGATAGGGTTTCACTATGTTGTCCAGGCTGGTCTCAAACTCCTGATGTCAGGTGATTGGCCAGTCTCAGCCTCCCAAAGTGCTGGGCTTACAGGCATGAGCCACTGCGCCTGGCCAGGAAAAAACATTTCTTACAAAAGTTCATGTGAAGAAACCTAGTGATTTGAACTGACCCTTCTCTTCATGTGGACCCACAGTATGACACCACACAGGTGTTTTTAGGAACCATCTTAGTCTCAAAAACTCCTTATCCAGATTGAGGAAGAATAGAGGTGAACTGGGCTGCTAAACCATAGCTCTTTTATTTAATCCTATTGTTTTGTCATCCTATTGTTTTCAGTTATGAATAACAAGCTTTAAAGGGAACATTGGCAAACTCAAGGCACAAAGAAGACAGTAATAAGGGTGGTGAATTGGAGGAATTAAAGCCATATGAGAGCCTCTTCCTGGATCCAGAGTTGTTAAGTCTGAAGGATGGATGTTGGAAAATTAATCACTGTCTTATTTAGGCTTACTCTACTGTGTAAAATGGAAGAATTCAGGCTAATATGTGAAAATTACAAGGAAGCAGATTTCAAGTCAGTGTAAATATTTTCTAATCAACAATTATGTCCTGCATCCCTAATGATTACGGAAGATATTCCAGTGGATAGTTGCATAACCGTGCCCCTACCTTCAAAGTGCTCTCTGAGCAGTAAGAGAGACAGCTCAATTATAAATGTTGACCTGCTTAAATGCAATCACTGAAGTTCCTGTAAGAGTCTGTAGTTGCACAGAGGAAGGAGTGATTAATTCTCTCTCCCTAGGTGGTCAGGGATATTTCACAAAAGTGATAATTAAGCATAACTTAGAAGCATAGTTAAGAGTTTTTCAGGGGGATAAGTGGTAGAGAAATGCTCCCTGGAGAAACTAGTAAAATAGTTAAGGATATCATATAAGGATGTGAAGAAGCCAAGAAAGGGTGTGTTAGTCTGTTCTCACACTGCTATAAAGAAATACTTGGAATTGGGTAATCTATAAAGAAAAAAGATTTAATTGGCTCACAGTTCTGTAGGCTATATAGGAAGCATGGCTTAGGGAGGCCTCAGGAAACTTTCAATCATGGCAGAATGCAAAGGGGGAGCAGGCATATCTTACATGGCTAGAGCAGGAGGAAGACAGAGAGGGGAGTTGCTACACACTTTTAAACAACCAGATCTCGTGATAACTCATTCACTATCACAAGAACATCACCCAAGGGAAATCCACTCCCATGAGCCAGTCACTTCCCACCAGGCCCCACCTCCAACATTGGGGATTACAATTTGACATGAGATTTCCATGGGGACACAGACCCAAACTATATCAGAGTACAATTTCAGATGAAGTCCCAGACTCAGCCTGATCCCATGGGGAAACTTGTAGCATAATTTACACCTCAGAATTTGTTCCCCTTGAAGCAAAGGAGCTGAGCTTTTGTACTCACATACCAGTCTGTTCATGGTTATGGGCTACCCTGATGGACAGGGGCTGGAATACAAAACGCCCAGGCATATGAGGAGCAGGACATCTCCAGAGCAATGCTCCAAAGGTCTTAGATTTTAGGATGTGAGGCATTAGCAGCAAGGCATGAAGAAGTTGGAGGATGAGTACGTGATATGCTTAAAGGGATCTGGTGAAAGCACCATCGGTGTCCTTTACTGGGGACATGAAAAAGAGGGTCTTGGCTGGGTGCGGTGGTGCATGCCTCTAATCTCAGCACTTTGAGAGGCTAAAGTGGGAGGATTGCTTGAGCCAGGAGCTGAAGACTAGCCTGGGCAACATGGCAAGACTCTGCTTCTTAAAAAAAAATACAAAAATTAGGCAGGTGTAGTGGCATGCAACTGTGCTCCCTGCTACTCAGGAAGCTAAGGTGGGGGTATCTCCTGAGCCCAGGAGGCAGTGAGCTATGATTACACCACTGCACTCCAGCCTGGGTGGCAAAGCAAAACCCTGTCTCGAAAGAAAAGAAAAGAGAAAAGAAAGAAGAAAAGAAAAGGAAGGAATGAAAGAAAAAGGAAGGAAGGAAGGAGAGAAAGAAGAAAGAAGAGAAAGAAAGAAAGAGGAGAAAGAAAGAGAAGTCTTCTAGCAAAAGAATCAGCCAAGCAAGGGTGTGGAATGTGATGTGTGCTTAGAGGGATAGGTGCAATTTTACTGGAATAATAGGGCGAATAGGAAGAAAATGGCTAAAGAGCTAAAGTGGTCAATTTTTGAGGTACCCAGGAAAAACTCCTTCAGTAGGCTGTCTCAAGAGAGACAAGAATACCATAGAAATCCTAGGGAAAAATCTGCAGTACATCAACACTTCATGGAGGCTTTTCTGAGTGGTGATTCAGGGTCTAGGTGCTGTAAGTATCTCAGTGGAGAACCAATGGGTTATTTTAGTTCTCTGGAAGATTTCTTTCCCACCTTTTCTGATTCAAAATCTGAGGTTGACCTAGCAAACCATCACTGACATAGTATGAACAGAATATTTTGTATCAGCACATTTCTTAATTTGCTGAAAAACTGTGGGCCTGCTTGGCCATCAGCGGTCACTGGGAATACAGATTAATATGTTGTTGGGTATAACAGGGAGATTAAAGAGAGAAAGGAAGTAGTGGCCATAGTCCACGTGCCATGATTGACCAGGATAAGCTTTTCTGGAGCCAGGTCAAGAAAATCCTTGTATCAGTCATCCATGGCTGTGGAACCAACTTCACAGGGCCATGCAAGTGGTAAGTGAGTAGGGTGAGGCCAGTGAGGTGAGTGTAGCAACAGGGGCATGCAGTTTAAAGAGACACTTACTCTTATGTCATGGAAGTGCAAATGAGGCCTCATTGAATTTTGCACCCTAGGTGCTT
Organism: Symphalangus syndactylus; assembly: GCF_028878055.3. Lineage (NCBI taxonomy): Eukaryota > Metazoa > Chordata > Mammalia > Primates > Hylobatidae > Symphalangus > Symphalangus syndactylus. The sequence continues at coordinate 56,716,267 of NC_072432.2, forward strand.
CCCCTCCCTCAACTTAGTCCCAGCCTCAAAACTTAATAGTTTAGCTCATGTACCTGTGAGTTAGTACTCTGGGATGAACTCAGCTGGTCAACTCTTCTCACTCCCAGTGAAATCTAAGGCCCTGTAAGCTCTAACTCTATTCGCTTTCCAGCCTCATCTCCTGGTCTATACCAGGCTTGTTCATGTGTCTGTGCTCAGCTGGGTTTAACTGGTGGATGATGGCATTGACTGTAATATTTGGTTGTGAAAATTGTCACTCCAGCAGCTAGAGGAAGAAGGACTGGTAACGTGAGACTGGAGGTAATAATAAATCAGGAGCAGACAAAAAATAATGAAACCTGTAACAAGAGAGTAGTAGGATGGAGAAGAGAGGAGGACTGAGAATATTTAACAGAATGAATACGTATTCATAATATAGTTGGCATGCTGGAAAAAAAAAAACCCACTGGAATTTCAGATTAAATCCAGTCTAAAGGGAGGGCTTCCGGTTTCAGTTAGGTCCTAAATTCTTCCCTCTGCCCATGGCTGTTCCAGCGTTCACTTTCTTCGACTCTTCCCAACCTCATTGCTACTCACTCTCAGCCAACAATCTCGCTTCCTTATTCATGAAGAAAATTGATGTCAACAATCGTAAATCAACTCATCTTCCCTCTGCCTCCATCTACTCCCTGCCCTTCTTTCCACCTTATCTCTGTCTGCCCCCACCGTGACTATTTCCCAGGGCCCTCAGAGGGCAGTCTCTTCCTGTCCAAGCTTAAGGCCTCTTCCTGTGATCGCCATCCCATTTCCTCCCCTCTCCTTGGATTTTGCTGCAAGTCCTTTTCCAAAAAGTTATGGTCCCTGTTCAGTGTTACAGGGGAGAAAGGCATTAAATGTACTATAATATATTGTAGAGGCATACTTTCAAAATTTCTGTTATGGGTGTAACTAGCAAACAGTCAAGTACTAAAAAAACAGTTTGGACATCTTATACAAATATGAGAGCCAGTTATGAAGTTTCTTTGTTTCTGATTTTGACTTTGGAACTATACAAAAAGTGTTAACTCTTCCCTGAATCCACACAGCACATTTTTTTTTTCTTCTGGGTAACTCTGGTATTTTACCTGAAACAATAAGTTGTCAGATGCTCAGGGGCCTGAAGGAGATAGAAATACTGGAAGAAGATCAGAGAGTAAGGACAGACATTACTGAGGGAGTGGGAGGGATTCATTTATGTGGAAACATGAAAGCAGAATTAACTTGGCAATGACTAATGATATGATAACTGTCTACAAACACCAAGCGTGTATGACGTGAATGCCAAGAAGTCAAATTGCTTCACTCGGCACAAAGATACAATCTGTACAGTAACACAGTAGACAAAATAAATAGAGCATCCTGAATTACTATCACAGAAAATCCCCCCAAATAAGTAGATATCGAAATGATTTAATGAAGACTACTTCATTTCTTAGGACAACTCGCATCCATCCATCCGTCCATCCATTCATCCTCCATCCCTTTCTTCAGTAAACTTTAAGTACTCAAGAGCTAAAAAGGAACCAGCTCTTCAGCTTTCCCCATTCACACCTCAGGGTCCCCATCCTCTATCCTTTCCTTTCCTTCATTGCCTGAGTGGCCTTCCTGAATCATCTTTATTGTTACTTTCCAACAATAGCCAAAAAATTATTGCTAAAAAGGCCAAAGCAATAGATAGCATCTTGATGTATAAGGAAAAAAAAATCCACAGCAGCCTTGACATTGCATTCAAGGCTACTGTTGATCCTGAAGGAGGCATACCAGCCTAGAGAGTAAGCATGGGTCAGTGCAGTCCATCACCACTGCTCTAAAAGCACACCAAGAGTTGTGTCATTGACTCACCATCACTTACAAATTCTCCCTTTCTCCTATGTGATACTGACTCACCCCTCCTATCTTCATCTTCCCAGATCTCCGGGGCAGTGGTAAGCCCATTTCTAAACAGTGGTACTGAAAGTGTCCCTTTTCTCAGGAAATTTACCATCGACATCACTGACACTAAGGATTAAATAATAATTTCCCAATCACGCATTTATTCAATAAACTCATATCGAGTGATGGCGTTGTGCTAGGTTCTTAGCTGCAGTCTAAAAGCTGGTGTCACACAGAATGCCAAGACAGAGTCTCATCTTCAAGGAATCGTTTCGGTGCTGCTTGCTGCACTAGAGACAATCAGTTTGGAATTGTATTTTTATTTATTTATTTTTGAGACAAAGTCTTGCTCTGTCGCCCAGGCTGGAGAGAAATGGCGTGATCTCAGCTCACTGCAACCTCCACCTCCTGGGTTCAAGCGATTCTCCTGCCTCAGCCTCTCAGGTAGTTGGGATTACAGGTGTCCAACACCATGCCCGGTTAATTTTTGTATTTTTAGTAGATACCGGGTTTCGCCATGTAGGTCAGGTCTTGAACTCCTGACCTTAGGTGATCTGCCCGCCTCGGCCTCCTGAAGTGCTGGGATTACAGGCATGAGCCACTGCGCCCAGCTGGAGCTGTATTTTACAAAGTGTCAGTGTCTCAAGCCCTGCGGTGGACTACAGATACAGGTCATAAGAGTTACCTGTGTGGATGGGATAGGGTCAAACAGCAATGAGTTGGTAGTTCGGAGCTATTTTAAGAAAAAATCCAAGAAGGTTTAGTTTATTGTGGACGGGTAGGGATTGGCGGTAGAAAAGTACTAAATTTATTAGAACTATCAAGGAGAAAGTATCATTCTGTGAATTCCTGCAAAGACGATGGGCCCAGGGAATGGTTGGGGCATTCTACTTCCAGAAAAACACACAGCATCTTGAACAGGATGAAACTAGAAAGCATGGATAAAGGACTAGACTGCTGAATTTTTCAAACAGACCTTCCAACTCTCCAAAAAGAAAATGAACATTCCATATTTAAGGGGTCTTTATTGCCATCAAGTGGTGGAAACAAGGATAGCTCTAAAAGAATTTAATATGAATATTTTTCTAAGCGGCAGGGAGGCTGGAAGAAACTAACCTTCAAAGTAATTACTGGGCTTAAAAGCATTTATTTAATTAGGGTACCATCACAGTTTTGTAACCTTTTCTGTATTTATAAGTTCTATATTAATTATTCTCCTAATTTCTACTCCTGGCTCTATTGTCCAATCCCTGTAGCCTTAGTTGATGATGACTATATCATTGGAGAAATGCTGCCACCTTGTGGGAGATGTGAAAAGAAGTCCCGAGAACAAATGAGAAATCATGTTTTAACTTTGTGAAGAGAAACTTGGACTCTTTTAAGTAGGAATTTATCCCTGAGCATAATTGTCAAGCCAGAAGCATTAATCTTTAATATTTCTGTCCTCTCTTTTTTTGTAGGCAAAGGGCATGCATTACTTTTCAGTTGTTCTTTGTTCACTTCTGTGTGACTTTGGGTAATTTGTTAGTCTCAGTTTCCTTATATGGAAAATGTGCAAATGGGCATAATAACACGTATAGAACAAAAGAAGTATTATTTTCCTTTATTATTTGCCTCTTTTTTTTACACTAAAGTGTCTGTGACTGCTGTGCTCTGTGCTGTTTTTCCTTTTTATTTTCTTTCCTTCTTTCTTTCTTTTCCTTTTTCTTTTTCTTTCTCTCTCTTTTCTTTCTTTTTTTTTTTTTTTAAGAAGGGGTCTCACTCTGTCACCCAGGCTGGAGTGCAGTGGTGTGATCCCAGCTCACTGCAGCCTCAATCTCCCCGGGCACAAGCGATCCTCCCACCTCAGCGTCCAGAGCAGCTGGGACTACAGGTGCATGCCACCATGTACAGCTAATTTTTTTGTATTTTTAGTAAAGACAGGTTTTTGCCGTGTTATCCAGGTTGGTCTCAAACTCCTGGGCTCTGACAAACTGCCCACCTTGGCCTCCCAAGTGCTAGGATTATAGGTGTGACCCACCATTCCTGGACTTGTGCTGTTTCATAGTCATGGCAGTCCATAAAAATGCAGAGCAGCAAAAATGCATTTTTATTTTTGTAAAGGAACATACTTTTCTAGACCTTGAATCCTCCTCATCCTTCTCTCTGACAATTTCTAGTTTTTTGAGCCCAATTAAGAAGTTTGGTCAAATTGAAGATTCGTCTAACTCAGCTTCTGTTTAAAGCCTCCATTTTGGCCGGGCGTGGTGGCTCACGCTTGTAATCCCAGCACTTTGGGAGGCCAAGGCGGGCGGATCACGAGGTCAGGAGATCGAGACCGTGGTGAAACCTCGTCTCTACTAAATACAAAAAAATTAGCCGGGCGTGGTGGCGGGCGCCTGTAGTCCCAGCTACTCGGAGAGGCTGAGGCAGGAGAATGGCGTGAACCCGGGAGGCAGAGCTTGCAGTGAGCCGAGATTGCGCCACTGCACTCCAGTCTGGGCGACAGAGCGAGACTCTGTCTCAAGAAAAAAAAAAAAAAAAAAAAAAAGCCTCCATTTCTACTTCCTCCCTGCAGGCTGCGTTTTGTAGGTCGCCACTTCCTTTGGCGCTCCTCATACACACAAAGCAGATCCTAAATGCAAGTGAGGCCATGAGATCCACAAAACACAGATTTCCCATAAAGAGGCCAGGGACACAGTCCAAATCTTATCTACTTAAGAAAAATATGGAACCCCTGCTTACATATGACTTTTCCTCTTGTTTCTTTACAGTGGTAAAGGGAGTGATAGATTGTCAAACTGGAAAACTATCTCACATGAAATTTTAGTTTTTGACAATGAATAAGAAACAGGGCCATTGATTTCAATTTTCTAAAGTTAACACCTCTAAAAAATGATAACCCCTGAACTGAAAACCTAGAAATCCCTCCAGGACTGAAATTTCCCAAAAGATTGCCCTCATTTGCCACAGGTCTCAAGTGCTGCCTTCTTTCATCGTTAGGTAGTTAAGGAGAAACATAGCTCCCCACATCAGCCCTGTCTGGCGGGTACTGAAGGGCTCTGGAGGTTCTGGGAGATGTCCCCTCTCCACTTCACCCAAACATCCAGCAGAGGAGGCCAGTGCTTCCATCAGCCTGGGATCTCCCTAGATCCACCCCCACTTGCATTTTCACAGTATCTTTCCTCCTTGTGATTTTTGGCCTTGCTTCTCTTCAACTGACAACATCTAAGAACTATACAATCGTAGACTTTTCTTATATATATATGGACCATGTAGAAAGTAGGAAGCCTTAGTCTTGAGATATAGGTAAATACAGAAGAAAAAGCAATTACATGTTACAGCCATTTCTGTATCAAGTATAGCAATTTCTGTGAGGGAAGGAATGCGCTTAGGTGGGATATCTGAAGTCTCAGAAAATTACTTCACAAAGGTTAAAGCATTCTCTGGGCAAGGCGAGTGGATGTCGTGGTCCTGCTTTGTTGCCTGTTACCTGGTAGTGTTTTGTTAGTACATAGAGGGCATGGCCTTCAGGGAGAGGTGGTCTCCTCCTCAGGGAAACCTGGTCTCCATTACTGCCTCAGTTTCCTGGTTTCTCCCTGAACGATATTCCAAATATCACAGCGTGCCCACCCTTGGGCCCAGTAACCCCTCTTGTCTCTGTCACTCACAAGTCACGTAGGGAAGCATTCCTCAGATCGCTGTCACTTAGTGACAAATGCAGTTTGCCTCCAACTCAATTCCATCTCTGCAGCCTATGGTCTTCTGGCTTCCTGAAAAAATGTCAATCAGATGTGGATCATTTAAGCAGGAGGTATGCACAATTTCCTTCCTAGAATGCTGGGGCCGGGACAAGTCAGCCTGCATGAGCAAGGCACATATAACACATATGCTCACACACGCCCCAGATTTTAATCCCATAATCTGGGTCAGGATCTGTTGTCATGAACACGAGAGACCAATTGCCGTGTGCTTACTCTTTTCCAGTGTGCTGGAGCAGAATTACAGTAAACCAGCGATCCTGACCTGGAGTTCATGGCTGGGTTTCAGAGGACCTGCGACCTTCTGAAATGGTATGTAAACTCTATGTGTATGTGTACGTGCCTGTGTATGTGTTTTGCTATGTCTATATTTCTGAGGAGAAAGTCCACGTATTTCATAGAGTTTTAAAAAGATTTGTAATCCCTCAAAATGTTTGAGGTCTACTAAATGGCTTTCCAGAGTGTAAGAATTTGGTCCTCTTGGGACCCAACTATCCCATCTACCAAAGGAAAAAATGAAACATAGCCCAACATCTGCAAAGCATCTAGTGTGTGCCAGCCATGCCCATATAGCATATCTCATCTAATCATCTCACCAACCATGCAAGGAAAGCATCATTCCCCTGCTCTCACACCAGAAAGTGGAAGCCCACAGAGGTCAAGTAGCATGCCCAGCAAAAGCTGGAGTTCAAACTAGCATTGCCAGGCTCCAACGCCCATGTCCCAGCCACCACCGCAGCACTCTGATTATCTTTCGTCCTGCTTGGCTTCTCTTCCTTTCTTCCTTTCTTCTTCCTTTCTTCCTTTTTTATTTTCCAACTCTCTCTCTATTCTTGTTCTTTAGGCACCCTTCTGCTTTGTGGAAGTCAAATCAGTCCATTCCCATCTGACAGGTGTCTGCCCCTTCCTTCACCCTTTCTTGGCTTACCACAGAGTTACACACTGGTGGTCCTTGGGTCAACTCTGCCCTGCAGTTGTTTTTTTTTAATTTTATGATGAACAATGTTTTGCTAATATTTAGAAACTGGAAAAATTCACATAGAAGTTTGGATTTCAAACTGATTTTGAGAAAAATAAGATCTAGCAACCCCAAGCCCACAGTCTCTCTTGATAAAGGGACGTTGGGCTGAGTTGGTGGGGCAGGTGTTCTCCAGTTCCCTGCAGTCCTCACCACTCCCTCTCTGATCCCCGCATCGCTATCCTGTGTCATCTGCTGGGGGCCTTTGGCATCTGAATTTTAACTCCTGGCATCTCCCTTCTCTATGTTTCCTCTCTCCTCTCCTTCTGCCTTGCATACTCCTCAACTGTGGGCTCTCCCTCCCTAGAATAAACACCTTTTATTTCTCCTTCATTTATTTACCTTCTCTCTCAGGCTAATTTCTGCTGTCTTCCTCCTCTTTCCTGGTATAGAACTAAAGACAAAGATAGACAATTGGAGACCACGCTGTCTATTATGTGTCTGAACACCGTGGGGCTAAGGTACTAAGCAGGGAAAACCTGGCCGGGGCTTCCCTTGTCTGTTAGTATTTCCTTTCTTGTGCTTCCCTTAAAAAGAAAAAGAACCACCTGACACACATAAGTGTGTTGCCAGTTTTATCCCAACTGTATTGCATCTAAAAAAATACGTAAGTAAATAAATAAAAAGCAAAACAGTCAAGTTGGAGGAAGTGAAAACGTAGCCCTGGGACCCTGGTTTATCTGTGCTTGCCTCATCTCCTCGACACCATACAGCACATGGACATGGTGGTGCTTCTGCTGTAGCAGGCTTTTTCTGTGACACGGGGCATCTGATTCTTTGATTTCCAATGTCTCGCTCTCTGAGTTAAGTTTTTTGAGCCTAAAATGATTGGATGCTCCATTTGTTTTACAAATAATTTATTTAACATAAATTATGGTAAACTTCCAACATGTCGTCTTTTCTCTTGTACCAATCTGGAGAAGCAGGCAATGAGAGGACAAGATGTCCTTAGAGAGATACAGTGATATTAAGGGTTCCTGTACTTGACTCCAAAAGTGCATTTACCAAGTTCTCCAGGATTCATGTGCCCACTCATTACAGTGGTGTTAAAAGGAGAAGGTCAAGCTTAGCAAGGGAGAAGGTGGCATATATCCGAAAAGAAACCTGCAAAACCCTGGAAGTGGCCACCAATCCTGCATGTTCAACTTTACACACATGTGGTCTTCAGAGTCCCACTCTTCGTTTAACAGATGTGTCCTAAATCATATGTCATACCAGTGAATTTGGTGAGTGAAAACATATTTTCTCATTGGAAACAAATGTCTCACTTCAGAGATGTTTAATCAGAACATCTGGTTGATCTTTAGTTGATAGTGACTCTCATCTGTATGTTTATTTATCCAGACAAATTTCTTCATTACATTTTCCATAATGGATATATTTTAATACATGTAAAGAAATCAGCTAATCCAATAATTTGAAACTTTAGGACCAGAGGCCACCGAGGGCAGTGAATGAATGTAATGCACAAGGCCAGAATGCTAGCAGTGTCTAAATCAGTGTGTCCACGGACTCAGCTGCCTGTACACGGGCTACTGAAAGTATTATATTTTAGATTTCAAAGGGGCTGAGAACCACTGGGATAGACTCTTCTTCACATATGGGAGCTCCCAGATGGGTTAATCTTGTGGGACAGGAAGACAGCAAGGGAGCAGTGGGGCTTGTTGCTCCTGGGCTGGAGCTCCTCCTGTTATAATCTGTTGCCTGAACCAGAAGTCCCTGTTGGGGAATCCTTTGGCTGTAGCCCCCTCAGTAGTTCTGTAGTAATATATTTGTGGTATTAGTGTGAAAGCATTTGTTGTTCTCCTCTTGATTTTCCAGTGTGATATGGAAATGGAAGACCAATGAATGGAGGACTGGGTACGGATGGGAAATTATCTGTACTGTAATTTCTTCTTGCTCATCTTAACCCACTTCCCTTTGCCTGGAGGTGGGAGTATGTGGCAAAGGGAGTATGTGGATATTGTCCCCTTACCTAATAAAGTGTTCCTTTTAGGCATTCCTGGGCCTGTCTCTGTTCTCCTAAACTCTTTGACTGAGGCTACAAAGCTGATGTGTGGAGCATCCAGGAAATGTGTTCTGATAGGATTCCCAGAAGACCTGCCACCTGCCAGTTCTGTTCTGTTTTCCTGATGGACCACTGCTCACTGTGGAATTAAACATTTGCAGAAGGCCTCAGATGACCTTGAAGAGCTCACTAAGATTCAGGAGCCTTGATTTTATCCTGGAATCTGACACCAGTGTGCTCTACAGTTCACTGAGTTCCTCTCGTTCTCTCTCCCCCTCACTCATGTATAGGATTATTAAGTAAGACATTTTCCCCTTCTTTGAAAATGTTAGTACTTATTTTCAGGCATTCAATTCCAATATTCCAAATGTCTCCCACATGCATGTGAAGCACTATAGTAGACACTTTGGGGCAGAAAGTAGAGAAAAAACTAAGAACATTATGATGATGATGTTATTCCTATTTTATACATAAGTAAACTGAGGCTTAGTGAAGCTAATTAAATTGCACAAGGTCGCCAACCTAGGAAGAGCTGGCATTCAAACCCAAGTCAGTTTGATTTGAAAGGCCATGTCCTTCTCATTGTTCCATGTTTGCTACAAAGATGATTGGAATATGGCTTATTTCTCCAAGGGGCCCTAAGCCCAGAACAGATGAGAGTACATATACAGTAACTATAATTCAAAGAGTATTCTGCATAATAGACAAAAATACAGGCTATGGAAGAATGATAAATGTGAAAATTATTTAAAGTTATGTGTGGTTCTTTGTTGTTGGGTATGTTGTTGCCATGGCTACAGCTTGAGCCTCTCTCGTAGTTCTGAATTAAAAGCTGCACAGATGTATATGTAGATACGCTGACATCAATGGACAAAGTCATGCCACAGATGACAGCAAATGCTAGTGTTAGAGATATTCAGGGAATTTTAAACTTTCCAATAGCTGTGAGCAACAGGCATTGGTGCAATTCCCTGACTCTACACCATCCTCTCCATCTATAGTTTGCAACTGAGCCCTCTCCATGGTTCACTGACGTAGTTAGCTCCTCAAGGAATCAGTGCTGATCTGAGCTTGTCCTGCTGCTGCTACCTAAGGGCAAGTTAACACCATTCCCCAAATGTGGGAGTGAAGGATTTTAGAAGTCCCACTGCAACATTCTCTAAGGAACCAAACACTCATGCTCTGCAAAGGTTAAACCCCAGGCCAGATTCCAGATTCTTATCCTCCAAAGCTCTGTGAGACAGCTGTTACTGCCTTCAGAGACTATGGATCTGGCTCAATAAAAACAAACCAATTTATAACTGTGTTACAGACACATTCCACTTGTAACTCTATTAAGAGGCATTACATGCTAGATGTGCAGCCCCATGACCATTGCAGCTGCCAGATCTATTTGATTTTCAGATATGACCTTCTTGGGATCAGACCCACCAAGCTCTGGATGCCCAGAAGGCTGCTCAGGTTGGAACACCTGTAGCCCCTGCGCTGGGGATTAAGAAGCACTTGTTCCAGCTGTAAGCCTTGCCAAATGTCTCCGCACCACAGAAATGAGATCTGGCCTGCATGGAGTGCAGGGGGCCCCCAGCATGCATCACATTCTTCCAGGCTTAATCGACTCAACAACCAAAGTGGAAACAGCCTTCTAGCCCCTCTTAGCCAACTGAGTATACAATATAATCTAACGTTGCTATATGGCAGCCTTAACAGTAATGAACTCTACACCATGTTCCCCTAGAGAGCTATGTAGTGCTTCCCTGAGGGCATGATTTTTGGAACAGTTTTTCAATAGGAAAAAGAATAATCTAATGTACACTTAGAAAAAGGTGAAGCTTTAAATGGCAATGACAGTTTAGTTTGTATGTATCTTTAAGTTGTTTCCTTTATTTAGATGAACAGATAACAAGTTCTGTATGTGGTGCAATAATACAGAACAAGTGGTTCTGGGACTTCTATTTAGGAGACTATACCTTGTCTAAGTGTAGCCCAAATGCATAGGCAGACACATAGCCTTTTTAATGTATCTCTCCATAACATTCCTGGGAGCAGGAACCGAGAAAGGCAACTTGGAGCTGACTTCACAAAGCATGGCAGAGTGAGCGCCCCGAATTGGTTCCAGGAGAGCTGGAACCCTGACTGTGGTCTGAGATACTTATACATTCTTGACTGTCTCAGCCAACCCCCTGGAGGAGGACTTTTCATCTAGTGTTTGTTGAGTAGTTTCCTGACACTAAATCCATAATATTTCTAACAAGGGCCCTCTTGCCACTTAACTTGCCTCACTTTAATTTCTTATGTCCTGTTTCTTTCTTCAGAGATAATATAATAGGGTATTCTGGAAAAGACTTGGAGCTGAGAGGTTTTTTTTAAAAAAAAAAAAATCTGAAGAGAAACCAAGAAGAATGTCATTTAAAAAATTTAACTATTTCCTGCCTCAATATAAATAAAGGGTTGAGTTTACTTTTAGGGTATATTATCTGACTAATTTTTAAAATTTTTTTGTGAGGTAGGCTGTCACTATGTTGTTCAGGCTGGTCTCAAACACTTGGCTCAAGCAATCTTCCCACCTCGCCCTCTCAAGTAGCTGGGATTACAGGTCCATGCCACCATGCCTGGCTATTCTTTTTATTCTGGTTTTATTCTATTCGAGTTTTATTCAAAACTGAAACAAAACAAATATTTTAAAGGTAGACCCATTTAATTAAACAAAAATATCTACCATTGATTCTTGGAAGAAAAATTAAACACAGTTCAACAACCCCAAACTGAGAAGTTCAATGTTCTGTTGGTAATGTAGCCACTGAGCTAAACTCAAGGTCAGTACCACTGTCCTCTCCTTCTTATGTTTATTCTGTATCCATAACACAGAGCTGACAGCACAGAGCAGGCACTCAGCACTTATCTGTTGACTGCCTGACTTCTCTCTACCACTTTAGTAGTTGTACAGGTGTCTGTTTTCCAGATCGGGTTTATCTCTTATCTTACACTGCAATAGCATGGGCCTTATCTTAGCAAATGGTGTGTGTTTCTCAAATTGTGTGTAACTTAAATTCTTATAAAATAATCATTTAAAATACATCAAGGGAAAACCATTTTGAGAACCCTACTGTGAAATTTTTTGCTGATTATCTTAGGAAGATGAAAGTGGAATATGTTTTATATGTATGATTCTGTTTTATAAAAGTAGACCACTTTTACAATTAGAGCTACTACCATTGATGTAATTGATAGTCTTTGCTCCCCCCATCCCAGAAAGGCCTGTGTTGTTTTTGTTACATATGTGCTTATTAGAAATGATTTCTCACTATACTAATTTCCCTGAATATTTCTGCTGAGATTTTACAGGAAAGTCTGTTTCTGGTTTCATGTAGCTTTGTTTACTGGTAGGATGGGATCTTCTTCTCATTAGAACATTAAGAGGGGAGAATCTGGAAGGAGTGAATTTTGTTTTGTTCTGTTCCTCCACTAGCCACTATATGAATGTAGTAAGAAGCTGAGGGCAAATGGGTAGGAAACAAGTGTAAGTTGGAAAATTCATGCAGAACCCCAAGGAAGAGAGGACAAATGAAGATAAAGCCCCAACACAACTGAAGTTACCATATACATTCAAAAAAGAATCCTATTCATGCCTATAAGATATATTACTGAGGGAACAAACTGCCATCAAACATATGGCATGCCAATAAAGAAAGGAGAAGAAATCCCAGGAGCCAAAATCAATAAAAATTGTTTGATTACATAGTATTATGGTTGGCTAAATGCATTTTAAAATATTATTTTCTCAGATACTGAAGAATCTTCTCATAACAGCTATTGATTATTTGGGTTCAATACCCTGTAAGTCTAATAATGTTTCCAGAATCGCTGCAACTATAGATTATAATAGCCTAATGAATCACAAGTGTTAAGCTCCTAAGGTAAGTTGAATCCAGTCCCTTTGTCCTGTATTATAAAGGGCTTCTGCTGTGCATGTCATTTAAAAGTATTCAGCTCACAAAAAGCTATAGCTAACAAAAGGTCCAACAAGGTAGAAGAAAAATAGATCGATTTAATTCCTCTGAGCTCAACATCAACATGTTTCGGGCTGACAGGTAAATATTGACTGAAACAGACCTGAGGGCCTCAAGACATGCAGAAAAAAATCCTTGCCCTATTCCTGGACAAAGGCCACAGTTTTCGTTTTTCTTAATAATAACAAAAGGTTATTGGAAGTCAGGCATTGCATGGCAGAGCCACATAGAACTCCTTTTTACCTCTTTAGGAAATGTAGAAAATCCTGTCACCTGCCTGAGGAAATGACAAAAACTCCTGAAGATGGAGAGAGAGAGAAATCCGGAGTGTGGTGCAGTGATTAAATGATGTGTTACAACATGGAATTAGTGCTGAATAATTGGCCAGAGGTGACTAGAGATAAGGGTTAGAGTAACTTTTTTAAGCCAAGAACGTGGGAAGTTAGTTCCAAAATGAACCACCCTGTACTCACTCTGAACAAATTTGGTTTTACAAATTCTACTGCAATATAGCAAATTGTCTCTCTAATCTGTACCTGAATATAAATTAATTTTGTGGTCCACAGTAGGTACAATATTAAGTAGGGCAGTAAGTGGGGTGGTAATATTTTATAGCAAATTACTTTATGCTTCTTGTGGAGATTAAGACATAATTCCCTGCTTGAATAATGATTACCAATAATAGAGAGCATTATTCAGCCACAAAGGCAAACTTCGGTACACATGATGAATGAAAATAATACCTAACATGTATTATATCCCTTTTACGTAACAGGCACTATTCTAGTTGTGTTGCATGTATTAGCTCAGTTAATCCACATTCAATCCTATGGGGTAGTAGAGTGGCCAAGGTTAATTGGTCCTCCATGATATTTCTTATTGTCTTCCATGCCCTGGGCCCTATGCTAGTTCAGCCCTCACCATTTCTCTTCTGGAGCTCTGTGGGTGCCATCCAATGAGGCCTCTTGCTTCACTGTATATGTTGCACCCATGTTGATTTTCCTGAGGTCAACCCAGTTCTTAGCTAAATTAGAAGTAGATGCTTACTTAGAATAGGTGAAGAATCTGAGC